>NW_027206057.1:7832446-7862446 GCF_024711535.1 Dipodomys merriami
TCTTTGCTAACAGGTTCTCTCCCTGGTCTTACATTTTTTCTGTGCTTACATTTCCTTATCATTTCATGGATTCCAGTGACCATCTACAAACCAGGCTGTCCTGACTGCAGGGCCTCACTCAATATTCTAGTCTTTTCCTTTACGTAGGAGCCACTGCTTCCTTAAGGACTATATCGTCATGTAGATTTTGAGGATTTCATAGATATTGCTGTATGGTTATTACATAAAATGCCTTTTGCAACCTGGGCAGAATGCACCGTTTGCTGTTCCATCCTCCATAGCTTAGTTTATATGAATTTATAACCCAAACTAGTATGTTTTAGGGAGAAAAGGCATACTTTTCACAAATAAGCTGGTAAATTGGGACATCCAGAGTGTCTTCCCTGTACATTCTATTAGAATGTTATTTTGTTAGTTTCTTATTACTGCTCCATGCCCCCAAATTCCTGGCTTAACAGACACATTTATTCTCTGAGATTTCTGAAGTGAGCCTGACAGGACTAAACTGAGATGTGACAGAGTGCTTTCCTTCTGTTTCCTTCCTTCCTTCAGTTCCAGAAGTCGCCTGCATACCCAGGCTCACAGCCTGCCACCATGTTCCTTTCCTTCTATTTTCTCATTGCTCTCTTTGTCATGTCCTCCTCTTCCTCTTATGATACTCCTGATTACATTGCAGCCAAGCCAGATAATCCAGGAAAATCCAGGACCATTGCTCCATCTTCAGGTCCTAAATTGAACCCCATCTGCAAAGACACTTTTTACATGCCTGGTGACAGTCTCCGGTTGAAATTCACCTACCAGGTCCTGCATGATCTCACCTTTGGTCTCTCCTTGTACCATTCTCTCACTCCAGTATTTCTCCCCTGAGATTTTGAAATCTATTCCTTTCTTTAATCTGTCTGTATGTGCATGTTTAAACATGTGTACATGTGCAAACATAGACACTCCATCACTACCACCTCCACTCTTTTCAGCCTTAAGGTCTTAGCTTAGATGGCATTCATTCAGTTATACTCACTTTCCTGACCCTCTGATTAATTCCTGTATACTGTGCACTCCTATGGCAATCTGTATACCTCCTTCCCATCTCATTGTCCAACTATAATTCTTTAATGTGTTCTCATTTTTGTCATTGTTTCTTACTATATCAAATGCACAGGGAAATTGTCTGCTTCATTCACCTTGGCCTCAGCATAATACTTAATGCCTGCAGAAAGGTACTTACCAAGTATTTACTGATTAATATCCTATAACGAGGACTCTCATTTTGGTGGGAATTATTTCAATCTCTGCTTGTTCGTTTGACTTTAAGAGAAATGATACATTTATGATTTTTTTAAAAAAGAGAATAGAAACATCTTGAATCTCTTAAGATACTGGGAAACATCCCAAATTGATTAACAAGAAACCTGCCTACTGTTAGGGTCTTTTTATTATCACAGTTCTGAACTAAAGGGTAGGAGTAAAGAATTCTGACCATAGCCAAGAGTTATCAAAAATAGGATGATTACAGGATTTGCATCTTTGTTATATGTGCTTTGATGGTTTCATCCACATAAACTTCACTAAGATCTGAGTTCATGAAGGGACCTAACAAATCTCATTGACACACTAGCTAAGGAGGTATAGGGGCTCATCCTGTTCCTCTGACATATTATGTCTTCAAGGAAGGCTCGGCATTTCTCTTCCTAGTAAGTGTCGACCTTGATCTGCTACTAGCAAGCTTTTCCTTTTGTCTGTTCACACAGAGTGCTTTCTATTCTATTACAAAAAATTCATTCTGTCTCAGTGTTAAATATCTGTGCTTTTGCTATAGTTGTCCAAACTGGGCATGTGCTAGTATTACATCTCTCCTTCTACTAGATAGTTCTTTAAATGTAGAGAATTATTCATTTTCAGCTTCCAAGAGTCTCTAACAAGGGTCTATTCTGCTTTCTGAACCTTTCTAGGTTGTAACAATGTGCGCCATATGGCCTCCTCAAGCACTTCTTTGCAGTGCCTAATTTTTTTTGCAGCTAGCTTTCCCTCTTGAATGTATGTACTCATGTGATTTTGCATATGCTTCTTTTATGTAATGATCCAGATTCTTTGCTATTCTGTTATATTCTTTCACCACTGCTTCAAGGTCTTTAGCTTAAGTAAAAGATAACAGTGTCATCTACATATTTGAGGTGTCTCTAGTCCTTGAGTCCTTCTCTTTATCTGTGGAAACCTTGAAAGTTTTCTCAAGGCAGGAGGTGAAGAGTCTTAGTGAGATGCCACCTATTAATTCTGCACTACAGGCTGACCTTTACCACCTAATTTTCAAGTTAAATATGACGGTATCATTTGTGAAGATATGTGTGAAGCGCTTACCCTGTGGATCTTCTCAGGCTTCCTTTCCAGGGTTCCCAACAAAGCGTCAGTTTCCATTAAGACAAATTTTTTTTCAAGTCCCACGAAGTCTATTGTTCAGTGTGCTCTGGAGTGTGTAAACAAATAAAAAATAATGCCCAGTTAAGCGATCCATACATATTGGGTTTCACCAGTTGTTGTGCATTGATGATTGTCTATAAAAAAAGGTGTATCTCTAATTGTCCTTCTGGATAATAATAATTAAATGATTAAGGAGCAGCAATACCAAATGAGTCAATGTTGTCTAATGAAATAGTGACTCTTAAATTGATTCATCCATGTCATCAAATTCAAAATGCAAGCATGAGAAAAGAGAAAATATGAAATGGAAGCTATGAACACATAAGTATCAGTATATATACCCGTCAAATGTGAATGTAACTCACGTTCAGACATAGTCTGAACATATTCTCAAACATGTAAAATTAGAGTTTTTCTCTGCATTAGGGAATATGATCAGAGATGCTTTTTGCTATACCTCTCCCCTCTCCCAACCTCTCTTCTTTCTCATTTCTTTCTCTTATCCTTTCATCTGCTTTTCTTCTTTCTTGATGAAGGTTGTTTGGGAAACAGAATTCTAAGACAAAAATCTGTGGAGAAAATTTAAATGACTGTAGAAAGATGCTTTATTTTTTTATTTATGGCTAACACTCCAGAGCAGCAGCTTAAAATAACAAATATTTAGGATCTCTCAGTTTCCTCGAGTTAGGAATTGCAGTGCAATATGCAACTCATTCACAGCCATGACCTCTTTTACTCAGGAGTTCTTCTCATCAGTTTCTATGTATTTTAAGAAGCAGTTGGTTAGGTTCCCAGTCTCATGGAAGAGAATTCCTACCTTCATATTCTCATTTTTCTGCACTGTCCTTGGGAAATTTACTGAATCTTTTTTGTGCCTCAGTTTCTCCGTATGAAGATGGTGGTAAGTTTTCAATGAGAGAATAAACTAACAGTTATAAAGCTTAGAAGAATGTTTTCATACAGCAGATACTCAATCATCTTTTAGTATTCACCCATTTCTTATTTTTTTATTTTCTTTGATTTCCTTATGAAACTTTGCACTATTGTCTTTTGCAGTTATTTTATCTCAAGTGAACTATGTAAGAACGATGACAGTGGAATCACTCATCTATCTCCTTTTTCTACACAGTAATTTCCTTGAAACTTGACAATATCTGATTTGTTTTGATATCTCTAGTAAAGGACTAACAGACACATTTCAATATGCATTTGGGGCTTCTTGCTAAGTCTGAGTAGAAATGGTAGCTTATCTGTTTTTAACTGTTAAGACTGACTGCAGGTGAGTCAGGAGTCAGGAGAAACATACATTCAAGTAGCTACAGCTACATAGTGAAATACTGTTTTAAAAAAGAAAAGCTGTGAGTAAAGTGTCTTCTAATGATGCTAAGATGCTCAGCACCTTTGCTTTGGATTGATTTGAATAAAATAGGCATCCTATTCCTGTCCCTCTGCCCTTCTGTCTAGCCCTAATTTAAGTAAGTAGATTAACATAGTAAACCAAATATGTCTGCCATATTTTATTTTAAGCTGGCATAGATACTTTTAGAACAAGGTAGGAGCCCAAAGAAATGAACTGCCTCATCAGCATATATATTTAGGTACAATTCCTATTTTTTCTTAAACAGTTTTTAACTTTCAGTGTCTCAAGGATTATTTAACCTTTCAGGAACCAAAATTCATATTTATTGTTCTTTTTGGCACTGGTGATAATGATTGAATATTAGTAAAAATAGTAATAAACTTTCATCGAGACAAAAACAAAGCAAGTTAAGAAAGCAGAATGTATTGGTATTTTTCACTACAGGGATTTTCAGAGCCTTTAAAATTTCATATAAAATTAGGCCAAGGCTACAGTAGAAGATTGAGCATGTCCATAGTCTGGTATATAATGTTGAGCTTGATTATTCACATAATAAGATAAAACTTGGGGAATTCAAAGATATAGCAAAGAAAAGAAGCTAAGTATCCAACAATTTATTTTTGATGTTTTAAAAGGAAAAGAGAAAATGGCAGCTAAATAAACACTAAGCTCTTCATTTTATTGTAAGTATACAAACTACAGAGCATGGATAGATGCTGCATTTGAGATTGTTTAGAAGTTGAATTCATTATAATATTTTATAGTTCAGTTAGTGTTGTTTCAGAAGGGAGTTCCAAAGAAAATTCAAACAAGAGACATGCCTAGGTGTTCAAGAAAATGAGGAACCAATTTTAAAATAACTTATTTTAGTAAAATGTAAAGTATAAATTCTCATTTGGAGTCAGTTTCTACCAGCTGTCTTGTAAGTATTTATGATTATAGCATACAGCAAGCTAGAAATGAATAAAGCAGCATGATTCATTTTCTATAAGATAGCTCAAAGATTATGGATTTCCATTTGAGGTTTGTATTCAAGACACATTTTACTTTGGATTATTGTGAACATGAGCAGACTTACAGTTATTTTTTTAAATGTTGGGGATATGCAAAAGTAGAAAAACATGGTACCAATGATGTCTCATTTTTAGCACTCAAAAGACCATATCGTTCACTGTTCTAATACATACAAATACATACAGAGAACACTCAGAAGTGCTCCAATCAGCCAATGTAGGTCCATTTCATGTCCTTGCACTAAGAATCATGCAAGAGTGTTCAGATATCCATTGACTTGATTTTGAATTCTAAAGCAACCGAAGTAATAAGGATACTTAAAACCCAACAAAGGTGTAAGAGATTTTGCTAGACAAAATATATAAGCATTGTATTCCTAACATAGGAAGTTAGAAAAAGGGCTGGGAGAGTAAGACAGTAGAAGTCAAGGAGGGGTTCATCAATGATAACTAAGTTACGGTTAGACAGGATTAAGAAGTTCTTGGCTCAGCTGTGATGTTGCCATGCCTAGTGTCTCCTGACTCTTCTCAAGTCACCATGACATCCCTCTTCAATTCTCCATTAGAGTTGATCCGGTTTATTGAGATTGTTTTTCTGCTCTTTCTTTACTACCCCTGTGGCTCCGTTTCTGAACAGTATTAAGTGTATTTGAGGGTGTATTTTTTGTTTTTCAGGACATGTGTCCACTTGTAATTGCTAGCTTTGTAACAAAGACTCCTGATTCAGTCTCTGAAAAAAAAAGAAGTTCTGGGATACTATTATAGATTATAATGAATATAGTTCAAAATAATGAATTAGGTACCATAAAAACCTAGAAAATTTTTGAATGTTTATACCCTAAAGTGATGAAGTTTAAGAAGATAGGTATATACATCTTGAGTTAAACAGTATGCAATATATCCATTTAGCAAAACATTATCCTATACCCTACACATATGTACAATTGGTGATGTGTTTATGTATCAGTTAAACTAGAAGGAAAAATGTAAGCTCTGAAAAATAAGGAAGAAAGCAAGTTAAGAGAAAGAAGAAAGAAAAAAAATCTTTAAGTGAAGCTCCTACAGTCTGGCCTTAGTCTATAGCATCAAATGAAAAAAGTGTGTTTACCATCTTTTACTTGGCAAATTTAGGAGTGCTGTTCCTTCATTCTGCCTCTTAAAGGCTTCCTTGTGATTCCACATACACATTTCTGGTCAAAACATACTCGCAAGCTATGCCCGAGGATCTCTGAGCAAGCACAAGTTTTGCTCAGGGGTTTCTGAAGAATTAAGTGTGAAATTCTGGAAATGGACATTTATTCCAACAATATTAGGAGAAATTAAATACTTGTCCTTTAAACAGATGATTTAGAGATGATTATGTGAGAGGGTTCTAGACCTGTGATTAGGATTGTAGGAGTCTTTTCTACTTCCTGGACTATTAAAGACTTTTTTGTATGGTTCAGGAAGAGAGCCTAAAAGGACAAAATCTTGAGTTTTGGAAAAATGAAATTATTTTCATTCTTACAAAGGAATTTCAAGTTTTCCGTGATACTTTAAAGATATGTAGTATATTGGTGATATAAACAAAAGATCTTTTATCTTATATTTTATTATTATTAAGTAGTTGTACAAAGGAGTTACATTCAACAAAGAAGACTTTATTGTTTTTTTTTAAATCTGTAGTGGTGGGCTGCATTTAGTAGAATGACTATTAGATAATCCAGTTTCATTTATTGGACTATTTTAAGTGAAATGATATATTAAATATAATTAAAATCATATTTAAATAATATAATATGGGTTCTTAACTTGCTTCACTATGTATTGTTTTATACTTGAAATTAATATTTTGAGTGCAATAAACCAACATTTAGATTTTATGAAGTATTGCACAATTAGAAGTGATGATGTTTTTGAAAAGAAAGTGTTTTAGCCCATGACAACTCCTAGCCCTTGGTGGAAATAATGAAGAAACAATAGATATATTGAGCTGCAAATTAATAGTCTAATTAACAAAGTCTTCCCTGACAGCTGATGTCCAATTCTAGGCACTAGTAGTTTTCCGGGCTGACATTTGGCTTTTGGTTAAAATCTAGAACCAGGGCCATTTAGAAACAATGGTTTCTTCTTCTTGGGCCCTACTTTCAGTTCTTATAGAAATAGTAAGTCATTCTTTAAAGTTCCCATGGTTTTTTTTTTTTAAACACATTTCACCTATCAGGTCTTTTAAGGATTAGAAGGAGGACAAACAATTTGTGAGACCTTGATGTTTTTCATTCATCAAAGATTTTGCCACAGTGAGCACAGAGTCTAATGATGCACAGCTTTCTTTCTTGGAGGTCCTTACTCAATGTAGTCTCTTTCTTGCTTCCAGGGAGCCCATGGCTACTCCCAGCTGTTCTTATTTTATTTTATTATTTAATCTAATTTTTATTTTATTAATTTTATTTTTAAATTTAATTTCATTTAATTTTTATTGGCTCCCAAATGTCATGGCAAAGAACTAAAGCAAACATAAAACCCTCACTTCTGATTATTTTGTGTTTTCATCAGAATCTCAATTTACTTCTAAATAGTATTTCTCTATTTCTGATTAATCCTCACATCCTAAGTCTTCCACCCCTGTGACTCAAGCAGGGTGTTATTACAGAAGAAAGAGTGTGGCCTTTGGAGCTACGGGCTTGGTAGTTAACCACTCAGAGCTTTAGTGTTAGGAGCTGTAAAGCAGAAATTTGTAATTTCTAAGGGATCAAAAGTAAGCAAATTGGATGATAGATAAAAATGATCTAGCCCAAAGTTTAGTTCACTGTAGGCATACAATGTTTTTTTATTCTCCTTTCCTCTAAGAATTGCCACTCAATTTGAATCCCTGTGGGGTCTCTGCCCTGTTCTCAGGAGCCTTTATGCCTTTCTTCCAGGTAGTAATGTGCATAGCACGTGAAACATTTAATACAATCAGACAAACTGACCCTAATGCCAAGAAAAGTCTCAGCTTTTAAGAAAATATGACTAGTTTTATTTGATCATAAAATGAATTAGTATTGAGAACAAAAAGGTTTGAAACTGAAAAAAAATGATACAAACTGAATTAGAAAGAATCCATTTACTCAAATATAATAACAGATAATATTTTGGTAGTTTTCTTTCAAATCTAGTTTTTTATGTCTGTATGTGCATATACCCATTTATAGGCATCTATCTATCTATCTATCTATTGATCAATTGATTTGATAGTTATTGATAGTTATTGATTGCATATTGTTCTTATTATGGCTTTTAATATTTTATTGTAACAATTTGCTCATGTCATTAAGAATCTTTAGAGTTATTTTTTTACTGGTTGAAAATATTATATAATATGCCTGGCCCATTATTTGTTTTCTTCCTAATTTAATTGATACTGTATTTTGTGTTATAATAGTAAGAGTGCATGAAGTATATTTTAGGTTAAATTATCATACATTGCTCTGATATCTTCTTAGACTATCTAGTAAAAGTAGAATTGTTGGGTCAGAAGAAATGGGAATTTAAGTCTATAAACATACTGACAATTTCTCTCCAAGAGACAAAGACTGAATCTTCTTACAACATCATTAGTGGAGTGTAAAGTGCCTACTTTCCTAAAATGCTCATGGACATAAGGTATTTTGGAGAAATTTAAAAATGCAATAGTGACAGCAAGTGGAGGTGTAATTTTTAGGTGAAAAGCATGGTATAATATTGTAGCTGATATACATGGAAGGTTTTGATTTCTATATATTTTGTGAATCCTCTTTGGAAAAGATGTTTAATTTTATTATAATTAGATACTTTTATTACATCTAGATTTATTGGAGACAATTGATACTGAGTTTTATTAAAAGTTTGCTTATCTTTAATTAAGATGTTTTCTCTCCCTTCACTTAAAAAGATAAATGCCAATACTTTCTTGTAATTATGTCTATTTAAATGAGAGTGCAGTAGCCATAATCTAGTTCCTTAAGGGTCCTGAACAGTTGGGTTCTCATGAAATGGAGTTTTTAACTTATCAAATTTCAGCTTTATTCTCTGAATATTCAAATACATTTGTCAACTGATTTTAGAGGAGAAACTGAGACCGTAGAAGGATGATGATAAATCTGGAAATATAATTCTAATCTTTTCAAATATGAAATGGTGACACAAAAAAGCAATGGTCCAGGGGTTCTAAATCTGGGCCATATGAACATCACCAAGGAGATACGAAAAAATACCCGAACCCTGGCCCTACTCTACCTGGCTAGCCTCCGAATGGACGATGCAACTGAGATAGGGGCACTTTTTTTTTCCCAGACATTTCCAGGTGATTCTAAAGGACAACTTGGTTGAAAACTCAATAAGAAAAAAATGTGAGTTAAGTGGGGTTCAAATCCAAAATCTGTCCCTTCTCAGCTGTGTTGTCTTAGACAAATCAGCCTAAATGGCTAGGCCTCTGGCAGGTAAAGAGAGGGTGAGGAGCTACTGAAATCTAAGCTTTCTTCTTGTTCTATAATAAGCCAGTACTTCTATGATGCATGAATGTCCCCTGCACGACAGCATCAGGAGGACAGGTACATGCGTTGTATTTGATAGAGCGTGTATGTGTGGTTTATATACAGAATATATCATTTGAAATTAAAATAGAGGAAGTTTTAAGTGATTTCACTGCAGGGTCCTTGTTAAAGGCCGGGTAGCGCTGCCAGTTCTTCTGTGAGAATTACAGATTAGCAAAGTGAGAATTGTAGCAGTTTGGCTGTAAAGATATTAAAAAGTCTAGTAAGTTTAAGTTATTTTCACTCCAGGAAAACTATAATCATTTGAAAGATCAAAGAACAAGAGTGAAATTTAAAAAAGGATGATGTATTCACAAAGTATCATGTTGCTGCTAAGGAGAGGCATTGATGGTTTGTTGACCTGAATTTCATTGTACTAGTAGGCGAGTACCTTCCTACTGAAAACAACCTACACTTAGCTGTATGAAGTGCTTTAAACCTGTAAGATTAAAAAAAAACTTTCCTGGCAAATTTTTGTTGTTGTTGTAAGGAAATAATTTCATTGCATACTAGGAATAACATTTCCTTGGTTGAAATATCAGTGTATTACTAAACACAAAGGCTAAAATACCACCAGTCAACTTTTCTGACCACCTCTCAAGATCTAGTCAAATACAATGATTTTTTTAATATATATTTTTTATTGTAAAGGTACTGTACAGAGGGGTTAGTTACATGCATACCATAATGAGTACATTTCCTATTGAGCATTGTTCTCCCCCTAGAATTGAGTGTGTGCTGCTGGCTCACGCCTGTAATCCTAGCAATTGGGGATTTTGAGAGACAGAGAAATCTGAAGCCAGTCCAGATAGGAAAGTCTGAGAAACTCCATCTCCAAAATAACCAGCAGAAAGCTGGGTTGGAAGTGTGGTTTAAGTGATAGAGTGTCAGCTGAGGAAACAAGCCAAGCAAGCATGAAGTCCCGAGTTCAAATTCTGATATAGGGAGAATAAAAAGAAATTCTAGAATTAAGAATTTGCTAAAGAATTCAAATAAACCAAACAACAAACCACATTACAACATAGCCTTTCAAAGTGGAACAAGAAAAAAATACAGTAAAAAATGTGTCTGTCAGAATTTGTGAGGATGTGAATTTCCATGTCTTATTATTTAATCTTTGTGGATGTGAATCATTATTAACTTTTCATGTCACAACTGTTCCTGTGTTGAGTCTAAGGCATGCACATGGTGAAGTTAGCATCAGTGGCACACAGATTTTTTTACTCCAACTCTTAAACTAAAGGGGATACTTGTGAAGAAAGTAGCATGAAAGATGGAAGGACCCAGCTTTCTCATGAAATTTAAATTGTATATAAATTCCTAAGCTAAAATGACTGCTTTTAGCTCCCCTGTTTTACCGGTATCTTTTCTAAACTAGGGCAAGTAAACTATAATTCATAATTTATAAGCAATCTGTGGGAAAAATTAGTGAATTATTTACAACACTTTTGAAAAAAATGTGTTTGTATCTTATACAAAAAAATTAGCTACTCTGTTAATTACCGTGGTGCCACAAATACGCTGGAAATTAAGACCTGCAAAGTGAATTTGGGGAAAAAAATAGTCCTGTAACTCAATCTGTGATTGGAAACCCAAACTGATCTTGAATGGTCTATTTAAGCAAGTGCCAATTATTGAATAATTCTCTGACCTAAACAGAAAGTTATTGTATATGGAGAGATTTTTTTTTTTACCTTGAAAGTGCTTTATTCCAGATGCCCTTTTAAATTGTTTTTAATTCTCTGTGGGCAGTAGATAACTAAACCTACAGAACGTAGTAATGACAGGGAGGAAGCAATCACGCTGGCCACTTCTAGTTAAGAATCATGGCAAAGGCGTCTGTTCTATATGAATTGCAGACTATAAGGACTTTGACAGTTCATAGACCAGACCTAATTTATTAAACTAAGTTTCTAATATAAACAGTAATTTGTTTCAGGCACTGACACTGCAGGTCTGGTTTATGTGAACCAAATATAAAGAACTGTATTTCCTTTTGGGAAAGTATGTGCCTTTAGTGCCCTGGAAGAAAATAATCTAATATGTCATAATAGTAAATATGATGAACACGGCCACCTTCCTGAGCCCAGGCTGATTCACACTCTCTGCTGTTTTACTTCTTGAGAAGTTAGTTGCAAAGTATGGAGACATGTTTATAATATTAAAAGCATACCTGTGTAGAACATCCCAAAGGGAAGAGAAAAGCTGAGGCTAGTTGAATAGGTTTAGGCCTTTATGCATGGAAATGCACTTTAAATTATTGGGAAAATATTTATGGTCTCTAACCAACTATCTGATTAGAAAAAATATTAAAGATGCTGTTATTTTGTTGGTTTTTTCTTATAATGTTTGATAGAAGTCTTTATATTTATTTATTTTTTATATTTGCTCTGTATATTTATTTTTTATTGTCAAGGTGATGTACAGAGGGGTTATAGTTACATAAATAAGGTAGTGATTACATTTTTTGGTCTAACTTGTTATCCCTTCCCTCATTTTTCTCCCCCTTTCCCTCCTTATCCCAATTATCCCCCTCAACAGATCATTTCCAACATATTGTCTTGTGAGTATCACTGTTGCATAGGTTCCCACTTTGTTCTTTGTCTCACCATTTTGTTGTTCCCTTTCCCTTCTATAGTTAAGATAAATGTAATCATAACATTTATATGTTAAAGAAAACTGGACATTTGGAAACAACTATGTCCCAAATATAGCTTTATTTCAAGACTTTGGAAATTATGCTTCTATCAGGCAAAATAATCTGGCAAGGTGTTTTCAGTGGTTGTATTCTTTGTTGTTTGTAAAGCATTAACATACGTTCTCATATATAACTAAGGATGATTGAATTATTTATATGCTACCCATTTCTATGTAAAGTATGAAAGAATCTGCAAATGATTTTTTTTGAATTTGAAAGGCTAGACTTATTTTGACTATGTTTCAGTCTAGTTCTATTGCCCTTCAATATATTAAACTCATTTTACAATGCAGCTAAACATAAAGGGCAATTTATCTTATAAAAAAGAAGTAACTAGACCACAGATACTTCATGGCTGCTTATTTAAAGAGTTTAATGATTAACTTCTTGGCTTTCTCATTGAGTCTTTTCCCAGTATTACCCCCAGAATATGACTGGATGAGTGTGTGTGAGCTTTCCCTGTACATGAGAGAAGAAAATTTTCCCTGAAGCCTTAAACATATCAAATTATCCCCTTATGACTCATTGGTCAGCAGTTAGTCCATGTTGCTGTATGTACACTAACCCTCTAGGAGAATAGATCTATCCTGGGGCCTTAAACTAATGAACAATCCCTCTATTATGAAGGAAAAAGCTTTCAGATACCTGAAGAAAGTCAGAGTATGTTTAGGAAGGGAGAAGGAATGGAAAATGCCATTATATAGGCAAACATTAGTGCTTTCAAAATAAAAGCAGGAATAAGCAATATCATTCATTTATGGGTAACACCTCAACAATAAATGTTAGGAATACAAGGAAAATGTATCCAATGTAACTTTATTAACTGAATATATCTTAGGAGAATTGCTTTAGTATTTTTTCCACAGCACACTTCGTGCAAATGTGAATAAAAATATTTGGATCCTTAAGTAAAACCCAGTAGAGTTAATACAATAGAAGAAGACAAAGACATCTGCATTATTTTTGGTTGAATTGTCTATACTGGTTAGTCATATATATTGTCAGTTTTCTCAAGCCATTTTCACTTATATAACTGAAGTGGCAAGTTATTGACTGACTATAGCCAGGTAATAACTTGTTTTTGTGTTTCTGAGTAGCATTCTGACTTCCTCCTGTCTAATAGTGCCCTAGTTTGTAAGTAATATATTTGTGTAGAGAAAACATGAATGGTCTATGGAGGAGAGGAAGTGGTGAGGAGAAAGAAGAGAAGGAAGAAGAGAGGGAGTAGGAATGAGAGAAGCAGAAGAGAGGAGGAATTTTAAGGGTGAAGGTAGTAATTTAATACAGAGGGAATCTGATGTTTGGTATAATGACTCATTTAATGTTCCTTCATTTTGCCAGATTGAGTAGTAGATGTTATTATCTGTGCTTATAGAATAATTTACTTAGATATTTTTCTTTCACCGTTTAGGTAGACAGTATAGCTTGAACTCAATATGATAAAAATAGTAACTTGAAAACATGATGCCTTCTTAGCACATTGTTAACCTATTTGCTGCCACATCTTACATTACAAGCTTCTTTTTCAATCCTTAAATGTTCAAGTCTTACTAGAATTACAAAACATAGTACTAACCCTAGGTACTTCAGTGTATAGTCAAAAATTGTATACTCCTAATTCTTGAAATTATCTTAAAGGAGTAATACTCAGAAAGGAAAAAAAATAAAAGGGAAACTTGCCCTACAAGCACATACTAATGCAGATTGAATTTTATAATAAGTAATATCATGGAGAATAATTGCTACTTTTTTTCCTAACTGCACCCAGAATATCCCCCGCCTTTCTGTTAGGTATAGGAAAGTGTATAGGAAAGTGGCTCATCCACTCTTGCCTTGAACCTGACTTCTGGTGTGCTATATCTGTGATGTATGCTACAAAATAAGAGAACTGGAAAGTATGCAAACAAAGAACAGCAAGACCTAACCCCAAATTATTGTTTTAGATGTATAGTTTTGGGGATTCAGATGTGCATGTTTACATATGCAAATGAGTTCTTGGGGGAACACCAGTTACTATAGATTTATAGTTCTTGAAGTTAAAAATGTGAAAGCTGGGTGCCAGAGGCTCATGCCTGTAATCCTAGCTACTCAGGAGGCTGAGATCTGAGGATCACAGTTGAAAGCCAGCCCAGGCAGGAAAGACTGTGAGACTCTTATCTCCAATGAACTACTAGGAAACCAGAAGTGGTGCTGTGGCTCAGGCGGTAGAGCACTTGTCTTGAGCTGAAGAGCGCAGGGACAGCGCCCAAGCCCAGAAAGTGCTCAGTAAGGATTATTATTGCTGCTTGTCTATGGTAGCTTAACTTCCTTTCAACTATAGCTTTGCTTGGTCTTTGAATTGAAAAACTTTGGCATAAGAGCCTGGATGTATAGAGGAAGGTGAATCTGGTGTTTCAATCACTCAAGAAAGAGATCACATTTTGTGCAGAATCACATCTGCACAACAAAAATTAAAATCTTCTATGCTTATACTTTTCAATGAACTTGGTTAAAAATGAAGTAAATTCGGGGCTTGGAAGGTGGCTCAGTGGTAGAGTGCTTGCCTTGCATGCATGAGGCCCTGGGTTCGATTCCTCAGCACCACATAAGCAAAAAGAAAAAAGCCAGAAGTGGCGCTGTGGCTCAAGTGGTAGAGCGCTAGCCTTGAGCTGAAGAGCTGAGGGACAGTACCCAGGCCCAGAGTTCAGGCCCCATGACCGGACCCCCCCCCCCCAGAAAAAATGGTAACTTCTAATATTTCACCATGGCTTCCCTGTTGGAATGCCTTTAAGTGTTTGCTTCAGTGTTATTTCTGGTTTTGGTACAAAGCTTTGAAAGGAATTTTGAAAGTTTGATATTTGTGTTGTGTGTTTCCTTTGAGAATGGTAAAAACAAAAGTAAGATGATGTTTTAGCTTCCTAAAAAAATCTAGTGTTTTAGACTTACATAAGACTTTGACATGTATTTTTAAATGAAAGTATTCCTTTTACTTTGGCATTTAAAAGATTTCCATATGTTAGTTTTCATACATTGTCTTTCAAAATAGATGGATGAACAGTAGCTGTATCTTTAAGCCTATGATTTTTCCTCATGATGTCTGATAGAAAATGAGACAGTCTCATTAGCTACTTCTTGGAACATGGAATCCAATCAAACACAAAATGAAGTTTTATTTGTGACTCAATTTAATTATAGAGAATATTCTTGGATATTAATTTTAATTGATTTTTAAACTCTTTGATAGGATATGGTAAGCAGGTCAAATGATAATAAAGTAGATTCTCAAATCTATTGCCTGTCTTTAAAAAATTAATAGTGCACCAATGCTGTATCTTACCCATTAAGGTAAATTTCAAAATGTGGAATTTGATATGATTTTGTAAGTGTGGCAAAGTTGGTATAAATTAAGAAGTCAGTCATAACAGAGTCTAAGGGAATAGAAATCTATATTATTAGCTTAATACTGGTGATTCTGATTTTTTAAACTTTGGTGTTGGAACATGAGGCAAAGTATAGATTTCAACACCTCAGCCCAACACCATCTTACAGGATCTTTGGGGTCAATAGTTGTAGATGCTAAGTAGTATTTGGATCATCTAAACTGGCTGTAGCCAGACTGTTTCTCTTTATGCCTTCCTCAACCAATTTCTGTAGAACCTGTACCTGTGTTTTCCCATCTGATACTTTTGGGACCTGTGTGCACTTCCAATTGATATTCACAATGAATTCCTTTCTTCCCCTGGGTAAATTTTTGTTATATAGATGAGAGTGGGGTAATAAGTAAGAAGTAAGAATTATGATTTTTACGATTTTGTTTTAATGCCATTTTTAAGAGATATAGCTTGTAACATGGCATTAAAGTTGTATGTATTAAAAGGACCAAAATATGCAACTTAAGATATGGTAGTTTATATGGTAAAGGATTTTGACTAATTGTCTTTACTCATGTAAACCTTTTATAAAGGTTTTCTTTGAAGTCTTTGAGAGCAGCCTATGTGAAAACTATTCTGGAAAGAAGAATGAGGGCTTGGATCTTATCAGAGTCATGACAATAAGCAAAACTCTTTCCTCCTTGAACTGCTAGGCAGGCTTCCAGAGGCCTGTTTTGTAAATAATATCTTGTTATCAATAAAATGTCTACAGTAGTACTTAAATATCTTAGTTATCATAAAATACATAGGGAATGTGGGATTTCCTTTTGTCTTACGTTACAGAGACTGTGTACAGAGTAGGGCTTATACAGGAGTAGCATAGTATTTTTCCCTTTTAATTATTTTTCTTATAATGATTTTCTATATACTTATATGATTCTATTCACTTTGCGAGTAACTTATGCACTTTCACCTACATGACTTATTCGAAGAGCAAAACTAACATTCCTAAACCATGCATACCCTTTTAACAAATTGTATTTTTCTTAAACATGGTTCCTCATGATCTGCTTGACCCATTGAAACATGTACAAGTATATATTTGTGTTGGATATACTTTAAAGATTCAGTAGTTCATTTTCCTTTTTGTAATTCTACACAAATTAATTGTGTCATCCTTTTCAAAACTATTACTAGCTATTTAAAGTTGTGAGAATAATAGGTGATACCAAATAGTGCCTATTTAATTTACAAATAGGAAATGGATACAATGAAAGATAGCACTAAAAAGGTAGCTCTAATTAGGAGAGAATATGGTTTCACTTGTAGGAGGTGGAGGGAGGTGGGAATAATCTCAAGCAGATGGATTCTAGACTTTCTAAGCCCTACTTAGTTACTCTTGACTGCCATGCTCTGTGCTATAACTTCATCTTTGAACTACAGAGCTCACCCACAGGGGCTTTTGCTCAGCTCAGGGGTGTGGGTTAGCACTTGCTGGGAAGGGACAGATTGTTTGATATGTTTGAATTGATTCCAGTGGTTGTGAATGTTCCATTCTGTTCTTGTGGAGGTTGTTAAAATTTGAAATATGTGTTATGCATCTGTAATAGGTTTGTTATATAACTTAAAATAGCAATGTTTACAGCTGAAATAGAAAAACTGAGGTAAAAGTAGTCTTAAATAGAATATATATATATATATATACACTATTCATCTACAGATAGTTTTATAGATAGATCGATAGATATAGCTATCCATTGATCTATTTATCTATCTATTGGGGTGTGTGTGTGTGTGTGTGTGTGTGTATGTGTGTGTGTGTGTGTGTGTGTGTGTGTGTGTGTGTATACCTATCTTGGGGCTTTGAACTCAGGGTATAGGCATTATCCTTGAGTTTTTTGCTCAAGACTAGCACTCTATTACTTGAGCTACAACTCTACTTCTGGCTTTTTTTGATAGTTAATTGATGATTAGAATCTTTGAGATTTTGTTGCCCAGGTTCAAATCATGATCCTCAGACTTTAGCCTCCAAAGTATCTGTGATTACAGGCACGAGCCACTGATGCCTGACACTACTTCTATGTTATTAAACATTATTTCTTTAAATCTGAAGAGTTCAAAATGTTGAATAAAAAATGTTCAGATTAAAAATGGATACTGAGGGCTGGGAAGTTGGCTCAGTGGTAGAGCGCTTGCCTTGCATGCCTGAGGCCCTGGGTTCGATTCCTCAGCACCACATAAGCAAAAAGAAAAAAGCCGGAAGTGGTGCTGTGGCTCAAGTGGTAGAGTGCTAGCCTTGAGCTGAAGAGCTGAGGGACAGTGCCCAGGCCCAGAGTTCAGGCCCCACGACCGGACCCAAAAAATAAAAAATAAAAAATGGATACTGAGCAAGCACTAGGAAACTGCAAGAATTGTAATCTATCAGAGCATGAAAATCACATTAACTATAATAGAAGTGTTTAAGAACAGGTAATATATGTCAGATGGATCTATCAATTAGCACATGTCTGTAAATAAGACACATTTGAAGATAGTATAACCTCAACATTTCTAATATGGAAAGAGTTAATAGATCTAATTATTTAAACTTCATAGTAATATCATGAGTACATTTTAATATTTTTATTTTGTTTTTTTATTATCTTTGAGTAGTTCAATTCAACATGTCATTTTATAAGTACAGTGCCTCTTGATCAATGCTACCTCTTCCATCATTATTTGTGTGGTAATTTCTATAAACTGTTACCTTAGAACTATGAGCCTCAATATATAATACAGAAAATAACCATTTATCATTGTTGGAAAGTAAAACTTAAATAAATAAATAAGACTATGTACAGCTTGCAAAGAGCTGTCACCTGCTAGGAGTAAACCCACTTAGTGTTCTATACATAAACAAAAAGTCTACATAACAGACATGTAAACTATTGTAACCTCCTCGGGGGGAAGGTGAATGGCTGTCATAAAATTCTGAGATGAATGGTGGCTATTTTTACAAATAAATATAAAGAGCTTTGTATTTCCTCAAATAATAGTAAAATGTTCTCCATGAAAATAGCTGCTTTATGAGTATAAAAATTACTAGCTGTGTGTTTTCAATCTTCTCCTGAGCTAATAAAGGGGAAAAATAAAATTCTGGAACTTTACAATAAAAGATGATCTTCCTGCCTGTGTCAAATGCTCAATGTTGACCTTGGGAAAAGGGTAAGACAAAGAGTATTGAGGTGCAGGTCAAGTGACTACTCTGAAAGATCACCGATGGTGTCTCCAAATCAGGAAGAAGGGAGGAGACACATCTCATTTGATTCTCCCTGACACCCTTCTCTAAAAACCCTAATTCGACATGCAGAGCTGGGGAATTTTGTGTGCCAGACTTAAGTGCCTGAACTTGTAAATCTGAAGTACTGTTTCAATTCTAAAACTTGATTAAACTAGACTGCAGCTATTTTTTTTTTTTTGGGTGGGGGAGGCATTTGATCTCCTTGTTCCCAGAACAAAGGTCAAATGCAAATATGCAATCTTTGTTCCTAGAACTGCTTTTGTAGAATCTGCACACTTCGTATTGTTTCTTCATTCTTTGCTTTGTTTACAAAATGTTCTTATCCTGCTTTTATGTGTTGTTAAGTACTTGATCCCTTGTTAATTTCCTTGAATTTTCTTCTGGAGCAAATATTTCATTTAAAAATATATCTACTGTGATTAGTATGTATAACCTTAAAAATTACAAATATAATCTGAACTTTTTATTGTAAAGAAGGGATGAATGCTTACATGGTTAGTTGATAAGTTACAGTATTTTAAGTATCATGTTTTTTTGGTGAGCTGTGGTTCTGCAAGAGTTTTTGGAAAAGTAAAGTAGGTTATGTTTTCCTTTTCATAAAAAGCATACAACCTTTAAATGTATTTTCAGATTTTAAGAAAAATGTTTAGCTAGAACTAGGAACAGTGTTAACAAAGCTTTCTCAGATATATCAGGAATAGTTAACCTTCTTTTAAATCATGAAAATATTGCACAGCTATTCTGTGGGAGATAATGTGTAGAGAATTAAACTAGGTGTAGTGGACAGTGGAAGACAGGATGAGTAGATATTGGGCAAGCACAGGTAATGAGCATGAGCAGGTACTGGCCATGGCCTGTAGAGAAACTTTCTCCCTACTTTTTACTTCTGACAGATTTCAATGGCAATTTTTAACACACAAGTTAATGATATGGAAATATAACATCATTAAACTGACTTTAAAAATAAGTAGGCCATTGAATAACTAAGATATATATATATATGTATATATATATATATTTGAGTGAGTGATATTGAAGTACAGACACAGGAAATATGCTACTTGCTTTGTTTTTAGAGGCCAGATGTTACTTAACAAGTAGTTATTATAAAATTCACCTATTAAAAAGCAAAAGCCACTTATTTATATTCATACAGAGATAAAATTCAAAGAAGCATTTGACTTTCAAGCAGTTGCAAGGTTTATTTGGTGATTATGCCAAAATTTTGTTTTGATTTTTCATGTTTACCTAAAAAAAAATCTCATGAGACACATAAAACATATTTTCGTATATCCCATTAACTAACATATAATGGCAGGAAAAAGCTGTTTCTCAAGGAGAGGAATATATATATGTTACAAACAGAAATGTGGAAGAAAGTTCATGTATCACCGCAACCCTGCAGTCATTTACACAGAACTGAAGACAATTTGTGAACATAATTATTTTACCAGACTGTATAAAACGTCTAATTACTAGAATTGAAATAGTTCTCTAAAAATAAACTTGTAAACTTGGTGCCTGTTCATTTAACCAGAAGAAAGCAATACTTTGTTGGCAAATGTGAGATATTTAGTAATATTTTGATAAGCACATGACTCTCTCTGGTTTTACTAGAATGATTTACATTATCTGTTTAGAGAGAAGTCTAACTCTATAAACCTGACTACTTTTGCTGAAGAAGTGGTGTTCATTAAATCTTGAAGAACCATTTCTCTATCATTGTGATATCCTATGCATCATCTCTGTAGTGAAAACACAATTGTACATAAGCAGACATGTTTGAAATCACTCATGATCAGCTCTCAGTTATTTGTGTGCTTTATTTAGATGTAGAAAGAATAGTAAAGTGTTGAGTATGGTGGTATGTTGTTAGGTTTTTAAAAAGAGGTAACCGAGTAAGAACAGCACCACACACGTGGTATTCAGGTAAGGGGTAGGTTTATTCATCGTTCTGGCTGGCACCAGGTCATCTTGGTCTTCCACATGGTGGGGAAAAGCCTGGGAAAGAGAGCTGGGAAAGAGAGAGAAAAGAGCTAGAAAAGAGAGCCTCTGGGCCTGGGCTAGGCCTTATCTAGGGTATGGGTGAAGAAAGGTGTGGCCACATCAAATTCAGATGTGACCTCAGTGGATGCAGATGTGACCTCTTCCAGGTGTGCCAGTTGCCTAGGTAACACAGGTACTGGGCGGAGACTGCTGAAAGGAGGGTGGAGTCTGCTAGCCATCCAGGAGTGGACCTTACATTCCCACCTTCTAATAATCATGAAGTAGGGCTTGGATTCTCTCTGTCTACTTCCTGCTGACAAGGAGCATCAACATTAGGGGTAAAAGGCTGGAATTTGGTCCCCTCTCAGAGAAGGCAGCGAGCAGTGACCAGCAGCTGTCCCTTGGTGGCGTGTGAGTCCTTAGATGAAGTCTGGAGAAATCTCTTGAGACATTGAGGGGCTGGAAAAAAATACTAGAGAGCAAATAAATGGCAAGAGGAAGGACTTGGGGCTGAAAATGTCCCTAGCTACTTTTTCTACCTCTTTTCTCAGGTCTTTCCCAGCTACCTCTTTTTAAAAACCTAACATAAATGGTGCCGTGACTCGGATAAAGGGCTTAAAGTCAGGATAGGTGGGATTCCACAGTTCTGACGGCCTTTTGCAAACCAGTCTGTCTGCTGCAGACACAGCACATCGATACCATTGCTGGCCTTCTTCACATTCACGTCCACACCACTTCTCTACTCTGGTGAGTGAAACTACTCTCTACGGTTCTCTGTCACTCAGTCTCTGTCCAGATGTGGCACCACACCAGAGAGCTCCTATGGCCTAAAGGCCGGTCACCTCCAAAGCTGAGGATGCTTGGTTTTGGGGGCTTGGCCATTTCTCTCTAGAGGGCTCTGGGGGAAGTCGGGATGCTGCTTCTGCCTGGTCAGCTCTCCTTCACTCAACAGACTGACTCCTACACATATAATGAGGTGCTGCGAGTCAATTTTTATGCCATTATCAGTTTTAGACAGTTTTTGCCTCTGCAATGGTACATGGGCAGAAGTCTGTTTACTTTTAGGCTCTCTTTGCTCTCTCTGCTAATCACGTCCAACTTTCTCTCCTTTTTTTCTACAACTTTTGGCCTGTGCCCTGAAGAGTGCGATGCAGGCTGGGTTCCGGGGTCCCCCCTCTAGGTTCCCTCTCGAAGGCTAGCCAATGTAGGCTTGATCTATTTGTTCAGGGTTTCTTTGCATTTTTTCAGAAATTTGCCATCTTGAGTTCGCCATCTTGGCCACATGGTGGGTTAAGGGTTTGGCCCCATCTGACCGTTAACCTTCCACCAAGCTTACTACTCCATCTATTCTAAGGTGCCTTGCTAACAAGTTGCTCCTTTCACAGGCCCTGGTAACTGAGGCGCAACCATCTGATGTGCTTTGTTAGCAAAGATGTCTAAACATCTAAAATTTTAGGTTTTGAATTTTGCCTTTTTTGTTTTGTGTTGTATATTCTGGTACTGACTAAATGACTGTAAAATATTGGGCATATCTATGCTAAGATTCTCACACCAATGAGTTTTGTCATTTCAGGATATTTGTTGGCCATTCTTGATAAGGAGCAGGTAAACTCTGCTTATTCTACTTGATCTCCCTGTTGCTTTAATTGGAAATAATAAAGGGCTTTTGTGGCAAAGATTGCAGTTCAAAGCCAGCCCGGGCCGAATAATCCCTAAGACTCCATCTCCCAACTAACCTGCAAAGAGCCAGGCTGGAAGCATGGCTCAAGACCCTTATCTCTAATCAGCCAAACTCTGCAAGTGGTAAAGTGGTTCAGTGCTAGCCTTGAGCAGAAGTGCTCAGGGACAGTGTGCAGGCCTTGAGTTCAAACCTCCTTGAATACCAACTGGGATAAGCCATCCCAGCGACGAGCACCTAGACTCAGCCAGTCTGGGGAACAAGGGAACATGGAGAGGAGTAAGAGTATATGATGTCACATCAGCTACTTTGTGCCTGCCCTTTCAAAATTAACCAGAGCCGAGAGGTCAGTAGAAGTAAGAAGCCTGCCCATCTAGTGTCCATACCTGTCTACCTATTAACTGGATAAGAATTTATATTCTTGCCTTTGTTACCTGACTTCTCCTTTGCCTAGTCACCAGATGTCAGAAGTAGCTAGGGACATTTCTACCAACATTTTCAACCCCAAGTCCTTCCTCTTGCCATTTATTTGCTCTCTAGTATTTTTTTCCAGCCCCTCAATGTCTCATGAGACTTCTCCAGACTTCATCTAAGGACTCACACGCCACCAAGGGACAGCTGCTGCTCACTGCTCGCTGCCTTCTCTGAGAGGGGACCAAATTCCAGCCTTTTACCCCTAATGTTGATGCTCCTTGTCAGCAGGAAGTAGCCAGAGAGAATCCAAGCCCTATTTTATTATTATTAAAAGGCTGGAATGTAAGGTCAGCTCCTGGATGGCTAGCAGACTCCACCCTCCTGGCAGCAAAGTCTCCACCTAGTATCTGTGTTACCTAGGCAACTGGCACACCTGGAAGAGGTCACATCTGCATCCACTGAGGTCACATCTGAATTTGATGTGGCCACACCTTCCTCCACCCATACCCTAGATAAGGCCTAGCCCAAGCCCAGAGGCTCTCTTTTCTAGCTCTTTTCTCTCTCTTTCCCAGCTCTCTTTCCCAGCTCTCCCAGCTCTCTTTCCCAGGCCTTTCCCCACCATGTGGAAGACCAAGATGGCCTGGTGCCAGAACGATGAATAAACCTACCCCTTACCTGAATACCATGTGCGTGGTGGTGTTCTTACTTGGTTACCTCTTTTAAAAAACCTAACATATGTGACTGTAATTCCAGCTCTTTATGCGGCACAGGTAGGAAAACCTTGGTTAAGGCCTGCCAGAGGTAAAGCTTGAGAACCTATTAGTATATGTCTATGATAATTTTCTCAGATGAGCAGCAAAGCTCAAAAGCTATGTACATATGCCCATATGAAGCGGACCCTGAGATGGGGCCCAAGCTGGTCGATACCCATTTTGAGCTTTGCCTTTATTTTAGGGATTTTAGACTCGGGGCCTAGTTCCTGGAATGAAAAAAAATACATCTGTTCGCTCTCTCCATAACACCCTAACCCACACCCTTGATTGTTCAGTTAAAGACTGGCTGATAAAACAGATAGTTTGTAATCTGGCTCCAACTGATGACACTGAAAGACCCCCTCCCCAACCAACCAGGCCCTGAGGCTCTTTGTAGGGGAACAGAGTTTTGTATCTAACCAAGCTATTTCTGGCTTCTGTAACATGCTTTGCTAAGAAAATTATATTACCACCACACTCCCCCTTTGATAACTAACCTCACCAGTTAATCAATAAGCCCACACCCTACTAACTAATCCCACCCCGCAGTCAGCCCCCTGGTGTGAGCGAACGACAGGCGCTGACTAGGACAAAGGTCACTTCCTCATACCAAGGGCCGGAGACACACAACTGGGCACGTACACCGAGGGACCCTCTCGAACAGTGATTGGCCAAAACATATGATTTGTTTTAAAAGGATTGGCTGCCTGCGTGCAGACCAGGTTGTAACACTTTAAATTTACTGGCTGAAAAAGCACGGGCTCTACTGTAACGGACTGAGGGGTTCCATAAAAGGACCATCCCCGGGACTGCTCCGGGCTCCCAGCCACTGACCTGAACCTTGCGGATCTCGAGGTCACGTGCACCTGGGAACCTGGGCATGCCCAAATAAAACCCTCTTGCCTTTGCATCTGGTGTCGTCTGACTGGTGCTTGGGGCAGGGAGGTCCTGATTTGGGGGACACCCGAAGTCGGGGGTCTTTCAACACCATGTCCTTGTGGTTAAACCCCCCCTTTTGCACATGCTTATGGTTAACTCCCTGTTTTGCCCACCAAAGGGTAGACCCTGCCTTACCTGCTAAACTTGTGTGGCATTTTAAACCAAGGTGATAGGCTGGTTTAAACATCCATTACAGACAAACTCTAACCTCATTGGCCACCTGTTTGTGATCTGCTATGACTGTATAATCCTTTGTGTGTGTTATGATCCCATTGGTCACCTGTGCATGACCAGGCTTGACCTCATGGATTTTGCCTTTAAAACCCAGAGTATATGGGCAGCTCCAGGTCACAGTATCAGCTCCCGAGCCTGTGCTGCCGCTGGCTGATCAGTGTAGGGATCTTCTCAATAAAGTTACTTCTTTGTTAACAACTTTGTTGCAGTGGGCTCTGTCACTCTGAACAACTAGTTGGGCTTGCCTGCCTGAGTAGGGGTCTTCCTACTACACATTGAAGATGATGCTAAGTGAAATGAATCCCAATATATGGACACAAGAGGTCTTTCTTTGTTGTTGTTGTTTTTAATGTACTATGGGTGGTGCTTTTAATGTACTTTGTGTGTTCTTCCCCCTATGGTATAACCCCTATTGTCATTGTATTTGATTTTGGTATCCTGCATCTTGTATATACTTTTATGTAATTTGGGGAGGGGAAGGGGAATAACAAGATGCTGAAACAAGGACACAGGATGACACATTGCAACAATGATACTCACAAGACACTGTTGGAAATGAGCTTTACAACTTGGCGGGGGAAGGAGTGAGGGAAGGTGGAGAAGGGAAGGGATAGAGGGAGAACAACAAAGGAGGGAGTAACAATGGTCGACAAGAAATGTACTCATTACCTTACTCAAGTAACTGTAATTCCTCTGTACAGCGTCTTTACAATCAAATATAATTAAAAACAAAACAAAAACAAACAAGCCAGAAAGGCAATAAGGGCTGGAGTGTGACTCAAGTGGTACAATGCTTACCTGACAAGCACAATTTTCTGAATTCAATTCCTAGTAACACCAAAAAACCCCCAATGTATCCTATTAATATGTAGTACTTATTAAATTTAAATACAGAGATAAATTCGTGTGACACATAGTATTCATTATTTCCCTTTTAAGTAGTAATTTCTTTTTTTTTTCCAGTAGGCTTTTTAAAGCATCTGTTAATTAAAAGGCATTTACTTGGTTGCTAATCCCTAAAAACAATAATTATACCTTATTCTAGCAGTAGGTGGATAGGCTTGAGAATGTAATTTTCCCTGTTAACTTGTGTTCCCAAGCATCGATAGAAAGGTTTAATAATCACGTTAAGTGGATTCAAAGTGACAAAGTAGGCTGTTATTCTTAAGCCCTTTAGTACCTGGCAGTAATAGAAAGGCTATTATGCCAATGTTTCTTTTACAGTGAGGATGTTTTTGTAGAATAGAGGTAGATTCTTACGGAGGAGGGGCAGCCACTCTGTTTAAATCAGACTGAATTCTAAGACAAATGTCAGAGTGGACAAGAGCTGCCCTTTGTTGAGGGCAGTCACATAGGATGGGACTTCACGTCCAGTCTGACTGAGGACACAGCCATCTTGGTAAGTCCATGGTGGACTTGCTGTATAGAGTAGTTTCACCTTGGCCTTCCTCTGGGCTGCAGACCCAGTGCTCATGCAAGACATTTGTAAGGAGCAGTTGTAACAGGCAATTTAACCTTTGAAGAAGATTCCCTTTTATTTTTTTCTGTTTCTAAACAAGAACAACTTACAGTATCTCACTGAAATGAGAAGTTATTATTATTATTATTATTCTCTGTAAGAAAATTGGGGGGATTTTCAAGGACTCTTATAGGATAAGACATTGGCTTTACCTTCACTATATTTATGTTAGGTGGTAGAACATCCATAGTGCTAGACACATTATATTGTCATTAATTCACTTATTCATTCATTCAAGAATCCTGTGAGTTCTCTGATAGCATCTTCCTGGTCAGGCTTTGCAGAGGCTGTGAACATGGATTACTCTTCTTCTCCCCTCTACTCCTTTCTCTCCCCTCCTTCCACCTTCCCCCTTTCTCCTTTCTATTCTCCCCTCTCCTCCCATGTCAGACAAAATATGAAGTCCAACAATTATGTCATCCTATGTGAGTGTTGTCAGAGAAGTGTGACATCCATCCTAGAAATCAGCCTTGTTTGGTTTAAACAGAAGGCTCATCTCTTCTTTCCTTCTTTTCACCTCCCTCCCTCCTTCCTTCTTTCCTCCTTCCTTCTTCCTCTCCTTCATTATCTGAAGGCTAGGTTAAATCAAGGCATATTCACATTCAAGATACATAGGACCTCAGAGCTGCCTGACACAAGTAGGGGTTATTTGGTGAGTGAGGAATCACTTGCATTAACCCAAGAGAATGGGAACATATTCTTCAAAAGATCTCTATGGCCAGGTCAGGGGAGCTGCCATTGCTCTGGAGGGCAAGCCTATGTGGTAGGGATTTAATGAGCAGGAACCCCAGAACGGCAGTGTGGGACTGTTTTGTTGAATGCTATGCTGAAGAATTTAGTAGATAAACAGCTATTGAAGAACTTACGAAGTGATAAAATGTATATGATGGGAGGTAAGATTGGAGTTAGACAGCCTAAAATGAGGAAATTGAGGGCAGGGTAATCTCGGAGTATTGTGGCAGTACTGGAGGTAAAGATCTTTCTGTCTGAATTTTTGTGGAGGCAATTAGGCAGAAATAAATATAAACAATGAGAGAATACAGTGTTTAGATGATGTGGAGTCCTGAATTCCTTCAGTTACTGGTAATGCTATAGGTTGTTGCCCATTGTATGTTAGGACAATATTTTAACTTTCTTTTGACCCCTGTTGATCCAGTCTTTTTAATTTAAGCATTTCAGTCTCCTCTATTACAGTTGCTATCTGTGTGGTTACATTTGTGAATAAGGAAATGCTTCTTTTTTTACAGTTTGGGCTATATGCTGGCCTTTTGTTTTGGAAATAGATTATACATTACAGTTTGTACCCACTAAAGAAGTAATTAACTTCTATAATAAATTACTCATTATTTTCTACCCCTCTACTCCATCTTCTTTGCAATGGAAACTGTGGCCTTTAGCTCATTCCTGTGGCATAAGGAAAAATGAGTGTGCATAGGAATTTTCCTGTGCCTGGGGAGAGGTGAGCCAGGCTGTTGGATGAGAGAGTAGGATGCTGGCCTGAGGATACTAGAATTCCGTCTGCTCTAGGGGCATTTTTTGAGTTCCAGAGGGAGACAGTGAGTTCAGGACAAGTTATCTGTCCTCTGGAGGAAGTGATGCCACTTTAGTTTTCTTTTTGTTGTTCTGTCCTTTTTGTTCTTTACCTGTCATTCTTTCTGCCAGCTTGACTGATTTTTCCTCCCCTTCCTTCTCATTTTCCTTTCCTTCTCTTTAGAATAGAGCTAGAGTGTAGCAACCTCAGTGACCAAAAGGATGCTTCATTTGGTCTCCTTTATTTCCTGAGTCTGATTGCACCAATATCTCTAGTAAGCATTGGTTGTAATTGCTGAGCTGTTTTATTTGGTTTTACAGAGGATATACTGATTTGGGCCAGTGTCTACTAGAGGTCCTTGTGTTAGTATCAATTCCAAGCTTAGTGCTACTGGGAGGTAGAGAAATGTGATGGAGTGAGGTCTCATGGAGGTCAGCTCACCCAGGAAGACCTCTCCCAAAGACTAAGATTCCATGGTATCATCTGTAAATCCACTTTTTATTTAAAGCACATGTATTCTGCAGTGAGTTGCAGGTGTGTAAGATGATGGGCACGCATGTATTCTCTGTCTACACTGGAGTTTCCATCAGAATTTTACAAGAATGGCACACATACCCACTGAAAGCCACCAAATTAGGTAGCAGAATTAACCTACACAAAACTTCATTTCATTCCCATGTTTTTATTATGAATGGTGGACATCAATAAAGTTATGACAGTAGTTTTCCTGTGCTAGGTGGTTTGTTTGGCTCATCTTGCAGGGCTCAGTCATCTTTGCTTTTGAAGTTATCTGCTGGGAAAAACCAAGAAAACTTTCTTTAACCCAGATATCATAGTTTGATATCTGAGCATACTAATTCATTTAGGGTTAGACTTTCCTTAGATAGCTTAGTTTTGCTGAGTTTTTATTCTCCTATATTGTATAAACATAATGCTTTTTCCAGATTTAATTAAAAAGAAAAATGAAAAGAGAACACAAAGCTGAAAGCCAGTGGCTCATGCCTATAATCCTAGCTACTCAGGATGTTCAAAGCCAGCCCAAGAAGGAAAGCTGTGAGACTTTTATTCTTCAATTAATCACAGAAAAATCCAGAAGTGGCACTGTAGCTCAAGTGGTAGAATGCCAGCCTTGAGCAAAAAGGAGCCCAGGGAAAGTGCCCAGCCCCAAAGTTCAAGCCCCAGACTAGGAAAAAAAAAAAACAACAACTAAGCAACAACAACAAAAACAGAACAAACATCTTTTCTGTGCTAGTGTTCTACTCAATTGTGTACAACAGGTCACATTCAAGTTCTATTTTCCTGAAGGTAGCTTTGTGATCTTGATTTATCTCTTAGATACATCTTTTTTTAATTTGAAGAACAATAATTTATATATATATTTTAAATTTAGACTAATACTAATATGAGTTAGCTTACTTTCTTCCCAAATAAAGTAATTTTGTTTTGTTTCTGTAAGAATAAACTCAATATGCAAAGTATATGGACTATAACATCATAATCTCATAAAATAAGCCAATTAATTAGATAGATAAGCATAATTATCTTTGACTCATCAATGTTTATATCATGGAATGGGTACAATGGAGGCGCTTACAGATTCACATTTCCTGAGCTGCTGGGCTGTCATCAACCAGGTCCATCAATAAAGGCTCAGAACCTTAATTCCAAGAGAGCTAAATGTTCATATTAATCCATATATATCCAGAATGAAGAAGCTCATTTATATAAACATACTTTCAAGAGTTAAAAAAAACCCATCTCTATCTGAGTTAGAAGGATTAACTATGAGTCTCTGAAGATGATTAGTGCCTTTCGGTGTCAAGAAGTAATTCAAGTTTCTGAGTTCACTAAGTTTTTCCTTGCCTAAGAAAAGGAGTTAATTAGTGATTTTATTTCTGTTTTTCAAGATAAGAACAATCAGTATTTTCACAGTTTACAAGAGCAAAAAACAAAAAAAACCCTCTAATTCTCCCTATTCTTGTATCTAACCCCTGCTCAGTACTTCAGAGGTACATCTGTTTGCACAAGGACAATTTTCTCCGGAGGGAAAAAACTTAAGAAAATTTATAATATTAGATGAGTAACCTTTTAGTTTTATCAAATTCAGTTTCATACTCCATACAGATTTAAGATTTCTAAATAAAGACAAATTTTATATGACATTGAGGAAAGACAATACCTTGCAGTTAAGATGTAACCAGTTTTAGAGCAAGCTGCTTTTCAGATGAAAAGATGTCTTCCTCTTATCATGCTGCTCCAGTTCCCAGGGTGTCTCAGACCCTCTCCCCATCCATTAGAC
>NW_027206057.1:7864946-8287446 GCF_024711535.1 Dipodomys merriami
TCCAGCCTGATTAAAGGGAAGGGAGGGTAGGGGTAACAATGTTCCATAGGAAATGTATTCATTACCTTACTCATGTAACTGTAAACCTTATGTACAGTATTTTTACAATAACACACAGAAAGAGAGAGAGAGGTTAAAAAATGTTAGCTATCAGCAGAAGCCATGGGAATTAGTCAGAGCTAGGGCATGAGTTAATTGCAGAAGCTCTTCCATGATGCCAGAGGGTCTGAACAGGGTTGGCTTTGGCAAGTGAGGTGGTCTGATTCTTTCTAGCAGTCTTGTCTCCATGTCCTCAACATAGAACATTTTTATGTTTCTATGGTTAATACCGTGTTCTATGGTTTAGGCTCACTGATTTCCATTTTGAGATGATAAGTAATTTTGAAGACTTGGAGGTTAGAGTTAGTGATTTTAAATATGATCTGAATGTGTTTAAACTGAAACATGTGGACAGATTATCCTGAGTAATGGTGCAAAGACAACTCTGTATCTTCTTAATATTATCTGCTGGAACCAGCAGGCTACTAATAGAGGATTCTATAGGAGTATATTTAGTGTTGAGGCTGGACTCCATATGTGATGTAGAAGAGGATCTTAGAGAGGAAGCCACACTACTTTGACTCTCAATTATGTTGTTAATTCTGCTCTGCTCTGTGTTTCTCAAGGCTTATAAGTAGTACCAAACACATATAACAAAAAAAAGCTAAGATTAGGAAGAGTTTGAAAGGAAAAGGAGTGGGTCATGCTACAATGGGCCAATGGAAGGTCATTGGGAACACAAAAGTCATTGGTTGTGAGCAGTAGGAAAAAAAAATCCAGGCTTAATAAATAAAATAGCAACTAGAGAAGTACATTGATAAGTGCTATATACTTACATGAACATTATCCAAGACATTTTGCTCATCTCATAGTGTCAAAGACCCTCCTAAGACTGGACTTTTACGTGATCTGTTATGATTTTCTTCTTATTTTATTACCAGGTTTATTTTACTATAGAATTTCATTTTTGATATTCCACTATGAATCCTGTCCATATACTATCCTTTCTTGTTCAAGAGAGCCGCAATGCATTTTGGGCTTTATAAATTTTATTTTATTGTAAAGATGCTGTAGAGAGGGGATGCTTTATTCTTTAGAAGTTTTTTTCTTTTCTTTCTTTCTTTCTTTTTTTGCTGGTTGTGGGGCCTGAACTCTGGGCCTGGGCGCTGTTCCTCAGCTCTTCAGCGCAAGGCTAGTGCTCTACCACTGGAGCCACAGTGCCACTTCTGGCTTTTTCTGCTTATGTGGTGCTGAGGAATCGAACCCAGAGCCTCATGCATGTGAGGCAAGCACTCTACCACTGAGCCATCTTCCCAACCCTATAGGTTTTTTTTCTAAGCCAGATGTCACACTTTAGAGATGAGGAAATTGCATTTTAGCCCAACAGAGCAGTTTGAACAAAGATAAAGTGAAAAAAATGTTAGGGTCACATGAGAGTTAAAAAGATTTGTTTGCTTGCCAATGATAAAATATAGGAATTCGAAGCCAAAACAATGAGAATCCTACATTAAATAGCTAACATTTGCAGATACCTGAGGGCTGTAGAAGGCTTATCAATTAGGAATTGAATGAATGAAACCTCCATTTCCACATAAGTACATGATGGTGGTAGGAATGGTGGAGTACACATATGAGAACCCTCAGATGAAAATAAAAAATAAATGTCTACTGTGATGGACTATTAAAGAAATAGTAAATTGGATAAGAGGGACTGGATTTGAAGATGTGACATTAGTAGGCGTGTAGTATAGTTGATCTTCAAGTGTTGGCACCACTTTCTGATGCTTCTCATGGGGGGATCATGGCAATGATGGGACAGCTGAGATGGGGAGAAAAGGGAAAGGTAAGTTAAGGAATAATGAATAAGTTTCTGGACCCTTTGGATTTGTAGCATGATTGGCCTTGCTATGCAGAGAATTAGAAATTCAGATGGAATTCTTTAGTTAAGGGGCTATTTGTGCAGATTCTAAAGTTATAGTGTATATCCGAACATAAGAAGCTAGGTAGGAAAAGAGGTGGAACAAAAGATCCATGTTAAAAACAGGCGAGGGAAGAGGAATCAATGATGGTGACTCAGAAAGAACAGAGAAACCATGTAATGGTTGGGAGCAGCAAGTTCTCCTAAGGAAATGTATAATGAACAAACCAGAGCAGGAAAACCCAAGTCAGGAGAACAGCTAAAAAAATTTAGAGTGGAAATGAGAAACACAATCATTTGATTTTTGCAATGACCATTTGCACATGGTGGGAAATTATAAGCAAATGTTTCTCTTTGCAAGATGTGGCTGAAAGAAATTCTCCTCTTGCTCCTTCCTACGAACATCTCATGATTAAGCCTCTAACTTTCTCCGTAACTTAAAATTTGTTGTTAAATGTTATTTTTCAACTGTCTTATTTTTAGACAAAAATGACTACTTTCTTTTTGTTTAACCTCCAAAAGCATAGTCTCAAAAACTGTTAATAGTTTACTTGTGTCTTTTTACATGATTGCCTCAGATTTTCCTTAGCTCATTTGGTCTATTAGCCCATTCTACTTTTTGTTTTTGGCTAAAACAGTTCATTTTTTTTATACCTTCCAGTTATTACAAAATTCAAGTCAGGTGTTTGCTTTAAAGGTTGCAGCATTGCATGACAGGTTTGCATTTGATGTTCAACTAACATTCTTTTGACCTTTGCTTGCATTATAATACCTTTCACAGGTTCTCTAAGTCCATGTCAAGCATGGAAAATTGTTTGCAATGGATCCTGAAAATGAGTTTAGTCTTAATCAACTTAATAGCTGGTTTTAATGTGGCATGGTATAACCTAAATGTGTACCTATAAAACCATCCAATTTAGAGATGGATTAGTCATTGAACTGGTCAAGTTAATAAAAACACAATTAAGGCTAACTTGCCCACAACTTATCCAGACCTCCCAAATATAGGCTTGTGAGTCATAAAAGAAAAGGACAAACGAGTTTCAATTCCATTTTTTAAAAACCAAACATTTGGAGAAAATTATTCTTTCCTGATGTGTGTTTGTGTGCATCTGCATGTGCATACAACCATGCACATGTATATGTATATTTTATTAACTGTACCTTTGGACACAAGAGCACTTTGCTTCATTTAAAAATTTTCATTTTACCATTAGTATAATATTCCGTTAGATATATTTATCTCTCTCTAAATATATATCTTTCCTTTTACATTTTAAAGACCCTTAGGAGGTAGGTCAGTGTCTCATTGTCTCTATGTTTCCTACCACATTTACCTTCAAGTGTTGACCCTCAAATATACTTGACAATGTACTATTAAAATAATTAAGCCGTACATTATTGGTAAGAAAGAAGCATGGTCTCTGGTTTGTACATCAGATGGAGTTCTAGAGAGCTGGTGGTTCCTTAGGGACATTATTGTGCTGTCTTTTCTCTGAGTTATCTTTTTCCTGCATCTAATATATGGCAGTGCCCATCCTCCTTGCAATTAGTGTGCAACTCCTAAGTCTGAAGCATTGTGTGAGGGATTGAAACATCACACGTGAAGCTCTGGATATTCAAGGTAAGGGTGGGAGTGGGGCAGGCATGTTTTCTTGGGGCGGGGGTGGTTTGTGTGTAGTGGGAGCTTGAAAGATCATGAAGGAAGCAGTGGAAACACATTGTAAGATGCCAAGATGCCAGCTGGCCTGTCTATAGGACAAAAATAATTGGAACAATCAACATTTTGACATTGTATGTGTATTGGTTCCCAAGTATCTTTGCACATGGACTACAATAAAGACTGAGATATTTTTGCTTGCTTCACATCCATTCTTTGATTCTTAGCTATGAAACCTTGACTTGTAGCTGGACACTTGGCCATCTGATACAAAGATCTATACTGATATCTATACTGATGACTAAGTGGCATAAATCTGACCACTCAAATGTAAATGGAAGTAGTTTCTTAGTCTTTGTGAAGAGCAAATGGAACTATGTCAGCTACAAAGGCTCAGTCTGTATCTTTTCTGTTCTTTTCTTTCTTTTTTGTTTATTTTTGTCAGTTGTGGGGCTTTGAATTCTGGGCCTGGGCGCTGTCCCTCAGCTCTTCAGCTCAAGGCTTGTGCTCTACCACTTGAGCCACAGCGTCATTTCCAGGTTTCTGGTGGTTTATTGAAGATAAGAGTCTCATGGACTTTCCTGCCTGGGCTGGTTTTGAACCTCAGTCCTCAGATCTCAGCCTCCTGAATGGCTAGGATTACAGGCATTACTTACCGGTGCCCAGAAATTCTTTTCTTTTATTCTGCTTGTAACATTGATGTGATGGCTGAAGCTTCAAGCATCATCAGACATGTGATTGTAGAATACAGTAAGTAGAATGGGAAGTAGGAATTTAGTCCCCTACCACGAGACTGCCAATCTTTGCTTTCTTATGTGGAATCCAACATTTCATATCTGCTTCCCTTATTTTAGGATTTTATGTGAACAGGCCCTATCTAGCACAAGGGTTATTTAAAACAAAAAAAATCCTCTTTGTGACATAGAAAAATATTATAGACATACTTGGTATACTATTGGAGCATTAGCATATGCTTGAATTTCTTGGCAGTTAAAACAAGCTGAGCAGGATTGTTATCATTCCCACAAGTGTTGACTGGCTAGAGAGAAAGTGATCACAATAAAGTATCTTTGCTTTATTCTTGAGCTTCAGCAGGGTCGTGCCAGGGAAGCAGGTATTCAGGACAGGGAAGTCTCAGTTTGAATCCTGCATCAACACTGTGGCCTGGTTAAGTTGCTGTCTCGTCAGAGGAAGAATGGCTGCATCTACTGTTTGACTGGTTGTGAATACTAAGTGATTAAATGAGGTGACATAAGAAGTAACATATGCTACTTTGAATCCCTCCTTTCCTTTCTCTCAGAACAAGAAATTGGAAAATCATGAAATAAGCCAGGCTGATTCAGATAATTAAAAGAAGCATAACTATTGACATCTTTTACATCGTTCCTAATATCTCATGTTAACACTTACCGTCAAAAAGCAGAATTCTGAACCCTCAAAAGGGTTCAAATGCCAGGTGCTGGTGTCTCATGTCTGTAATCACAACCACTCACTCAGGAGGCTGAGGTCTGAGGATTGAGGATTGAAGACAGCCCAGGCAGGAAAGCCCATTAGGTTTTTATCTTCAATCAACCACCAAAAAGCCAGAAATGAAATGTTGGCTCTAGTGGTAGAGTACCAGCCTTGAGTGTAAAAGCTAAGGGATAGTAACCAGGCTCTGAGTTCAAGCTTCAGTAATAGCACAAACAAAACCAAACCAAAATGTTGCTGCTAGCCCAGCACCTGTGGCTCATGTCTGTAATCCTAGCTACTCAGGAGAAGGAGATTTGAGGATTATGGTTCAAAGCCAGCGTGGGAAGGAAAGTCTTTGAGACTCTTTATTTTTTATTTATTTTTTATAGTGAAAATACCATACAGAGGAGTTACAATTATATGAGCAAGATAATGAGTACATTTCTTATCAAGCATTTTTGCCTCCTCCTTTGTTTCCCCTTACCATCCAAGCCTTCCCATTTCCCTGCCCTGTCCCTCCCACCTCCCTCCCACCCCCCCCTCCACCACCCAAGTTGTAAAATTTGTTTTTCTACATAAGGTCTTCTACATCTCATTGTTGCAATGGGTCCACCTGTATCCCTATTTAAATTCTTTGTTTTTTTCCCTTCCCCTCCACAAATTATACGAACATCAAATACAGTGAAAACAGGGGTTATAACATGGGGGCGGGACATACAACACAACAAGGAAATCATCTTATAAATATGTTAAAAACAATAGCAAGAAAGAAAAAAACATTTGAGTCCTTATCTTGGGGTTCATTTCACCTAACATTAGCTTATCTGACCGTTTCTGCTTGTCTCAGACATATACTAGTAATTGTAAATAAGGGAAACATGTTTCTTTGGGCCTGGCTTACTTCACTTAATATACTTTGTTCCAAGTCTTTTCATTTCCTAACAAATGGGGCAATGTCATTCTTTCTGATAGAGGCATAGAATTCCATTGTGTATAAATATACCACATTTTCTTGATCCACTCATCTACTGAGGGGCATCTGGGTTAGTTCCATAGCTTAGCTATGGTAAATAATGATGCAATAAACATAGTTGTGCTGGTAGCCTTAGTAAGGTATTGTTTGTGATCATTTGGGTAAATGCCCAAAAGTGGGATTGCTGGGTCATAGGGGAGCTCTGTGGAGTCTTTTGAGGAACCTCCATACTACTTCCCAAAGTGGTTGAACAAGTTTACACTCTCACCAACAAATGCAATAGGGTTCCCTTCTGTCCACATCCCCTCCAGCATCTGTTGTTATTAGAGTTCTTGATTATAGCCACTCTAACTGGGGTGAGGTGGTATCTCAGTGTTGTTTTTATATCTCGAATTAACCACTAGAGAACCAGAAGTGGCACTGTGGCTCAAGTGGTAGAGCACTCACCTTGAGTTGAAGAGCTCAGGGACAGGGCCCAGGCCCAGAGTTCAAGCCCCATGACTGAAAAAAAAAGTTGTTGCTTGCTTACCTTCTATGCTGCACTATATAAAAAATATGTCTTGAAAAATATTATTACATCGCAATGCTTTAGTTATGAGGTATGCTGGGCCCAATTATTTTCCTAAAATTCAAAATGATTCAATATCAGTGCTAAAGGTTTCTTCTTCCTGGATTATCATTAATACTGATTATGTTTTCTTAACTAGTTCCTCATCTGATTCCATATGGGATTGTAAATGGTACAGCTGATTTATCATTATTTAACTTTTAAATAATATATAATGTTCCTGTGAAATTTCAGTTCTTGTGATAATTCCAAGTTTGTAATTCTAACATAAACAAAAACAATGTCTTTTTAGAGGTATATCTATTAGTGCACAGAAGTACACAATTTTCTTGAGATTTCAAATTCATATGGCTATCAATATATAACAGGTGGTAGTAGCAAAGACAACCATACTAAATTTATTATTTTCACCATATATTTAATATTTTGAAATTAATTAATTTTATAAATAAGAAAAGTAGAACAGAGTCTGGTACAAATTTGAAAAATAGAGGATGATATGAATAATTAACATATGGGTTTCAGAAGAGCTCTTCATTAATCATTAGCAACTGTTATAAATATTTTAGATTTTTATTAAAAATCTGATGCCAAATATTTTATAATTTGCATGTTAAGAAGAGAGTGGTGCTTAGGAAATGTTTCATCAAATCAATTTGGAGTCAGCTGGTATTCCTGAACTGAACTTAGATAAAGTTTTCTCTACTTGATCCATAGTGTTGGTATGAATTGCCAGAGTTCAGCATACACATCATTACTGAAGTCTTCGTTTGACTTTTTTCTGCTCTAAGTTTTGTACAAAACAGAGATTACCTTGACATACGGCATGTGACTTATTCATTTTTTGACAAAAGTGTAATGACCTAAAAGGATGTTTACTTATTTAAATATTTTATTGTGAACCATAATCATAAAATGATTTAAAAATGATTGAGACCATCATCAAGTAATTACAGAGAAGTGAAATTTTATCATGGCTTTTATGGTTGCTGGCTTCTTTCTTCTTACACTTCATACAGTCATCTTGCAGTCCTTACGGTTACCCTGGATGATGGTGCTTTCTCTTTCCTGTGATTTACAATTTGGTTCCTCTGGCCGTAATTGTCCTTCTCCCACCTCTCACTCTACCTGTCCTGGGCTGCTCAAATCTCCTTAGTGCCAGCTCAGAGGTCCCTTTCTCTTCAAGACTTCCTGATTATCCAGCCCAGGTCCAAAGTATTACCTAATAGTAATCCCAAAGGGCTCCAGGCTTTGTTACCTCTAGTATTTGCTGCCAGGCCAATGTAACTGTCTCTTCAAATCCACTTAAGACTGTATGCAAGATCACATGCTGAAATCCTCCCCACAAGGCCATAGCAGGGGGATGAAGAGCCTTTGGGATGTGACTGGGTGTGCATGGATTAGTGCCCCCATATGTGAAGGCTGGAGGCCTCCTTTGTGTATTCCACCTTTGTTTATTCCACTTTGTTTATTACATCTGTATCTGCCATTGTTGAACCCAAACACTCTCAGCAGACACCACATATTATAGGCACCTTTCTCTTGGACTTTCCAGGCTCCACATTGATGAGAAACACGTTTCTGTTGTTTTTAAGCTACCCAGTTGATGGTATTTTTTGACATCTACCAGGATAGGATGCTGGAACATAGTAAGTAATTAACAACTAGAATGAATAAATGAAAATGATTATCTGCACCTATGCATGTATAATGTTAGCTCTAACCATCTTTGTTTCCTGAGATTGAACTGGATTACAGCAAGGCCAATTTCATTACAAATTAAAAAATAAGTCCAGGTTATTACTTTTACTTACAGTTAAGCACCAATTTTAAAGATGTCACAATGATATTCATGTAGCATTATGCTTTGGCTAATACATGTTAGTAGGTTACAATGAAAGTATATTAATAAAAAGACATTGTCATGGTTAAACTACTTAAACTAACAAATTTTAGTTCAAATCATTCTCTTAAAGAGAAATTTAAATAGACAAGGTAGAAAGCAGACTAATGTACCGAGTTTAAGAATTTAATTAAAAAATTCTCTTATCTCAGCATTAATTTCATTTTTAATTTGGATTTATAGATGTCTAGTTGTCTTTAAACTTAAAGTTGAGGTCAATGCAGGAGACTAAACATACCACAAAGAAATTGCTAGACTTTCTTTTCAAAGTCTAGTGTGGCTTTTCTCTCCTTCTATATTTATCTTTCAACAGTAATAATAAAATAAGTTGGAAGAGTCAAACCATGTAATCACTCCTCCATGGCTCCATTTAAGCCACCCTGTCATCTTGGCCTATGCCATTCTGGAGTCAGGCTGTACATGTTTTCAGCTGCCAGGCCACCAGGTGGGCCACTGAGGTGGCAAGGCCACCAATGGTGACAGGCCAAGTGTATCAGAATCTACATTTGGAATCCTGCCTTCATCTCAAGATTTGTGTTTGTTGAGAAATTGGGAGACAACTCTTTATCTTATTTGAGTTTATTTCACTCTCATTTTATGCTTCTCTAGTCTGACTCTGCCAAAATTTATTCCCTTTGCATTTTCTGTTACTTTCTATCTCTCTGAATCCTGCCCAGTCCACACCCTCAGTGAGTGGTGGACCACTACTATATATGCACAATGACAATATGAGCAAAGACAACTGCTGTACATCACAGTAACTACAGCTAATAAGGTGTTGCCTGCTTAGAAATTGTTGAGAGTAGATATTGAGTATTCTCACCAGAAACATAAGTATGTGAGATAATACAAATGCTAATTAATCCAACTTTGCCATCCTACAATGTATACATATATGAAAACATTTATGCTACAACTTCATACAATTTTATTTATCAGTTGATGTTTTTGTAAAGAAATAAAGAATAACTTGCCATTTATGGTCTGCAGTTTGATGATGGCCAATGGTCAGGAATTAAAGAACAATTTCAGTGAAAAGAAAGAAGTATATCCAAATAAAGAAAGAATTTAGCTGATCACCTCTTCACACAAGATGTCTCCTCCGTATGTTGTTCAGTAAAAGTGCCTCCTGGATCAAGAGAGTTTAGGGGAGATTAGTTGCTGAATACCTATTCTATTCTAATACAGTAGGAAGAATGTAGCAGAGGCTGCTTCAGGGAACCTGGTTTAGGGCCCATATAGTTACTGGGTTTTATTTATTAGTGCATGCTACAGTCTTTTGAGGCATTAAAACCAGGCTAGGAGAGAGGGGTTGAGGTATCCTCAAGGGCAGTCTCTGTATAGGAAGTGCTACAGTGAAAATAGGCTTCCCAGGTGCAAAGGTCAAGAGTTGAGAAGGAAAGGCTTCCTCTGCATTTGCTCATCTCTTTGATGGACCACTACTTACCGAGGTCTACTGTGATTTGCTCCAGTCCAAGATCTAAGTACAGCTTTCCCATTCCAGCGCGCTGGAGAATCTTGGGGGAATGGCATAAGGAAACTAATTTTTCTGGTTGTAATACAACAAAGGCACCCTCTGATTGCTCTGCTACTAGATCACATTTATTAATGCATGGTGAATTATGTTTTATCTATGTGGATTCTGACATTTAGTTGTAAACAGGGTGGCAGTGGAGGGAAAAAGTAATAGAAAGAGGAGGCTGAGTAGGAGAAGGAAAGGGAAAAAGAGACTATAATGTCAGCAAAAAACACAAAACAAGAGCTCTTTTATATCTCCTCATATTAAAACTTACATAAGCGCATATGCCACCTGATTTTTGACAGAGGGGCCCAAAATGTATTTTTGAGTAAAAAAAAAAAAATCTCTTCAACAAAAGGAGCTGAGAAAACGGGATATTCACATGTAGTGGATTGCAATTGCACTCTATTCTAATACCAAGTCAAACTGGATGAAAAGTCTTATATAAAGACCTGAAACTTTGAGGCTTGTACAGGAAAGAATAGGAAAACACTAGAACATACTGATATAGATTGTGGTTTCCTGGATAGGACACCAGAAGCTCAACAAATAAGATCAAGGATTGACAAATGGAATTCCATTAAACTGAAAATCAAAGGAAATTGTTGAAGAGATAGATTGAAGAGATTGCTTACATAATAGGGGAAAATCTTTGCCAGCTAAGATCTGACAGCAGCTTAATAATCAGAATATATAGGAAGCTCAAAAAGCTGAACTCCCATAGAATTGACAATTCAATTAATGAAGGGGCAAATTTATTCAACGGTTTCTGTAAGAAGCACACATGGCCATTAAATGCATCAAGTGTTAGTAACATGTCTGGCCATAAAGGAAATGGAAATCAAAACAACACTGAGATTTCATCTCACTCTTGTCAGAATGATTATCATAAAGAATACAAACCACAGCAAAAGATGGTGGGGATTCAAGAGAAGATGAATCCTTATACACTGCTGGAGGGAATGTAAACTAGTACAACCACTGCGAAATCAGAACTACCATGTAGTCTAGTGATACATTTCCATTCATGGAATTATCCAAAGGAATAATTATGGATATAGCAGAGAAACTTGCACAATGATGTTTATTAGGGTGCTGTTCATAGTAGCCACAGTATGGAATTGCCTAAATGTCCTACAATTGATGAATGGGTCCAGAAAATGAATGAAATTATGATGTTTGCAGGGAGTAGATATAACTCAAGGTTATCTTATTAAGTAAAGGTTCAGAAGGATAAAGTTGACATTTTTCTTTCCTGTGGATGATAGAAATGATAAATGTAAAAAGAACCCTATCTGATACGTATTATATACAATTGAATGGAAGTACTAGTGGGAGGGGTAAGCGAAAACAGAGTGAAGAAGGATGAATATAGTCAAAAGTTTCATATGTGAAAATGAAATAATGAAGCTTGTTGAAATTGGTGTGGGAAGAGAGGGAGTTATGGTGGACTGGTGGTAAGTCTGATCAAAGAATGTTGTGCCAGGCTCTGGTGACTCATGCTAATCCTAGCTAGTTGGAGGATCATGGCTCAAAGCCAACCTGGGCAGGAAAGTCTGTGGGATTCTTATCTCCAATTAATCATCAAAAGAGCTGAAATTAGAGCTATAAGTCAACTGATAGAGTACTAGTCTTCAGCAAAAGTGTTCAGACTGGCACACACATACAAAAAAGATGTAGTATGTGTATGCCAGGATGAAACCCCAGTTTAAAACAAATTTATGCTCATGAATAAAATAGAACCTCAATGAAATAAATACACAGTATAACCAAGGTGACTACTGATTGCTCTGCTTTAAATTCCTCATACCAGAACTACTTTATTTAATCTATTTTTAGCTATGTGATTTCTTACACTTTAGTTACAAAACACTCTAATAATGAGAAAAAATTAGATAAGTATGAATCTACTGTTTCTCAAAGTTGCTAAAAATTTAATTTTTCCCAAAGTTTCCTTTTTTTCCTCTTAAAGGATGAAAATACTGTATTTTTGATAAATGATGCATAATTTGAACATATAGCTATTGAACAGCAATAACAATAACTTCATACTCTTTCAGCAGCATGCATAGTTGACTTCAATTATTACTTCCTGTAATTTATTAGTAAGTATAATTCAGAGTCGGATTCTAATATTCTCTGCTACAGAGAAATTACCTTTTCCTTTTGTTCAAAACAAGAATTTCAAAATGACCACTCAAAAATATCAGTGTATGACTACCCTGATACATTTGTTATTCAGTATAGTGCTTCAAAAACCTTTTTCTTGCCTTTTTTCCTTAGATCTTTGTTAGAGCCAGCTTGTCCCTGCTGCTCTTCTGTGTACTGGAGTGTCCCCAGAAGCCAGGGATGGAGCTCAGGGAAGGTAGCACTGGTTGGCCCTGTACTTGTACAAACTATAGTTTGTCTGGCTCTTCCAATGGGCCTTGACACATGATTGGGAATAGGCTCACATGTGACAAATAAGACAGATATATATTCCCATTGAAAACGTTACCAAATGGATGAGCTTGACAAATTCTAAGTCTATTTTCTTTATCTATGCCACCAAAACTGGAAATGGAACCATTTTAGAAACATACATCATCATCATGCATTTTTTTGTTATTGTGAAAATACTGTACAGAGGGGTTACAATTATATGAGCAAGGTAATGAGTACATGAGTACATTTCTTATCAAACATTGTTGTCTCTTCCTTTGTTTCCCCTTCCCATCCCTTCTCATTTCCCCCTCTCCTCGCCTCCCTTCTCTGTCTCTCTCTCTCTCTCTCTCTCTCTCACACACACACACAGCCCATGCCAAAGTTGTAAAGTTCGTTTTTCAACATAACATCTTGTACATCTCATTGTTGCAATGGGTCCACCTGTATCCCTATTTAAACCATTTGTCTTTTCCCTTCCTCTCCACAAATTATACCATCACCAAATATAGTGAAAGCAGGGGTTATACTGTGGGGGAGGGACATACAAAGCAACAAAGAAATCATCTTATAAATATGTTAAAAACAATAGCAAGAAAGAAAAAAAATTTGAGTCCTTATCTTGGGGTTCATTTCACCAAACATCAACTTATCTGACCATTTCTGCTTGTCTCAGACATATACTAGTAATCACAAATAAGGGAAACCGTGGGACCTATGTTTCTTTGCACCTGGTTTAGTTCACTTAATATAATTTTTTTCCATGTCTTTCCATTTCCTAACAAATGGGGCAATGTCATTCTTTCTGATGGAGGTATAGAATTCCATTGTGTATATATACCACATTTTCTTGATCCTTTCATCTACTGAGGGGCATCTGGGTTGGTTCCATATCTTGGCTATGGTAAATAATGCTGCAATAAACATAGTTGTGCTGGTAGCTTTAGTATGGTCTTGTTTGTGATCATTTGGGTAAATATCCAAAGTAGGATTGCTGGGTCATATGGGAGCTTTCTGTGGAGTCTTTTGAGGAAACTCCATACTACATTCCAAAGTGATTGAACACGTTTACACTCTCACCAACAATGCAGTAGGGTTCCCTTCTGTCCACATCCACTCCACATCTTGTTATTAGAGTTCTTGCATCAGACATTTTTTTCCTTAGTGGACAGTCACAATGGTGTATTTACTATGAAACCATTGTGAAGGTCACCTGTCTGTGGTCTACAATGAACAAGCTATAGTTGCAAATTCAAGTAGGGACTATTATAGATAGGACCTTATTGGGACCCTATTGTAAAAATAGTACAATATTATAAAAATGTCTCTTAGACTGAGCTATGTAAGTGATAAATCAAGAAAGAATATATCTTTGAATCATGAAACATAGGGTAAGACACTGCCATACAGTGTCATCCATTGGCAGCCTTATTCTGCCAGTGGCCAATGGCAGCACTGCTCTGGAAAGTGACACATGACCAAGCTCATTATAGAGTTTCTTTTGATTCTGGCTGGACATTTTTCTTCCCTAAAAGGCTAAGGGAAAATCAATTTGCCTCCCATCCATGTTGTTCTCAGCCACCACATTCCAGTCCAGACTCTTTTATTATTCCTTCAGGTCTCAACTTTACACATGGTACCATTGTCCCCTCTGACTTCATCCATACCCAACTTCCAGACTCTTCAGATTTATCTACCGAACATTCCTTCTTTTTATTGTTGTTATAAAGGTGACATACAGAAGGATTACAATTACATAAGTCAGGTAATAATTATATTTCTTTTTGAATAGTGTCACCTCTTCCTTTACTTTCTCCCAGTTTTTCTCTCCCAAACCCACCTACAAGTTGTATAGTTCCTTTCCAACACAGTGTCTATCACTCCTGCATTTGTTCACCCTTTGTCCCACCATTTCTGTGCTCTTCCTTCCCAAAGTATATGAACTTAGATACAAGACAAAAAGTACAGTACAGACAACAATAATAGCAACAAAGGAGAACAGTAACACCAACAACAATAACAAAACAAAAATAAGAAAAACCTCTCATTTCCATTTCTTTTTGATAAATATTTTATATTTATTTTGATAAATAAATATCATCATTTTGATAAATATTTTATATGATCATATGAACATAACAAGAGAAATAGCTCATAGGATTGGAAAAAATTTATTAGCTATCTATCAAACAAGAGCCTTCTGGACAAAATATACTTTGTGCTCAAAAAATTGAACTCCCCCAAAATAAGTCCATAAAGAAACAACTACCCAATTAATAAATGGACTGAAGACTTAAGAGAGGCTTCTCAGAAAAATAAGTAAGAATGGTCAATAGAAACATGAACATCCCTTTTTATGTCCAGTGACCTCTTATCCTTCCTTATCTTTTACTCTGAATTCATATCAATCTTGACTCTGTTGAATCAAAAATACTCTTTTTTCTGCCCAAGTATACTCTGGACCAGAGTAAAGTAGGTGCCCACCTTCCTCTCAGTGATCTTTGTTCACATTTTCTTTCCTTACTAGGGCACCATCCATGGCCTCTCTAGTCCTATAATCATATTGTATCCTTGTTACCTCCTCTCACAAATCTACCAATCTTCTCACTATTTCTTCTTGCATAGTAAATATCAATATCATACTCCAATATTTACCCATTTTGTTGGGTTATATAAACATGCAGGACTTCTCAGTACAAAAGAGGTCCAGTTTTGACCTCTGTCTCTTGACAGTATTGTATCTTTGTGAGCCATTCAGCTTCCATGGATTTAACATGCAATGCGTAGCAACTCCTAAACTTGCCTTTGTGTTCTTACTTGCTCAGTTTCTTACTCTCCAGGAATCCATCATCCACTTATGTCTTATGTCAACCCTATCTTTACTTATGTCTTTTCCCATAACCCGATTTTAATGTCTGTCTCCATGTCCTTGATTCTGTCTTTCTCCATTACATTCATCTAGGGAATTTTAAGGCAAGTATTTCTGTGTGCTTCATCTGACTACAAAGAAGGGAGGGGAGATCACAAAGCTGGGATGACTAATTTTGACTCCGAGTTTATCACAGTCATTAAATAGACATTCAATATTCTTTTCTTTCTGTAATTTCTGTAGACACTGAGATGTTTTCTTAGCTCTTTTCATTTTGTGGAATACAAGTAAGCCAGCCTCTGAGTGCCCCACTTGCCTAACAATACATTACAAATAATCTTACACATGCATTAGTCTGTTTAATTGGAAGGAATATTATTCAGCTATCAGATGTATGTTCCATTTGTCTTTAGAGCATACCTTTCCAAAACTTCTCTTCTTCAGTTACTACCACCTCCTTCCTCCCTCAAGTATTTTTTGTGTATGGAGTAAGTCATTCTTGCCAGTATTAAAATGTTTTCTAGAATTTCTCTTCCTCATGGCTACTTTTTTCTGCCAATTCCTGGGAAAAGCAGTGAAGACTTCTTTGATCTTCTTTATATTCTTTATATCCCATATAGCCACTACATTATCTCTTTGAACATAGATAAACTCAAATTTATAGATTAACTTTGGCATGGAGTTATTAAACTTTCTCTCTCTCTTTCTCCACACACACACACACACACACACACACACACACACACACACACCACACATACACACACATTATCATCATCATCATCATCATCTGTTTCATTCTATCCCATTTAACTTTTCATTCAACATGGCTTTGACTCCACCACCAACTGAAGACTGATTTTGTTAAGGTCATAGTAATTTTTGCACTGTCAACATCTAGCACAGGGCAGATAATTTTTTTATCTTCCTCTTACCTTTAAGTAGCCTTCGGCAGCACTGACAAGTCTCCTTCTCTTGAGACACCGTTTTTTTCATTTCCATGACTTTGAAGTTTGTGGGGTCTCTGTTTCCTTCTGGCTTTTCCCTTTCAGTGTTCTCTATCAGTTTCTCCTCCAATTGACTAGTCAATTTCAGAGTTCTGTTGGGGTTTCTGTCTTCTCTCTTTATATCTTCTTGGGAAGCTTGTCCCTTTCATGACTTTAAATACCACCCATATGCCAACGCCTTCTAGCTTTCTATCTCCAGCCTAGATTCTCCTTAGCTCCAGACTCATTTATTTTTCCACATATACTTATACTGCACCTTATAGTCATAGTCAACTAAATATATTCCAAATTAAACTCTTTATCTTCTTAACCCAGTTACTTTTCTGATCCATCCATCCACTAATCTTACCCATTTGAGACAAAGGAATCATTTTGATTTTGGTTTTAGATCATTTCCCTTTGCAAACCTTATTGGTTATATTGTCAAACTATTCTCCTCTGTATCTCTTCCTGTCTCTATCTGTATCTCTCTCTGTATCTCTCCCTGTCTCCCCTTCTCCCTCATCTTCTCTAGCTCTCTCTCTCTCTCTCTCTCTCTCTCTCTCTCTCTCTCTCTCTCTCTCTCTCTCTCTCTGTCTCTCTGTCTTTCTGTCTGTCTGTCTGTCTCTCTTTCTCTCTCTCTCTTTCACTATTTTTCCAATACTGAGGCTTGGATTCAGGGCTTCACAGTTGGTTGTTTGCTCTACATACCTCCAGCCTAACATTTCGGTGATTATTTTGGAGATGAAGATAGGTGGAATTTTCTATCTGGGCTAGTTTGAACCACCATCCTCCATATGAAAATCCTCCATATGTCAGCCTCCTGAGTATCTAGGATTGCAGTCATAAGCCATCAGTACCAGCTCACACTATGTTTTTGGACACTTCCATTTCTTTCTGTAGCTCTACCATTATTCTCTGAGTCCAAACCATGCTTACCTGAACACTTGCAACACAAAACCATCACCTTTACCTTATGCTTCTTTGCACCCCATTTTCTGTTAGCAGGTCACCTTCAAAAATTCTTGGTCGTTTTCTGTAACTTTGGTTTTTTTCTGTTTTCTGTTTTTTGTTTTTACAACCATTTAATATTTCCTTACTTCTTTGAAATGGAAATCATAATCCTACCTTTAGATTTCCTTCTCTGGCTTCAGCATGCTTTGGAGTGTTCAAAGTGCTTTACTTACTTTAAGTTTTAAACTTTATTTTTATTTTAATTAGATTTTATTATCATTAACTAGTTGTATAAAAAACTTTTAAAACTTTTTAAAACTTCTTGAATGCACTATGCTCTTTCTCATCCCAGCGTTGTGTCTGTGCTTATCCTCATATCTTAAATACCTGAGCTTTTCTTTGTCTTTCAGAACTGATACCTCATTCTTCAGTACTCAGTTTAAATGTCAACTCCCTAGAATAATTCTTTTTTGACTACATTAGGAAACATAGGTTATATCCCTGTGCATCTTTACCACAGTGTCCTGATGGCTTGTTTTCTTAAGGGAGTATGGTTATTACATTTATTTACTTTTCTTTTTTAAATTTATATATTAGGTTTGCCAAATTCTCTACTAAATTTGTTTCATGAGGTCAGAGCACAATATCTCTTGCTCATGGTTAACCATCTTGTGCCTTGCATAAGTCCTGACATGACTGCTAAATGAAGTCAGTACTAAGTTCATTTCAAAAGGAATGGGACTTTTCTTACATTTCCTTTCTTCTTTTTTTGGGGGGGGTCCGGTCATGGGACCTGAACTCTGGGCCTGGGCGCTATCCTTCAGCTCTTTAGCTCAAGGCTAGCACTCTACCACTTGAGCCACAGCGCCACTTCCGGCTTTTTTTTTCTGCTTATGTGGTGCTGAAGAATCGAACCCAGGGCCTCATGCATGCAAGGCAAGCACTCTACCACTGAGCCACCTTCCCAGCCCCCTTACATTTCCTTTCATCCTCCACATTATACCACATTCAGCCAAAAATATTCCCTTAAAAACATTTATGCCCCAAAGAGATTCTGTGCATTTTTCTTTAGATAATGGTAATCCTTAATTATACTTGCTTATGGAATAATACTCTATAATTATGTAATATCTCTTATTTTAGGATCTCAAAACTAGTTAGAAATCATAAATAATGAGCAAGCAAATGTGGTAATAGTGGGCCATTAAAATAATTTTACATAGAGACCTGAACTTGCTTTCTTAAAATACCTGCTGTAAAATACATTAGGAGTCTGAGTCAAGACACCAACTTGAAGAATTTTACATCCAGAGAAATATGAATCAGCAAAGCCAATCTTTATGATTTCATATTCATATTCATTAGATGCTTTTTACTGCTACAGAAAAATTCTGGACTCTGAAACTATGTGATGTGGTCTCTATTTTATTGTAGTGGAAAGAAAAATGTATCAACAGGTGTTCATATCTGTCTAATGCAGCACTTTCCTTAAAGGATGAGTGTGTAAAATGCTTTCTTACTTAAGAAAGAAAGCTATTAATTTTGTGTGAAGAGAGGCGGAAACACCCCACAAAGGATGACTGAGACCAAGATTTAAGGAAGGATGGATAGAGGTTGACCAGGTAGAGAAGATGGAAGTGAAAGAAGAGTTTGCTTACAACTTGGTGGGAAGGTAGAGATGGGATCATACATTACAAAACACTATAAGAAGAGCTTTGGGTTTTGAACAGATTTAGAAGGAAAGAAGCAAGAATGCTATCCATCCATATTCTAGCTGTACTGATGTTTCTGTAAACAAATGATGATGCCTTGACATGCTCAATCAGTAATCAAGAAGGCTATAAAACTTGAAACCTTCTTTCTGTGTAAATTGTCTCCATTAAAATTTAGGCTGCTATCATATTTTAAGAGTTCATAGAGCTGGGTACAGATGGCTCATGCCTGTAATCCTAGATACTCGGGAGGTTGGGATCTGAGGATCACGGTTCAAAGTCAGCCTGGGCAGGAAAGTCCATGAGACTCTCTCTCTCTCTCTGTCTCTGTCTCTGTCTCTCTGTCTCTCTCTCCCTCTCCCTCCCCCCCTATATATATTGTTGTGAAAATACCGTACAGAGGAGTTAGAATTACATGGGCAAGATAACAAGTTCATGTCTTATCAAGCTTATCTCCAATAAACCACCAGAAAACTGGAAGTGATGCTGTGGCTCAAGTGGAAGAGTAGTAGCCTTGAGCTGAAGAGCTGAGGGACAGGGCTCAGACCTAGAGTTCAAACTCCATGATCACCACCACCAACGACAACTACAAAAAAAAAAGAGTTCATAGATTCAACCATGTTACAACAAAACTCTTTTTATCAGACTGAACATTCATTGCCATTTTTCTTTTATAATTTTTTAAAATTTTAATGCATTTTTACTGTCATTGTAAAGGTGATGTACAGAGGAGATTATAGTTTTATAGGTCAGATAAAGAGTACATTTCGTCTTGAATAATATCACCCCTTCTCTCCCTCTCTTCCAGTTTTTCTCTCCTGTCCCCACCCATAAGTTGTATAGTTCATTTTCAACATAGTGTCTAGAGAGTATCATGGCTACATTTTTTTCACCCTTTGTCCCCAAATCTCTGCATCCTCCTTCACCCTCCCAAAGCCAGATAAATGAATAAATGAGACAAAAGGAAAAGAAAAAAAAAGTAGCAACAAAAACCTTCTTGTTTCCTTTTCCTGGAGTTCATTTTGATAAGTATTATTTTATATGATCAGATGCACATAGCTATTGTGCCTCTGTGTTTTTCTTTGGAGCATATCTTCTTTTGGTCTCTGTGTGAATGTCTAGATATACCTGTATCTTATACCTATATAATTTATTATATTCCAGTGTATTTTATTTTTATTTTTTACCATCCAATGTGTTTAGTTGTATTTATAGGCATATTATAGTTATCTTAAATGAAGGAAACCATGCAACCTACCTTTTTGGGGTCTGGATTCTTCACTAAATATAATGTTTTTCCCCATCTTCCCATTTCCTTACGAATGGTAATGTATCATTCTTTTACTCTGCCACTTTGAGCCACAGCTTCTTATCGAAAAAATATTGTAGTTCTCTTGTTAGATCACAGAAAACTGGTGTTGACTGGTGGCTAGTATACCATTAAAGCAATTGCACTTCTTTCTTAAATATTATTTTTTACTATTAATATTTAGTTGGTCACTTAAAATAATAACATGATTAAACTAAAATTCAGTATTTAGCTACACAGTGATTAGGTTCAGCGCTCTAGAACATTTTGATTTAAAAAATATTTATTTTTTTTGCTACTGTAAAGGTGATCTACGTAGGGGCTACAGTTAGGTAATGAGTACATTATTTTAAACATTTTTAATATATATTTTTATTGTAAAGATAGTGTACAGAAGGGTTATAGTTACATGAGCAAGGTAATGAGTCCATTTCCTATCAAGCATTGTTACCCCCTCCTTCGTTTTTCCCCTATTCTCCCTTTCCTCCCCAATGAATACATTTCTTTTTGAACAGTGTCACCTCTTCCCTCATTTTCTCCCAGTCTTTCCCCCCTGTACAGTCCATTTTCAACGTAGTGTCTTGTGGTATTTGTTCACCCCATTTTTCTTTAAGAATAGAGGTCATTAAGTCTAATCAAGCAAAGTGTTTTTAAAAATGCATTTCTATCCTGAGAAAATTTGTTCTTGAATTTTAATCTATCAATTTCAAGATTGTTTAAAGATTAGATGAAAAAAAAATTGGCTCATTAGAGTTCCTGCCCATGACTTGTTCTCACATATGTAGAGTGGGTGGTCATGTGTTACAGGATGGGAAGATTCCAGGAATGCCTTTGTGTTCACTTTTTTTTTTTGTAACACATGAGTCATGGTGATAGACAAGCCATATTAGAAATCCCTAAGCATTAGGCTATTACCCATACGTCCCAATTTCTTTATCTTTATTTTTTTCTAAGTTTTGTAGTGGGAATGGATTTCTGTCACATTCCAAAGACATTCTTAGCTTCTTGCCTTGCTTGACTTCTGCCAAATTTGAGACTCTGAGTGCATCTTTTTCTCTTAAGTTTTTCTGTTCTCTAAATAGTCTTGGCTTCTCTAACCCTAATGCTTTGAAGATATAAGCTAGGGATTCGAAAACAGAATTATATTTAATGCCATTTTGAAAAGTATGTTGCTTCACTGAAGCCTTCTGCTTTGCCTGGTGTTTTGAAGACAGCAGTTAGTCTTGTTCCTTTTCTCCAAGGAGTCAGCTTCTATTCTGTATGATGGGAGAGGATTTTTTGGGTCAATTTTCCTGGCTGTCTGAGATGATAAATGGGGATCTAAGGTAGAAATTCTTTCCAATTCTAACCAATGTTTCTATTTCTATTTGAAGCTTCTTTTACTATTTCTATAAGTAGTTGGCTGCTCTCCTTCCTATCTTTCCCAGATTCTATAGGGAAGATCCACTTCTCCTTGTTGGTTTCCTGTCTAATAGCATTTGAATGTGTTCTTGTTTGTTAAGTCATCAATCATGTTTCTGGGAGCTGGTGGCTCTTATCTGTAATAGTAGCTTCTCCAAAAGCTGAAATCTGAGGACTGTAGTTAGTAGCCAGCCTAAACAGATAAATTTGGAGACTCTTATAACCAGCAAAAATCTGGAAGTGGATGAGTTACTCAAATGATAAGAGTTTCAGCCCTAAGGTCAAGCCCCAGTGCTGGCTCAAACAAACAACCCCAAAACAACCACGCGAGGATCTTCTTTACATATATATACTTGATATTATCTGTTGTTTCTCTGATTCACTTGATTTTGTGAGAGTATGGCTGTTTTATTTCTTTTAGTAGGATGTAAAAAGAAAACTAACAAACATCCAGTTTTGAGGTGTCATGTTTAATGGGAATTTTTTTCATTGATATTTTTCTAAAATGCAAATATGCTTCTAAAACACCACTGCTTCTTTCTTTCAATGGCCTTGCTTACATACAGTAAAATCCTACTGGATATTTGCCATAGTGCTTTCTTTCACTTCACAATCTGGTTCCTGTCTAATTTCCAGGAATGTGCTGTACCTCCTTAGCTCTATTGCTATTCTGCTCTTTGAGAGAATCATGGCCTCCTTGTCATGCCTGGTTTAACAGCACAGAGGAATAGAAAAATCATTAGCAAAGTAGCTTTTGACTGACTTCATGGAATGTGGAGACATAAGACAATTAAAAATGAAAAAAAATAGAATGTGGATACAATATCCAGTATAAGGGAGAAGCAATGGAGGGCCCACAGTGGGAAAAAACTTGAAGCAGAGAAACGATGCCTAAGATTTCACCCCAAAGAAGCTCGAGGTTCAAGTGCAGCAGGACCAATGTAGGACACGACAAAAGAAAGAACAGACTTAGAAAGCAGAATCCTAATGAAAAGTCTGTTTATTACCTACAAGTGAATAGAAGTTTGCTTCTCATACTTCCTTTTATCCTCTTCTCATTCTCTTCCTTCACCTAACTGCTCTCTCCCTCTTTTCCTTTTTCCTTTTAGCAGGACTGGAGTTTGCACTCAAGGCTTTGTTTTCTTTGCTTGCATAATTGGCCCTTCGTTTACCTGAGTCACACACACCTCCAGCAAAAATTATTTTGGAGACAGTCTTATGGACTTTTCTGCTCATTGAATGGCAGTCCTCTGGATCTTAGCCTTCTGGAGTAGTTAGGATTGAAAATGTGAGCAATAGTGCCTGGCTACATTTTTTTCTCTTCCTCATTCTTGCATCCTTTTCTCATTCTTTCTGAACCTGGTTGAACTGTTGGTCTTAAATCTTCACTGCACTGTAATAACTTCCTGTCTCACTTTGGTCTAGGACTCAGGGTGGATGGAATAGGCATTTATTTTCATGTCTTGAATTTGACCTATGTCATATGATTTACTTTGACCAGTGGACATTAAGGAAAAATATGATCAGATGTTTTGACTACTTGGGAAGTTCAACTTGCCTTTTTGTACTTTTGATAACAGCTGAAATAACTTGTATTTTTAATGCTATTAAAATATTATGCTGTCTTTTATGTCCCAAACAGTAGCTAATGAAAGAAGCATACTAATTCCTGAGGTATAGCTATAAAAACACTAAATATATGGTATTTGATTATCCTAAACAGAGAGATGTTAGATAACCTTCTAAACAAAGTTGGAGAAAGTAGTAACCTATGTTTTATAGAAGTTATCAAATATTTGAGAATTTTCTGAATCATTTTATTATTGATTTATATTTAAGTCCATTGCAGTTAAAGAAGATAGCTGGAATAATTTGAATGACTCAATTCATTAAGGCTTTTTCTATGATCTAACTTGATCAATGTTTCATGCACATTTGGGAAGAATGCTTCTTATACTGCTAACAGGTAGACTGTTCTGTAGATGTCAATAAGGCCAAGTTCATTATAATGGTATTTCTATCTTTACCTATTATTGAGAAGGCCGATAATGCTTCAATTAAAAATTTATTTAGACTCTCTAGTTCAGTCTTACTTTAGGTATTTGGAAGCTTTTATATTAGATGTATAAATGTTCAGCATTGATATGGTGTTTTGATAAAGTGACTTCTTTATGAGTATGAAATTAATTCTTTTTAATCTGGTGATATTTGTGCAAAAATACATTGAACCTGATACTAAGTGAAGACTCCAACTTTCTTTCCATTAATGTTTATGTAGTATATCTCTAGCCATTTTTGTAGGTTGCATATGATTTTTAAAAAGTTGCTGCCAATCATTACCATTTAATAGAATATTTTGACCACATCTTTAAGACAATTATCTGGTTTGACTCTATTCTTTTATGATTTGCATTCTATTTGTCTCTACTCTTATCTTTCAGTTTCCTTTTGAATCTCTTTTCTTTTGGAATACTTGAATACTTTTTACATAATTTTATCTCCTGTTCATATTATTAGCCACAATGCTTAAAATAATTCTTGTAGTTGCTTTGGGTTTTTATAGTATTTGCTTTTAACATCACAGTCTACCTGTAGGAGATGCCAAACTTCTTCACGTTTTGTTTACACATTTTATAATTGTATGTTCCCGTTTTTCTCCATATATAACTGTTCCTCCCACATTCCTTCTGGACATATTTTCATATTTTAATTTATTATTGGCTATAAGCAATTTGATTATGCCATACTTCAATATAATTTTCCCTGTGTCTCTTGTGCGCTATAGTATTGAGTTTATATGAATGGATTTTTGCCTTTGTTAAATTCAGAAAATTTCTGTAATTATTTGTACAAATATTATCACTGAGTTTGACCTTTGTCATATGATTTACTTTTATGCTCACTTTCAACTGTCCTCTTTCATAGGGATTTAATTAAATGTATTGTTCTTTACTTATTAACACTCTTTTCTGAAATTCTTTTTATTTTGTTCTAATTTTGCATAGCTTACAAAGCTTCAACCTCAGGGGCTGGGAATGTGGCTTAGTGGTAGAGTGTTTGCCTTGCATGCATGATGCCCTGGGTTTGTTTCCTCAGTACCATATATACAGAAAAATCCAGAAGTGGTGCTGTGGCTCAAATGGTAAAATGCTAGCCTAAGGCGAGCAAAAAGAAGCTCAAGAACAGTGCCCAGGCCCTGAGTTCAAGTCCAGGACTGGCACAAACAAAACAAAACAAAACAAAACAGCAAAGCTTCAACTTCATTGGTCTCTTCTGAATTTCCTAATTTGGTGTTTATCTATACTTGTAAACATAACAGTTTTTACCCTCTCAATATTTGATTTGAGCCAGTTAGATATCTTCTCATAAAGTTTACTAGACACTACAAATTTCACTTTGTTGACTGCTGGATATTTTTATATCCCTTTAAAAATGCTTGAGCTTTCTTCCAGAGCACACTGCATTTTATTTGAAAATGCATTGATCCTTTTGGGTTTGGATCTCACAGTTAATACTTGTTAGACAGGACCTAATCAGGGCTCAGTCTATGACTAAGTAAAATGACTGAGGCAGATTCCTTTACATTCTCCACCAAATGCTTATGGCCTACGAGCTGTTATGGACAGATAATCTTTGTTTTTGTTGTAGTGTCAGCACTGATTCTCTTATCCTTTCTGGTAGTACTTTGCCTGTGCCTGGGAGTTTCTTTACACATAGGCAATGGTTTATACTAAGCTGGATGCTAAAAGGATACCCTCTTCAGATAAATTGATAGTTTATTTTGGGATGGCTAGATTATAGGTGATTTTTACTTTATGTAGTTGAATATATCTCATTTATCAATATGTACATAATCATTTCATGGTCATAAAATAAGTTAACCTATTTCTAGTTGGGGAAAAAAGCAGAAGATGAGGGGAGGATTGGGTGGGGGGGGCAGGGGGAGGCTGGGAAGGGATGGGAAAGGGAAACAAAGGAGGAGGCTACAATGCTTGATAAGAAATGTACTCATTATCTTGCCCATGTAATTGTAACCCCTCTGTACAGTATTCTCTGTATTCTCTGCTTCCAGTGTAGTAAAATATTTTATTCTTTAATAGCAAAGATAGAAGTGATTGATAAATTTCAGATACATCTGAATCTCATATATTTTATAAATATGACCAATACAACAAATATTTTCAAAGGCAAATAACCATAATGTATTTATAAAAATTTATAAAAATTTAATATTTTACATGGAAGAAATACATTCTTAAAAAAATCCCTAGATACCCTCATAGAATAATGTACTTGATAATATTGACTAGACATCTTACAAAGATACAAGTGTTCAATAAATGTGACAAATAGGTATCATCATAAATAATTTTGAAAAGATGAAGAAATGAGACTATAATGAGTATCTTTGCTAAAAAAATCATCATTTGGGTAAATTCTGTGATGTTGGACTACTGACCCATATGAGTATTTTTTGTTGTTCTTTACAGTATAAGAAAGATTACAGGAGAAAAGAACACATCAGGATTTCTGCTTTGGGTGTATGGGTGTGTTTTTAAAGTAGGTTGGGGAAGCAATATGGCTTAGAGGCGAAAATAATCGTCACTGGAAACAGATTTTGGGGTGAGTCATATCGTTTGCATTTTACTTACTAGTTTTTACTAGCTATTATCATTAGTTATTCACTTACTAGCTTTGACTAAGTTACATTTCTGTGTGCCTTATTTTATTCATCTGTAAAATAAAGATAGTAGCAATGTCACTGGCATTATTAACTTGATTATTTTAAAAATAAATAATCTAGTACATGGAAAGTACTTATGAAACTGCCAGGCACAGCAGTAATGCTTCATATGCTTACTTATTATTATAGACTTGAAAACAGGATTTCATAGAGATTTAGATTTGTAACCCAGTTCTACTGTTCTACTTTTTTAGGTATCTGATTGTCCTACCTATATGGTAAAAATAATGTATCTAAAATATTGCTCTAAAATCTTATTAAATTATTGGTTTAAATTTTAAAAAAGAAAGGCACTTACATTTTAGACAATCTTTTAGAAAAAATATTTAATAAATAACATTGTGAAAATATGGTCTTGTGAGAAAAAGTGTTATATATGAAAAGATCATTTCTCAAATATAGAATAGTGTTTACACAAAATAAACTACTTTCATTGTTAAGCAGCATTGTTTGCTAATTTTTTTAAAAGCACAGCTTAACTATCTTAAGTTTCCTTCCTTTGTCTTTAGTTAAAGTCAAGTGTACCTCCTTTTCTCTCTCATACCCTCTAATGGGAATTTGTGTTCTAAGCCTCTATGTGTTTGTTTCCATCACTCTGGTCTGAGCTCCTTGAATGTAGGCATCAGATTCTGTTTAACTTTTAGTCTACAGTCTCTGACATACAACAGACCTGTGAGGTATTAAAGTTACCCTGAATAATGTAAAATCTAGGCATCCTGAGAAGTAACTTTCCATAGGTGGTATAAGGATTAATATTGACAGTCTTTAAAAGGTGTATTCTGTGTTGCAATAAAGCCTTTCATTTACCAAATGAAAAAAGATGGTGATTAAGAACTGTAAAGTTTGACCAGTCATCTTATGTAGTGACAGAATGGTGTGTCTTCTGTGGAATAGAAATGGAAATACGGCAGAATCAGGGGCTGTGGAAAGACTGTGTGTGTGTGCACACGCATGTGTGTGTGCATGCGTGTGTGCATGTGCACACATTTTGAAGTGTTTACACTTCAGAAAAGAATATCTGCCTTTAGGGCTGGGAAGGTGGCTCAGTGGTAGAGTGCTTGCCTTGCATGCCTGAGGCCCTGGATTTGATTCCTCAGCACCACATAAGCAAAAAGAAAAAAGCCAGAAGTGGCACTGTGGCTCAAGTGGTAGAGCGTTAGCCTTGAGCTGAAGAGCTGAGGGACAGCGCCCAGGCCCAGAGTTCAGGCCCCATGACCAGACCCCTCCCCCCAAAAAAAGGAATATCTGACTTTAAAAAGTACTATTCCTTTCCATTTCCTAACAAATGGGCCAATGTAATTCTTTCTGATGGAGGCATAGAATTACATTATATATATAATTTTCTTGATGCATTCATCTACTATATATATAATATATATATATATACTATATATATATAATTTTCTTGATCCATTCATCTACTGAGGGGCATCTGGGTTGGTTTCATATCTTAGCTATAGTAAATAATGCTGCAATAAACATAGTTGTGCTGGTAACTTTAGTGTGGTCTTGTTTGTGATCATTTGGGTAAATGCCCAAAAGTGGGATTAAGTGAAATAAGCCAGGCCCAAAGAAATATAGGTTCTATGGTTTCCCTTATTTGCAATAACTAGTATATATCTGGGACAAGCAGAAAAGGTCAAAAGCTATGTACATATGAACAGATAAGAAAATGTTAAGTGAAATGAACACCAAGATAGGGACACAAGTGTTTTTTTCTTTCTCGCTATTGTTCCTAACGTATTTATAATGTACTATGTGATTTTTGTTTCTTTGTATGTTCCTCCCCCATGGTATAACCCCTGTTTCCACTGTATTTGATGTCTGTGCCCTGCATCTTGTATATACACTTCTCTAGCTTGGGGAAGGGAAGGGAAAAACAAAATGCTTAAATAGGAATACAGGTTTACCAATTGTAACAATGAGATGTACAAGACACTATGTTGAAAAATGAACTTTACAATTTAGGTGGAGAAGGGGGAGGGGGGTGTGTAGTTGTTGAGGTGGGAGGGTAGTTGTGGAGGTGGGAGGGAAGGGAAGGTAGGGGAAAAACAAAGGAGAAGGTAACATTGCCTGATAGGAAATGTACTTATGATCTTGCTCATGTAACTGTAACCCCTCTGTACGGTATTTTACAATAAAAAAGTATTTTTTTTAAAAAGTACTATTCCTAAATGTGCTTTGGAAGAGACTCCCCAGTAGAGAAAAGGAAAAGTCTGAGTCTTGTGAGTTGTTTGAGTTCCTTGCCCAGGTCTCTTCCAGACTGGTTTTCAGATGGTGCTACTCTTTCTCTGTGTGTTTTGATTTGTAAGCAAAGTCATACTCTTCTTTTTTATATTTTTGGAGTTGAGATAAGTCATTATATCCAGATGGCTTTACTAAATACTTAGATGAAAAGCATGCCTCTAATCCTAACAATAAGGAGACAGAGACAGGGGGATCATTAGTTTGAGGCCAGTCAGGGCTAAATAGCGAGACCCTGGATCAAGAAACAAAGAAACAAAATAAAGCAAAACAAGACCAAAAAAAAACTGCATACAAGAGCAGTGTGTAAGGATGGTAATTATTTTTCTTACAAAAATATAGTTTTCCTAATTTTTCACAGTAGCTCAGTTCCCATTCCATAGAGCAAGAGATTTTAGACATTGACAAGGGCTAATTGGAGGCCTCGTTTTCATTATCTCTAGCCCTAACTCTTGCCCTTACCCCATCTGTTCCTGGTTCAGGTTCTTCCTCCTAGATTGGCCTCTGGTTGGAGGGGCAATGTGCTTTCCACCAACTGATTTTAGGAGGGCTCTACCTTTGTAGGGACACCTTATATCTCAGTTAGGGATTATGGATTTAGTTTTGCACAGGTTCAATAGGAGAATCAGGAATAATAAAACATCCTCAATGCAGAATTCCAGTACCAGTATTGAGCAGATAGTGAATAATCATTCCTTCATAGCCCACATTGTGATTATGTAAAGAAAATAAGCATGTACATTTTTACAAATATCCATAATCCCTAAGAACTAATTAATACTTCCTTTTTTTTTTGGCCTGGTATTTCTTCTGATACATCTAAGCAAAACATTCTATCCTTATTGTCCTAGAAAAGTAGACAGAAAAGAGGGACAATTTCTTACTTTAAGTCCCTAAACTAGGCATGAGAGTGTCAGAGAAAATATAATATGGCATACTGCTCAGGCAAGGCCCTGGGAGATAACAGGTTAGCAGTTTGTCTGCACACATGGCAGTGAAACAGGAGTGTGTGCACAAGTACTATTGTGCAAGTAGTCACATGAGCTGCCTCTTGAGTTCCTTGCAACACAATATGGTGCAGGAGATGTATAACTTTAAGGTTTAGGAGGGAATAAGGTATATCTTTTCCTGAAGTACGGAGAAATTCCATAATGGGAAGAAGGTATGTTCATGAGATTTGGATGTGTCTTATAGTTGAGAATGGAAAGTTCCAAATAGTGGAGATTTTTCTCAATCTTTGGATCATTATAAAACCACAACTTGTTCTTTTTGATCATGTATGATTATGTTTATAATAAGAGCTAAATCAGTCACTGGTGGCTCATAATGCCGGTCATCCTGCCTACACAGGCTGAAATCGAGGATTGCAGCTCAAAGCTAGTCTGAGCAGGAAAAGTCCATGAGATTCTTAAATTCAATCACCCAGACTAAAGCCAGTAAGCAGAGGTGTGGCTCCAGAGGTAGAGTGCCAGCCTTGAGTGAAAAAGCCAAGCAAGAGCATGAGGTCCTCAGTTCCACAGCACACACGCATGCCACACACGCATGCAGGCACATGCATCCATACACAGACACACAGACACACACAAACACACAGCTATGTATAAAAGAAGCTCAGTGTAGAATGAACAATTTATTTTTTGTTACATTAGATTCAGATGAAAATATATAAAAGAAAAAATAAGTGGGAAGTGGGCCTTTACTTAAAATAGCTTTCTTCCTTTATAAATAATACCTATGTAGTTAGGCCAACACATAAATGCAACATAATTAATACTACTAACCAAAATTTATGTTTCAAAATGTCTGGGAGAATTGCTCATTTATGATGTAATTGTAGCTACTTAAACTGAAACATTTTTCCTCAGATCTTACATATTCTTTCAGTTGTCAGGTCCATGTGTTCTGATTGTAAACTTAAATTATATTAAAATGTTTCAAAGCCAGGCATCATCGCACACATCTGTAATCCTAACTACTTGAGAGGTGAAAATAGGATCATCATTTGTTCCAGGACAGTGTGGATAAAAAGAAGCTCAGAAGTTCACAAGACTATCTCAACCAATGGCTGGGTGCAGTTGCCTGTGTCTATCATCCTAGCTATAAGGAAAATGCAATGGCTGAACACCGTGGTGTACAACTCTCATCCGTAGGAACAAGAAAAACCATGAGTTGAAAGATTACAACCCAATCCAGGTTTACTAGCCAGTGAAAAAAGTGGCTAGAATCAAGAAAATGTGATATATGTATATATGTATACATATAAATACATATATATGTATACATATATACATAAGTGGAATTGTATGCCTCCATCAGAAAGAATGACATTGTCCCATTTGTTAGGAAATGGAAAAACTTGGAAAAATTATATTAAGTGAAGTAAGCCAGGCCCAAGGAAACATAGGTCCCATGGTTTCCCTTATTTGCAGTAACTAGTACATGTGTAGGAGAAGCAGAAAAGGCCAAAAGCCATGCACGTATGACCATATAACATGATGTTAAGTGAAATGAACCCCAAGACAGGGACACAAACATCTTTTCTCTTTCTTGCTATTGTTTCTAATGTATTTATACAGTACCATGTGATAGTTTTTGTTGCTCTGTATGTTCCTGCCCCCACGGTATAACCCCTGTTTTCACTGTATTTGATGTGGGTGCCCTGTATCTTGTATATACATTTCTCTAATTTGGGGAGGGGAAGGGAAAAAACAAAATCCTTAAATAAGGATACAGGCTGACCTATTGTAACAATGAGATGTACAAAACAATATGTTGAAAACGAACTTTACAACTTCGGTAGTGGGGGGTCGTTGTGGAGGTGGGAGGGAAGAGATGGTAGGGGAAAACAAAGGAGGAGGCAACAATGCTCAATAGGAAATGAACTCATTACCTTGCTCATGTAACTGTAACCCCTTTGTACAGCACTTTTACAATAAAAAACGTATGAAAAAGGGGATCTAGAAGCATAAATCAAGTGGTAGAGTACCTGTCTACCAAATATAAAGCTCTGAGTTCAATGCACAATACCTCAAAACAAACAAAAATAGAAAAGATGTTTTCAATATCTAGATTTCTTTTCCTCTGATAAGTTGACTTATACTTAGCTTGTTCTTACATAGTTTTTGCATGAGTCAGTGACACAAAAGATTCACACAAATAAAACACAGAAGTGAATGGTATTTTCACAATAATAAAAATGCCAAAAAAGTCACAAAAAAGAAGTAATCTTAACATTATTGAAAATCTGATATAGTTAGAAAATAGGTAATAGTATGACTAAAAATAATATTTCCATGGTTAAAACTAATATACTAGTTTTGCAATGAATTTATATTACCCAAATTTAACTTTACCAAAGGATTTTAAAATTCAGTGGTTGTCATTTTTTTTAAACTCCTGATCAGAGCACTTTTTTTTTTTTTGTCAGTCGTGGTGCTTCATCTCTGGCCCTGGGCGCTGTTCCTCAGCCCTTCAGCTCAAGGCAAGTGCTCTACTGCTTGAGCCACAGCGCCACGTCCAGTTTTCTACTGGTTTATTGGAGATAAAAGAGTCTCACAGGGTCGATAGGCCCTATGGTTTCTCTTATCTGTAATAACTAGTATATGTCTGAGACAAGCAGAAAAGGTCAGATATGTTGATGTTAGGTGAAATGAACCCCAAGATAATTATTCAAATGTTTACTTTCATGCGATTGTTTCTAACACATTTATAAGATGATTTCTATGTTGCTTTGTATGTCCGTCCCCCATGGTATAACCCCTGCTTTCACTGTATTTGATGTTGGTATAATTTGTGGAGGGCAAGGGGAAAAACAAATTGTTTAAATAGGGATACAGGTGGACCCATTGCAATAATGAGATGTACAATTCTTTATGTCGAAAAATGAACTTTACAACTTTGGCCGGGTGGGGGGTAGGAGGGGAAGAGGGGAATATGGGGGACGGGTGGGATGTGGGAAGGGATAGGAAGGAAGGGGAAACAAAGGAGGAAGCAACAATGCTTGAAAAGAAATGTGCTCATTATCTTGCCCATGTAATTGTAACTCCTCTGTATGGTATTTTCATAATAACATTTTTTTTAATAGTAAAAGAAAAAAAAGAGTCTCACAGACTTTCCTGACCGGGCTGGCTTTGAACTGTGATCCTCAGATCTCAGACTCCTGAGTAGCTAATATTACAGGTGTGAGCCACCGGTGCCCCACCAGAGCACATTTTTAAAGGAAGGAAGGAGGGAAGAAAAAAAGGAAGGAAGGAAGAAGAAAGGAAGGAAAGAGTAATAGAAAGAAAGAAAAAAAGAAAAGGAAGGAAGGAAGGAAGGAAGGAAGGAAAGAAGGAAGGAAGGAAGGAAGAAAGGAAAGAACGTTTATCACTGTGTAGTCCTGGGCAAACATAAATTTGCAGTGTTCCTGACTCAGCTTCCCACAGCTGGGATTACAGATATGAACTGCTGTACTCTGGGCTATAGCAACTTTTATAAAGTAATGTTTCCTAAATAGATTAGACATTTCTCTGTATTAGACAAGTGTAGTAGGAGGACTGATTTCCTGTTTGTAACAGTTGATATTGTTGAAGCACGTTTTAAAAACAGGTGGATCAACAACAATGAATTGCCTGTATTTCAGATCTCAGTTTTCTTTCATTTTTGTCTTCTGACATATATGGGTACCCCCTAAAACCATAAAGCCCTTTCTGTTACTGATGTTTTTCTTGTTGTTTGTTTATATTAAGTATGTATTTTCCTGCTTTTCTTCTACTTTTGAAGGCACGAGTTTAGCTTAGTTTCTCTGACTTTAGATTCCCAATAACACAATCCACTGCCTCACATAAGAAGGTTTAACTCTCATTAGTACCCTAGACTCCCAGTACTTGGAAATGAATGCGTAATTATTTGTTGGCCCCATGTCCTTTGTGTATCATCGCGTTTTGTTCAAGCTGCTATTGTAGCACTTGGCCACTTCCTGGACTCTTGACCTTGTGAAGTTCTAGAAGAGTAGGTGCATCTGATCTAATTTTGTGCTTTGTCACCAGTGCATTTCATGTATGAACCAGAGCTAATAGAAAGCAAAGGTTCCTGCTTGAATCTTGGGAACAGTCTCAACTCTGAATTGGCCTTTTCCAAGTTGTACCAATTTGAGCTAGCTAATAGGCTATCCCTCACTTCACCGACCAAAGGTCTCAGAGCATATGGTTTCCTTTTTATGTTTACCACTGGGGAGAAACTGGACAAGGTCTAAGACTCATTCCTCCTTGTATTCTCAGAACTAAGGACATAGCAAGTGCTCATTAAAGATTTCTTGCATAAGTGAGATAACCCATCCATCAATAAATTCAGCCTTGTTTCCTTGGTTTTAATATCAATTAATAGAACACATAGCTAAAATGCTTGAAAGTTTGTTTGTCCGTAGAACGGAATAAATGAGAATTCAATACATGTTTCTATGTCTATTAGCTCCGTTCACCAACCAAATGAACTCACCATGTACAGACTGTTCCGCAGAAGGTGTTAATTCACAATGATTCAAATTAACATTAATATTTGCAGACATTGACTTTCATTTATCTTAGCTCATTTACTTTATCATAAAATAAAGCTGAGTTAAATATTATTATATGCTGAAGAAATTTAAGATGATTCTTTATACAGTGAGCCTTATAAGACATTAATCTTCATTACTGATGAGACATTTGATAATTTCCTTAAGGATACACTACCTGAGTTTCAAGATTCCTCAAGGGAAAAGACAAATGCTTTGAGATATAAGCATTTGTACATTTTATTGAAATGAGGGGTTTCTGGTGATACATTTGAGAATGGAGCTCAGGAAATACTGGAAATGTATATGTACAGTAGACTGAATTGATGGCCTAGTTTTTCCACGTCTCCTTGGAGCCAAGCCTTTGGTATCATTCCCCCATACTGATTTTAGATTTGTCTACATGAGACAGAAAAAAAATGAAATAAGAAGTGACCTGAAAAGTACTTCTATAGCCAGGCATTATGACACACGTTTGTAATCCGGTACTTGGGAGACTTAGATGGGAAGATTCTGAGTCCAGTTCCAAACTAGGCTAAGGCTATAGAACAGTAAAGTTCTAGCCAGTCTGAATATATAATAAGACCCTGTCTCATAGAAAAAGAACATGTGCTTTTATATCTCCATGTATTCAGTTGAACTCTTGCCACTATCAGGACAATCATCCTTGCCTGTTAGTAAGATGCAAGAAAAGATCAGAGTTGTCCCAACTAGATATCATTTCAGATCTACAAATCCTTATCTACCACCAACTTGTTGGACACATGAATGAGCCTGCCCTAGTTGAGCTAACCTCAGTTCTGACTAGTAGAATGGCTCAGCTTCTAGTGTTATTGATACAGTAACTTATTTTCCTTTATAACTTAACAGTTTATTTTTAAACAATGAGCAGATTTAGATTTTAAGCTTTTTATTAATGTCAAGTAAAGGGGAAGCATATGGATGAAAAAGAGTTGCAAATCAAAAGTAAATTTGTTTTTAGAAAAAGAAACAAGAAAAAAATGAGATAATTTTCAGAGCTAGTACATTGTTATAGGAAAACTTAGGATCTGGAAATGAATTCTGAGTTTGAGTTATGGTTCTAATCAAATAGCTGGGTTACCTCAGTCAAGTTATTTAATCTCTCTTTCATTTCTTCATATATAAAATTGGAATACCAACTAAATGTTGATGATCATGAGAGGCATGTAAAGAAATATATCGACTTTCAAGAGTTGTAGGTAGCATGTCAGTAGTGTTGCTGTTATTGTATAGTGGCTGATATGTAAAACTGCCTTGTTAAATTGCAGAAAAATTCAATATGTAACCTAAAATTCAGATAAGCAAGGAAAAGGGAGGGTTGGAAGAGGTGGGAGAGAACGTTGAAAGAGCTGACTTTGATTAAGATGCACTGTATTCATAAACTGCTTCAGTGAATGGCAACTCCCTTGTACAACTACTTTAAGATAATAAAAATATTTTTTAAAGGAGTGACATTAAGTCATTGCTGTGTGATGAAGTTTAAGCCATAGTATAGGGTTTTAAGAAGAGGATTCTGGTCTGTGGTTGGCCAGACTTGTGACAAATATCTCAGAAGGAAAAAACAAAGTTAAAATGAGGAAAGATTTATTTTGGCTCACAGTTTTACATGTTTCAGTCTATCATGTCTGGGGGGTGTGGTAGCAACAGAACAGTTCACATCATGATGGCCAGGAAGTAGATAAAAGGAGGAAAGAAGAAGGGAGGGTAAGAGGAAGAGGGAAACAATGAGAGAGAGGAAGTGCTTGTGAGAGAGGGGGAAGAGAAATGAGAAAGAGGGGAGAGAGAGAGAGAGAGAGAGAGGGAGAGAGAGAGAGAGAGAGAGAGAGAGAGAGAGAGAGAGAGAGAGAGAGAGAGAGAGAGAGAGAGAGAGAGAGAGAGAGAGAGAGAGAGGTGCTTATGCTATGCCAATGTGTTTTATTCCATCCTGGCTTCCTTGCTTATTGGACAGGACCATCCTTCAATCCAGTCAAGTTGACATGATAAACTTCATAGGCCATAATCAAGTGCTTGTTTCTTTTCTAGATATTTTTGAAGGCTGACATCACATGCAAATTCATTAAAATAGGAAATCATAGGCAATAGCTAACCATACAGCTAACACTATATGGTAATGGACAAGCCATGGATCTTTTGTGGAATTCAATTTCATCCTCAGCAAACGAGCTTGGTTGAGCACAATTGTTTTGTAGGACCTGTCCATTTTGAAAATTCTTTATGTATAAACCAATACCTTAGTATCATAGGACTAAAAATAAGTTACTGATCTTTTTATCACAAAAAGGATTAAGTAATTTTTGTATAATAGTCATTTTCTCAATCATTTACATGGTAAGAAAAAATAGTAGTTGAGCCAAAATAGCATTTGAAGCAAAATTACAGTTTTATACTACAACAGTGGGCTTAATGCATGTTGGCAGCGGCTCCCAAGGACCTATTTTATGGCATAACTTTGGTACCTGCTGAGTACTCACAGACAAGAGTTCATTGCATTTAGCACTTATGGTGTAATGGGGAGATAAAGAGCCAAAGAGCAGTAGTAAGGAGGACAAAAAGGGCAGTAGGAGGGGAGGGAGGGGGGGAAAGTCTAGCTTTTAAAAACAAATTTTATTCCTCAGAAGAAGGTAGTCTTACTGATTACTAAGACATAAAATCCACACTTACCGTGTTTGTAGTCAGTAGAACATAGAATACCCTATAGTGATATTCCATTATTTTTCTATAAAAGTATAAAATGGAATTTTTTTTATTCTTGATCAGACTATTGTTTATCCCTAAACCATAACTAAAGATAAATTAGTTCTTCTTAAGTTATGGTTGCTCAGTGTAGCCCTAATAAATCATGGCATCAATATGCAACTTTGTTTCAATTCTTCCTCTAAGAATCTAGGATTTGAATAATCTCAACTTCTTTCCTATGTCCCTTAGTACCTAGGCCAGTAGATGCTTCACACATTTGCTGTTTTTTGTTTGTTTTTTTTAGTTTATATTTTTATTGTAAAGATAGTGTAATGAGTACATTTCCTATCAAGCATTGTTACCTCCTCTTTTGTTTTTCCCCTACCATTTTCTCCCTCCCTACTTCCCCAACTCCTCCTTCCCAGCCCCTTGAAGTCATAAAGTTTTTTTCAACATAGTGTCTTGTATGTCTCGTTGTTGCAATGGGTCAACCTGTATCCTTATTTCAGCATTTTATTATTTCTCTTCCCCTTCCCAAATTAGAAAAATATATATACCAGATATAGGATACCAGAATCAAATACAGTGAAAATAGGGGTTGTGTCATGGGGGAAGAACATACAAAAGAAACAAAAAAAAATCACATAGTACATTATAAATACATTAGAAACAACAGCAAGAAAGATAAAACCTTGGTTATGGGGCTTGAACTCTGGTACTGGGCCCTATCCCTGAGCTCTTCAGCTCAGCGCAAGCACTCTATCATTTGAGCCACAGTGCCACTTCCAGTTTTCTGGTGGTTAATTGGCGATAAGAGTCTCACGGATGTTCCTGCCTAGGCTGGCTTTGAACCACAATTCTCAGATCTCAGACTTCTGAAGAGCTAGGAGTACAGACATGAGACACTGGTACCTAGATTGCTTGCTGGTTTTAAGATACCTTGTAGTCAAAATTTCATTCTTTAAATTATGTAGTTATCAATAGCCTACCTCTTTATCAATTCTATTACATTTCTTATGTATGAAACTCATGTAGCTGGGGTGATGGTGAAAGGGGAACATTAAATCAGATGCATTGTACTGATAAACTGCTTTGTCCAATGTCAACTACTTTGTACAACTACTTAAAGATAATACGAACATGAAAACACACTGTTGTAGCTTCTGTATCTTCGATCTGGATTCTCCTGAAAGGTGGAGAAAATCAAATTCTATAACAATATATTTTAACCAATATTCCTTGCATTTAGAGTGTGACCCTTCCATGCCTAAGATGTTAGTTTTGTACTTGTAGCCTCATCTGGATGAAGACATACAAAGCATTTCTAGCACCGGACTTCATTCTGTAGTTTTTACAATTAATATTCCTCGAAAAGCTAAACATTCCTGAATTTCAGTGGAATTGTACAATGTGTGTGTGTGTGTGTGTGTTTTTAAGCGTGTCTGGATTATTTCGCTGAACGTGCTATTTCTGAGATTCATGGATGTTTTGGTGTGTAATTATTCTCTTTCACTAGCATCCTGAATCCCACAGGCACATATCAGGTTCTATGTTCTGTTCATAGTTTTAGTTTAAATTATTTTAAATCAATCTGTTATACAGCACCTTGTCTTTAGTGAACATAAGCATTCATTTTTAGGTAATAGGTTTGTTAAATCATATAATATATACTAGTATTGTTTCAGTAAGTGCTGCCCAAACATTGTCCAAAGGTGCTATACTTACATATGAGCTTGCCTGCCATGGACTAGAAAGAGTTCTGGTTGATGGTTACCATTGCTAGTAATTATGCTATTAAACTTACTCAAGGAGTTCTGAAAATGTAGCCCAAGGGTTTTGAATATTTGATTCTTCTGTATGTTTGATTTTATTATTTCACAATTTTCAGTTAAAATTTTACAACTTTAAAAAATTTATACTTCTCCAAATATGTTTAAATTTTTGTCAACCACATGAATAAACTGTTTTATTTTTATCATATTTTTTATTATCTTTAAATAGTTGTACAAAGGAGTTGCTATTCAACAAGCAGTTGAATATAACACATCCTCATCAATGTCACTCCTTTTATTGTTTTCTTTCATTCCTCCCAATCCCAGGTTTCCCTCAATTTTCTAAATTCTGTCGGGTATTCATTGAATTTTATAACTTCATTCTTCCCCTACCTCTCTATTAATCTAACCTCCTCGCTTTATCCCACTCCCCTTTCAAAAACCAGATTCGAGGTGATTAATTTGTTGGACTGTGATTTAGTCTTTCTAGGGAGTTACATTATATGATTTCTCCCCTGAATCTACTATTTGTGTATACTTGCATATCATCTTCAAGTGTTTACTTATATAATTATAAATCAATTTCAGCATGCACATATGAGCAAAAACATGCATCCTTTGTCTCTCTGAACCTGACTTACTTTAGTTAACATGAGCTTCTACTTCTTTATAAATGATGCAATATCATTCTTTTAATAGATGAATAAAATTCTACTGTGTGTATAAATATGCTACATTTTCTTGATCCATTCCTCCACTGAGGGGCATCTGGCTGATTCCATACCTTGGCTATGGTGAGCAGTGCTGCAATAAACATGGTTGTGCTACTGGCTTTACTGTATCCCAGTTTGTAATCTATAGGATAAATGCCAAAGAGTGGACTTGCTGGATCGTAGAGTAGTTGTGTGTTTAGTTTTTTTTTTCCTCTTTGAGGAATCTCTATACTGCTTTCCAAATGGTGCAACAAATTTACATTTCCATCAACAGTGTACTAGGGTCTCTTTTTGCCCACATCCACGCCAGCATCTGTACTGTTTTTATTCTTGATATTGGCCTTTCTAACTGAGCTGAGATAGAATCTTAGTGTTGTTTTGATTTGCAATTCTTTTTTTTTAATATATTTTTATTGTAAAGATACTGCACAGAGGGGTTACAAAATTATATGGGTAAGGTAATGAGTACATTTCCTACCCAGCATTGTTACCCCCTCCTTTGTTTTTCCCCTACCATCCCTTCCCTTCCCACCTCCCCAATTCTTCCCTCCCTCCCTCCCCCCTCACACACCCTAAATTGTAAAGTTCTTTTATAGTCAGAGATGTTGAGCATTTCCTTATGGGTCTTTTGGCCATTTTTCTTCTGAAAAGTCTCTATCTGGCCCATTTGCCTATTTATTAATTGGGGTGCAGAAATATTTTAGTATGATGCAATTCCATTTATCAAGACTGTTTTTGATTTGCTGTGCTTCTGGATCTGTACTCATAGGGTTTTACCTTTGGCAAGGTGTCCTAGGGTTTTTCCTATTCCTTCCTGTAGTAGTTTCATGTTTTACCTCTGATCCATTTTGAATTGATACTGGTGCAAAGTGATAGATAGGAATCGATTCTCAGTTTTCTGCATCTGCATGTTTTTTATGGATGTTGTATATGTTTTATATTTATATTAATCATAACTATTTTAAAGTTCTTCCCTAATACCTTCTTTATCTGAAATAGCTATGGATCCCTTTCGATTTTGTTTTAATTATGTACATTTTTACATAATGTTGAGTGTAATCACCATCAGAGAAGATTAATGTATGAGTGCTGAATTAAAAATTAATGTATGAGTGCTGAATTGCAAAGTTATTGGATATTTAGCAATGCACAGAAGCTCAAAAACTAACGAGTTCTCATTGATTTTTTTCTGTCTTTTTTTCTGTTTTCACTCATTGATTTCAGTTTTTACTTTTATTTCCTTTCTTCTGTTGATTTGGATTTAATTTTCTTAATTTTTCAAATTGATCTGCTTTCTAATACAAGCACTCAATCCTACGTAATTTATTTCCATATTTAAAGTATTCAATTGTTCTTACAAATTTTTTGGTGTAAAAATTTACATTTATTTTGAAATTTCCTTCTTTTTTTCTTGTTTAAAACATTTTATTGAGAAAGTGATGTACAGAAGGGTTACAGTTTCATAAGTAAAATAATGAGTACATTTTTTTTCAAAAAATGTTACTCCCTCCCTCATTTTCTCCCAATTTCCCCCCCTTGATTCCCTTCTCTCCCCTCAAAATGTAAAGTCCATTTCTGTCATATTGTCTAAATTTCCTTCTTTAACCATCAGTTATTTAAAAGTGTGTAATTCAATCTTCAAATAGTTGAAATTTTCAGATTTTTTTCCCTTTAGTCCTTCTTAGTTTGATTCTACTGTAGTACAAAAATGGACTGTGTTTTCTATTCTTTTGAAGTTGTTATTTTATTACTGTTGGCTAAAATATGGTTTATTGTTGTGATTGTTTAATGTATGCTTTAATACACACACACATATAGATAGATAGATGTGGTTAGGAACACAACAATGTCAGTGTTTAAGCTGACAGTTTTATATTGCTATTTATTTATTTATTTATTTATTTAATCTTCTCTCAATTAGTTGGATTTTTGTTGTGTGCCAGTATTGGGGCTTGAACCCAGGGCCTGGGTACTGTTCCTGAAGGTTTTTGTTTGTTTGTTTGTTTGTTTTTGCTGAAAGCTAGTTCTCTACTGTGTAAGTCACAGCTCCATTACTGGCTTTTTGGATGTTTAATTGGAGATAAGAGTCTTACACTTTCCTGCCCAGGCTAGCTACAAACTATGATCCTCAGATCTCAGTATCCTAATAGTTAGTGTTATAAGCATGAGCAACTGGCACCCAACTGGACATTTTTGTTATTGGTTTAATATCTTCTAATGATTGATTATTAATACTTACTAATAGTCAGAGGTTGCCAGGGGGTCCATAATAAACACATTAAACAATCAGACTCTGCTTTCAAATAATTTTACTTTATGTATAGTGTAATGGATATTGAACAATATGTTCATTATTTCTTTCTCCAATTTTGTGCTGTTTTCATACATTTTAGCTGTATGTTTGATATGTATACTAAATTGTAATGATATGTGTTCTCTCTAGCCAAAAGAGCTTCTATCATATTTATAATAGTGAAGACCATCTGACATTTAATTACATCAGCATTTACTGAGAAAGACTTTTTTTCTGGAAATATGTATTTGTTTGTTGTGGACTCTGGGCTGACGGTTTATAAAACTTCACTTAGAATTTCAACATTTTAAGGATGTCACTCACTGTCTTCTAATTTGCATGGTTTCTAATGAGAAATCTGCTGTAATCTTTATCTTTGTTCTTCTTTTTCTTCTGGCTATCTTCCAGATTTTCTTTTATTTTGTTTTTAAGCATTTGAATATGAAATATCTATGTTGTTTGTTTGTATGTATTTGTCACCCTCTGATCTTCCGTTTTTGGTTTTGGTATTCCCTCATTAATACTGGAAAATATTCAGTTTCATTTAAATTTTCTTTTGCTTGGTTCTCTCATTATTTTTCTCTTGCTAGGATTAGAGTTATAATGTATTAGATTAATGGATATATTTATATTTTTCTACAGTTTTGGATGTTGTGGTTTTAAATTATTTTATTTCTTCTTTTTCTTAAGCCTTTCATTTTGTCTTTTTTCTTTCCATTTAGATAATTTCTACTGAAGTACCATCAAGTTATTGTGAAGATAGTTCTTCCTTGGTATATCAAGTCAGGTGATGGTCCTATGAAAGTATTTTTTATATGAAGTGGACATTTTAATTTTTAGTATTCACAGCTGATAAATCTTATACTTTCTCTCTGAAAATTATTCATCTTTCATGTTGTCCATCTCTTCCATTAGAGACTTTAACATATTAATTTTAGCTATTTTAAAATGTCCTTCTGGTAATTATACCATCTGTGCCATATCTGAGTTGGCTCTGGTGATTATTTGTATCTCCGGGGTGTGTATTTCTTCCTTATCTTTTTGTATGCCTTGTAATTTATTTTGAAGTCACTCATCTTGAATAGGAAAGTCTGGAATTTTGTAGCTTGCATGCCTGGATATTTGTAGCTTGCATGCCTGGAAATAAGCATGCCTCTCCTGTTAATATAAGGGATTTTGATTAATCAAAGAAGATCTCAGCTGGGGTTAAGGTTATTATAGCTCTAGTTACATTTAGGGCACCACTGATTTCAAATTCTTCCTGTAACACCTGTATAAAGTGGTTTGCCAGAGGAAGATTAGGATTTCCTTAGTAGGTGTTCCTGTAACATCTGTAAATATTCCTCAGAGTTGTGGTTCTAAGTTTCCTTTCAGTGTTCTTAATACTTTGCCATGCCACGCCCTCACATTTCAATGTTTGCCACTTGATGCTTATTAGCTTGTCAGTAGGGGGCAGTAGTAGGGCATTCTCTCTTGTTCAATAAACTGGTATGGTGTTTAAGGGTCCTCAGTGGTCCCCCTCTCTACCCCATCAGGCTGTAGTGTTGAGTCTTGCATACACTTTCGCCCGTTTCTCTTAGGTGTAGGATTGTTCTTCCCTTGTCCAAATTGTGTTTTTCACCCGTGTTCTAAGAGTGACAGTGTTTTTGCACTTCTTTTAGTTTTAAAAAACTTTGTTGCACAATGGCCTCTGCAAGTAGCTGATCCGTATCATGAGGAGCAATTTCTTTTTTCTTTTTTTAAATTATTGCGAAAATACTGTACAGAGGGGTTACAATTACATGAGCAAGGTAATGAGTACATTTCTTATCAAGTATTGTAGCCTCCTCCTTTGTTTCCTCTTCCCATCACTTCCCATCATATCCCCCCACCTCTGCCTGCCCAAGTTGTAAAGTTCATTTTTCGACATAACATTTTGTACATCTCATTGTTGCAATGGGTCTACCTGTATCCCTATTTAAACAATTTGTTTTTTCCCTTCCCCTCCACAAATTATACCAACATCAAATACAGTGAAAGCAGGGGTTATATCGTGGGGGAGGGACATACAAAGCAACAAATAAATATCTTATAAACATGTTAGAAAAAATAGCAAGAAAGAAAATACATTAGTGTCCTTATCTTGGGGTTCATTTCACCTAACATCAATTTATCTGACTGTTTCTGCTTGTCTCAGACATATACTAGTTATTGCAAATAAGGGAAACCATGGGACCTATGTTTCTTTGGACCTGGCTTACTTCACTTAAATGAGGAGCACTTTCTTAAAGCTATCTTCTGTTTTTGTTTTTTTCTATGATCGTCCTTGATTCACCAAAGCAACAACAACAAAACCCCTTAAAGCAGAAATTAAATCCTTTAACTTTTCCAATCTCCTATTAATTTCACATTCTCTCCATTACATATTTGATCTTCCCTCTATTGCCATCTGCCATAATTGAATTATTACTGGTGTTCAGTTGATTTGTCTTAACCAAGCCTTTCTTTACATCTTATCACTCCTTAGAGACCCCTGTCTCTAAGATGTCAAGCTAGTCAGTTGCCTTGCAATTTCAGCTTTCAATAGTTTCACGACTTGTGAATTTGTTTGGCTCCGTTGCCTTATATGGGTGAAAATTACACACTTTCCTGCTCTCTGTATCCCCGAGTGAAATGTAAATTAGATGTGAATAAAGAATCATTATAGGAATGATCAGAACTTCATATTTTCTTGCAAATTAACAAGAAAGGGGTGTATGGGACCTAGAAAAAGAAGAGATCCACAAGTAGATGAAGATGTGTTATATTTTGTTCCTAAAATACTTGCAAAGAGCTTACGCTCACACTCCAAACACTCAAACTGAAGGTAGATTAGAGTGCCAAATTCTTTGGAATAGATGGTATCATTTCAAAGCAACGAGGGACTGATGTTCTCAATTCATATGTTTCAGAGTTATCATTAAGGCATCATGTCACAGCTTCAATTCCAAGCAGCATGGTTTTTTTTTTTGTTGTTGTTCTTAGCGGTTCATATAATAATAATTTATTTTATAATTAGTAGCATTCTCTGTACTGTTAGTGTGGGGTAGCACCTAGATGAAATGGTAGGTAACTTTCAGATTAGACATTGAGATTTAAGTGCTTGGAAAGATTACATAAATATTTATGAAAGGCTTCCGTGTTAAGACTTCCTCATTTTGGATTGATTTAAATTTACTGTTTTTTAAAAATGTATTGTGAAAATACTGTACAGAGGGGTTACAATCACATGGGCAAGGTAATGAGTACATTTCTTATCAAGCATTATAGCCTCGGGTTACTAGTTGTTACATTAGATAGTGAATAAGGGGTTTGTAGTGTCTTAGAATGTAGATAAAGCATGTTTTCATTGGTGAAAATGGAAACTAGAAGTCCATGAGGGTATATTCCAAGTGTTCTTGTCATGGCATTTGGGGTAGCTTAAGTAATAAAGCAGGGAACGGGCTGGAAGGCAAGAGGGCCAGTGTATAGACACTGGAGAGCATAAGCAATATTGTGGTGCCAGATTCTCATTATCATCTGAGTCAGTCCTTCACCTATTGGCATAAAAATATAAAGTTGAAATTTATGAGACTTGAAGTGGCACTGTGGCTCAATGGTAGAGCACTTGTCTTGAGCTGAAGAGCTTGGGCATAGCACCTAGGCCCAGAGTTCAAGCCTCATGACCACCACCACCAACAACAAATTATTAGACTTAACACCTTACTGCATTTCCCAAGTAAATGAAATTCTGTTAACCACCATCTACGGAGAATTCTGGTTATTCTGCTTTGTTGAGGAAACTGTAGAATTCTGTATCTAGTTTTCTTGAAAATATTGTTGGCTCATGGTTGAGAAATAAAACTTTTATTAATAAATATATAGACAATACCAGGATACCAAAATCAAATACAGTGACAACAGGATATACCATAGGGGACAGAACATACAAAAGAAGCAAAAAAAAAATCACATAATACTTTAAAAATAGCAACAAAGAAAGACCTCTTGTGTCCATATTTTGAAGTTCATTTCACTTAGTGTCATCTTATATGGTCATATGTACATAGCTATTGAGCTATTCTGCTCATCTGCTAAGATTATCCTAGATGTATACTAATTAGAATTAGTATACTAATTAGAATACTAATTCGAATTAGTGTACTAATTAGAATTAGGGAAGGGAAGGGGAACAACAGAATGGTGACACAAAGGACAAGGGGTAACCAATGCAATAGTGATATACACAAGACAATATGTTGGAAATGATCTGTACAACTGGGGGATGGGGGACTAGAGGGAGGCAAAGTAGGAGGAAAATGAGGGAAGAGGTAACAAGTTTGATAAGAAATGTACATATTACCTTATTTATGTAACTGTAACCCTCTATATATCATCTTGACATCTTGAAAGGATCACATATGTCATCATCTTAGTTATGAATGAGCCAGAGGTAGGATAATCACTGTTAGCCCATAGTTAGCCCAGGAAAATAGTTGCGAGACTATATCTGAAAAATAAACTAATGTTTTTAAAGGCTAGGGCCATGGCATGTATTAGAGTACAATAGAGTGCAATGGCTTGAGTTTGAGAAAATAAGGAAGGAAGGAAGGAAGGAAGGAAGGAAGCAAGGAAGCAAGGAAGCAAGGAAGCAAGGAAGGAAAGAAAGAAGGATCTCTTCTATTGTTTTTCCAATTTCTTGGCATGTCACTATTAGATGCTATCAGTCTTTCAATATTCTGATTGTTTACTATTCCTTCAATATTTAATAAATATTTGTTATGATTTCCTGGATTAATAAAACATGTTGGACCAAATGAATAAATAGCATACACCAATGATTAAATGCAAAAAAGTTTATTTATAGAGAGAGTCTTTCAGCATTTTACCAAATCCTGCTAGTTCTCCTATTTATATTTGAATATTACTCTTAAAAATCCCACAATAATCTTTAAGAGAAAACAAATGAAGCAAAATCAGTAGGAGACCCAGATCCTTCAAGAAACACTTGTCAGCTTTAATTTATATTAGTTTGTTAGTTCCAATCATTGATTATAAATATGATGTAGGATTTGTACATGTTGCATGTTAGGGAATAAAAGTAAAATTGGGATCATACAAACACTTGATTTCCTTGAGTTTAGTTAGTTTTATCATTCATAAAAATTCCCAGGAAAGATATATGCCACATGCTCATGTATTTTTTTTTCTGCAATGTATTTCTTTGGTAGTATTTTAAATAACAGAGAGTACCAAAAAACTGATCATTATGTAGGGATTTAACCTCAGCTAGCTATTTTATAACCAGTGCTTTATTCCAGCTCTATAATTAACATCTAAAATTAACATTTTTTAACATGACTTTAAACATTAGAGAATCTAAGTAGATATAAATACTGAAAGTATTATTGCTTTGCACTTTTTAGGCCTTTCAAAGCGGAACTGAGGCAGTCGCTCTCCACGTGAAGTATGGCAGAGTACATGACTTGGAACTGCTTTTATAGTTTTTAACTATTTTTTATGCAATTGGGTCTAACTATTTCCATATGTTTATAAAGAGTAAAAGGAGGTAGCTTCAGAAATGTTAAAATGTTCTACGTCCCTTTGGAGTACTAGCACAAGAGACATAGTCCTTCTTATCTCTAGTCTATTAGGACATAGAATTTATCCACTTTTCTTAGTACTAACCTGAAGATGTTGTTTAATGCACCATAAACAAATCTTATGAATTTTTTACATGATTAAAATGGTCATAACTATCCAATGCTTCTTGCTGATTGAATCTGCCACTTCTGTTTACTAGGAAAATAAATAACACATGTTTGCTCTGTTTCTAAAAGGTTCCTATTTATTCTGTGGTCATTTCCCACTTATAATATTTCCAGCTTAATTTCATAAAACAGCTTTTATATGACTTGAAAAAAGGCCTTATTGTACATTGTCTTCAAATATTTTGCCTTTGAGCTCTGAACTTTTATTCGAAGAAACATTCAACTATCCAATTTTTCTTTATTTTCTCTTCTTTTTATCTTTTTTAAAATTGAAGCTGGTATTAGTCAGAATTTAACAAGTAAAACAGCTGCCTGCCTTACATGTGCATGCAGAACAGGCAAAATTCAGCTGTCGGAAATTTTCCCCCTCCATTATATTAGTATGTTTGTGCCTAATTTGTAGTTGTCAAACAAAGAAACACAAGGCTTATAGAGCATTTGACTTTCAGGAGGCTCATTAAGATGGACAAGCATGCAAGAACATGGTCTAGAAAGAAAATGTCCATTTTAGCATTTCTTAAGACATAGATTCCATCAGTGATGCTATTAATTGCCTCTACCAATGATGTCATGCACAATTGTAAAGTTCAATGAACAGAGCTATATCATATCTTCAACAGATACATTTCTAACATGTCCTGAGCTCTACACCATATGTGTGGCACACATTGAAATTCAGAGTCAAAGCTTATTTCTGTGCCACCATCTTTGTGTCCAAATACAAGGCATTTTTGGGAAATGCTTTAAGTTTTAATTCACTTCTTCTCTAAGGAACTTGCTTTCTTTGTACCTATATTGGCTATGACTTCAAATGTCTAGATACGATAAGGTGTTCTCTCTTATATTTTAATGATTTGTGAACTTGTCTAATTTCCTTCTATTTCCATCATATACACTTATTTGCATCTCTCTATTCATATTGTCTTACGTTTCTTTTGGTAATAGTTCTTCCAGTAGAGCAGAGGTTTGGAAAGTGTTCTTTACATATGGGGGTAAAGTACCTAGTGCAGTGTTCTGCTTCTTGGTTGATGAGAGCCACACTCAGTTTCAAGTACATATTCATACTTGCTCCAAAGCAGCTACCCATGTGAGGAAAAGAATCAACAATGGGCCCAGAATCTTCAGGAAGTAAACCCCATTCATTTTACCTTGTCTTTCAACTTCTAAACTATTGAGGCCACAATTTTAAACTAGGCTGACTGTAACCCTATTACCCTAAGTGAGAATATTCTTAATATATAATTTTACAGCCTTTTACTTGAAAATTACTTACATTTCTAGCTGAGTAATTAGGTTTGTTTTTTATTGACAAACTTAAGATTCTCACAGAGTGGAGTATATGTAGGATACTGGTAAGTGGAACTGGTATTGATCAAATCATATTGAATACCCTGATAAGTTATACATATATATATATATATATATAAATATATATATATATACATGTGTATGTGTATATATGTATATATATACATACATATATATATATATATATATATATATATATATAGTTTGTGTGTGTGTGTGTGTGTGCTCTTTTGGATATTGTAAAAACCCTATATTACTAAGAAAAGTAACATATGTCTTACACACAAGCTATCTGAGGTTCACTCACATGAGCTATTGAATGATGGTGCTAAACTTCAAATACAGGTTTGTCTTGCTTAAAATACATGCTATTCATTATATCAAAATGAATTCATCTTGAATTTAGTTGTTGAGTTCTCATTTTTGGAAATCTAAACTTGGTTCAAGTTCATTTGCATGAAGGAAGAGGCTGAGTTAGCCTTATTTGTAAGTGGAGTTGGCAACTTAAAGAATATTCCACAATCAACCTAATCTGTAGCAAATGACTTTCACATTTCTAAATGGGGCAAAAGAGGGTAATGTGAATTAAGTGAGCTTGACTTAGTAATGAACAAGCTACATACTGCACCCTCTGTGTACTTCATGTGTATGTGCTCTAACTGTTTTAACTTTTTAGGAGTTATGCCCAAGAGTTTATGGGAAAAACATACAAACAGTGTTTGAGGTGGGCTGAAGAGAGGATGATATTTTCTCAAAGAGAGGTGAAGCATTTTGAGGGCAAAATCAACAACATAAGATATCCTCAAAAACCGTGCTAAATGTTATATAACATTTTCTTGAATTACAGGGCAATATTTTTATTAATGTTTTATTATTGAATTGATCATGCCATTTCTTTTATTACCCTCTCTTAAACATTTCCTCATCTCCTATACTCTTTATGAGTCTGGCTTATTTCTCCTAATATTCTGATCTCCAGTTTCATAATTTTCCTTTTGTAAATAGCATGATCTTATTTTTAGAATCACACAGTGTTATATACATATGCCATATTTTCTTTATCTACTTATCTTTGATGGGTACATAGGCTGAGTCTATAATGTGGCAACCATGAATAGTGCTTTACTAATAAGGATGAGGTATTTATTGTATACTCATCTTCGATTCCTTTGATTATATATCCAGTAGTAGCATCTGGAACATATGATAGTTCTATTTTTAGTTTTTTGAGGAACTTACATGCATATTTTTGTAGTGGTGATACTATGGAATAATAATTTACATTCCTAGCAACATCCTTGGCAGCATTTGTTCTTCTTACTTCTAGATGACAACTATTTTGACTAGGGTGAGACGGAATCTCACTGATATCAATTTGCATTTATCTGTAGGCTAAAGATGTTGAACATTATTTTTCACAAGTGTCTTTGCCATTGACTTGCCCATTGATTTTTGGGTTATTTGATCATTTGGTGTTTGTTTAAATTCTTAATAAATTCTGCATATTAATTCCATTGATACTTTTTGACTGTAAAAATTGAAGAGATAACTTGGTATATTCAAAAGCTAATATAATCAACTTGATCTTGCACAATTAGGTTGCTTTTGTGTTAATATGTGCCATCAACAGTTGCTAGAAGTGTTGGATATATATCTACAAGATCTAACCAGCTATTTTTATCTGTAATCTTATTTCTTCTATTTTGTTCTCTAAGTGAATTATTATCCCTGCTGCTTACTGAAACCATTACTCCAGTAGATTCTATCACTTCCTCCCCAAAGATTTGCTTCACAAATTCTTCCCTTCCCTTTCTCATTATTTTTGACTGTTTTCAGAGAAACCTGCTCTTACTTCTTCCTACCTACACTTTCCCTACTATAAATTGATCTATTTATTATATAGATTAAAGTATGTGTCAACATAATAACTTGTAAGGATGAGATTATCCAGAAAGAAAGAAATATGTGGGACTGATTGAAGATTAGAATAATTTAAGTATTAAAAAAAGATTTGAAACGACTGATCCAAGATTTTGTTGTTGTTGTTGGTTGTGGGGACTGAACTCTGGGCCTGGGCTGTGGCCCTCAGCTCTTCAACTCGAGCCACAGTGCCACTTCCAGCTTTTTCTGCTTATGTGGTGCTGAGGAATTGAACCCAGGGCCTCATACATACATGGCAAGCACTCTACCACTGAGCCACCTTCCCAGCCCCAGGTTTAAAATTTTTATAAAAATTTCCATTGAGAGATTTAAAAAAATCCATTTGGTCAAATGTTGTTCTTTTCCAGTCATGATGAAATATTGTTCTTACAAATTGCATTGTTGCTTTTATAAAGATAAAACTTTAAGTGGTCTTGAAATAACTGAGTTAGGATAATGGGTTAATTCTTTTCTTAGTGTACTACAATTGAATGGAAAAATCTCCTGAAGCTGCAGATTGTCCTGGGGTTAAAGAGTTCAGACATTCAAACTACTGATGATGTCAAGAGTGGTCAGCCATGTGATCAGGGAAAGAAATCTAACAGAATAAACACTGCTGCTTCCAAGATGTGTTAGAGGCGTGTTTTGAATTGGAGCTGCCTGCATAAGGCTGCAGTATGGGCCTGGGGCAGTTGTGCTGATGTACTTGGCAGTGAAAACAGACAGTTGACTCTTCAGTGCTTCTGGGAAAGAGATGGACCCCAGAAAATGGATACCCTGGGAAACCTAAAGTCTAAAAGCAGCGTAAATAGAGATTAAAGGATAGATGCATCCTATACATGAGAGAGGCAAAATGATCCCTTTTTCTCAATCTGAGGATATTTGCTGGGCAGCTATGTGTTATACACAAAAACTGAAACATAAATAATTTCTAAGATAGATGATTCCTTTCATTATATGTATCAGCATGTGGACTTTTTTATTTTTTATTATCTGTAAGCAGATGTACAAAGGAGGGGCCATATCACAAAGCTGTTTATGCATGCAATGCTTCTAGACCTGTTTCCCCCTTCAAAATTTTCATCCCCCTCAACACACTCCTTCACTTACTTTTTCTTAATTTTGTGGCATAAACAATGAATTTTTAAAAAATTATTATTATCTGTAAGTACTTGTAAGCCTATGAATATTTTTACTTGACTAATACCAGTGTTTATAAAAGTAAGAAGTAATTTCTTTGGCATGTATTGAACATTTGTAATATGTTGAATATTCCAGAAATATTTCCTAGAATTATCTAATTTGATTCCTACAGCAATCATTCATTTCTATAGGAGGAAATCAAGGAACTTATCGAGGATAAGATAACCTTACATTTATAAAGTGTCTAAGGAAAAAACATTCTTGAATTTTCAAAGATTTGTTTATTTGAGGCAGTTGAGATCATAATTAGGCAAGAGAAATGGAAAGCTCTTAGAAGTCAGGATACGGAAGGAATATTGAGAGCCACGAACAGACTAATTTAGTTATATGAGAACTTGTGTGTAATAGCAAATTGAAATATTGAAATATGTATCTGGAAAGGGAAGGTTAGCCTAAATTACCATGTGTATGCAGTTTTACATATTTCCCTCTTGTCTTTCTGTGATCTATCCCATTTTCTAGTTACATTGAGAGGAAGATAATTTTAGTTTCATATCATTTATTTCATAGTTATTTCATTGATAAAGATCAAAGATGAAAAAAAGGATTTTAGTTTCACATTCTCCAGCTTATAGTGATTTGGTTTTCTTAAAAGATGCCCGAGCTATACTATTTGGATCTAGTTCACAATTTGTGCCTAATATAGTCTACACCTCCAATATGTATGCACATATAGCCAACTCCAAGTAACTTAAAAGTAACACAGGAAATTCAGGTTAACATTTGTCACAGTTTCCAATGGAAACAGCCTCTTCTATTTAACTTGTGATAAAATGAAAATGCTACACCTCATTTTCTCCCTCTTGGTGTAATGCCTCCTTCTTCAGTGCTAGCCAAAAATTTCACAAACTTGGACATTGCAAAGAATACTCTCTTTCTGGCCTTTATTGTAAGACACTGAGGACTGTTTTCTGTAAAGGACTTAAAAATATGCATTTAAGAGATGATGAATGTTACTCAGTGGTAAATCTTTGTGTAGAAATGTGTTAAATTTTAGTCATTTTCTGTGGGATTGTAGCATCAGCAACTGGCATGAGATGAATCAGTCTGATGGTCCCAGCTCTTTGCAAAGCAGACAGCATGATATAATGGCACTGAAAAAAAAAACCCTCCCCTGGCAACTTTTGTAGCCATGAAGTGCAAAAGAGGTGTTGGATATTACTATACTTGGAAAGAGCAAGAGTCCTCATTTCAACTATTGAAATTATTTGAAGCCTTTAAAAAAACAAAAAACAAAACAAAGCACATTTCCTTCAGTGAAAATAATGTAGAAACTATCAACCTATGAGCTCCTGAGCAAGGCAGCCCGATCTTGGTTTTCTGTGGGGTCCTGGAGCCCTTCAACTGTTTAAGAAGTTTTTCTATAAAATGCTGTTTGAGCAATCCAGATATATATATATCATTCTTTGTACATATTCAACTTTGCCAAGCATCATTTTAAGAATTGAGTGTTTAGCTTTTTTTTTTTTTTTTGCGACTGCCATAATCTTGCTTGGAAGGTCACCTTCTGTGAAAGGTGAATGGATGCAATTCCTTCAAGAAAAAAAAATTAAGATGCTTTATATAGTCATAATTTTGAAGGAGTCATGCACAGTACAGAAATCGCATAAAGCATTTTCTGTAAGCAAGATGTAGAAAGGCTCTTAGAATATGTCAATTGAAGAGTTTTTAGAGATTAATTGACCACTAGAAACTTTCAGTCTATTCATGGAGCAAACTGCAGACATCCAATGTGATAAATGCTAGCATAGAAGTGTTAACTTAGCTCTATTGAAATACAAAGCAGAAAGAGACTAATTCTAGCCAACTTCATGTAATTGTCTCTCTTGCTTGATTATATGAAGCTGTCAATAATTATATAGGTAGGGAATCTGTTTTTAGCCACAGCTATGGCCCTCAATAGCCAACTACACCTTTCTCAGTTCTAAGCAGGCTAAAATCTAGGAGACAAAAATACATTGAATTTGTGGCTGGGACCATGGGCAAATGGCTCCTATATCAGACACTAGGGAAAATAGCTTCAGGCCAATTTTTCCCTCCAGAATCAGTAAATACCCATGTGAATTTCCTCTTAGGTGGGTCAGCATGGAAGTTTAGAGGAAGCTAGTTAGATAACCAGTAAAAAGAACTGAGACATTATGTATTTGGTTTGAAGTAGAGGTTTAGAAAACTGTGAGCCACTTATAAAGAAGTCAGGGAGAATTGTCAAGGAAAATGGTATACAAATTTATTATCATTTTCCAGAAACATTTACCAGAAGGGACACTAATATAATCTTTGAAAGAAAATGAAAAGCTCTTATATGTATTAGGAGTTAATACAGTATATGTTAGGAAAGTTTTGATCGACATATCTTTTTAAATTTTATTTTATTGTCAAGCTGATGTACAAAGGGGTTACAGTTACATATGTAGGGTAATGAGTACCATTTCTTGTTACCCTCTCCCTTGTTTTTCTCCCACTTCCCCCCCCCCCCCAACTACCTCCCTCCAAAGTTGTAAAGTTCATTTCCAATATATTGCCTTGTATTTCTGTTGCATTGTTCACCCTTTGTCCTTTGCCTTGCTGTTTGGTTGTTCCCCTTTCCTTCCCAAATCAGATACAGACACACACACACACACACACACACACACACACACACACACACACACACACACACATTTGGTATCAAAACAAAATACATTAACAACAGAGGATAAACCAAAGGAAAAAAATGAAAGAAAAAGGAAATAATAATTAGTACATACCTAATAATTAGTACATGTCCTAGCAAAGGATCACAATAGCTCAATAGCTATGTACATATGACCATATAAGCTAATGCTAAGCAAAATGAACCCCCAAGTTATGGAAATAAAAGGTTTTTCTTTGATCAACGTATATTTAAAGATGGATTTTTAATATTATTTTATTATTGATGTACACAATTTGAAAATACTATTACATAGCTGTATAATATTAACAGGTTATTCAATATCAGAAATGTATTGTTTACAAATTCAGGCAGGGTGCCTATACAAAAAAATACCAAGTTTTGTTTCCCTTTCTTCTAGAAATACAGCTGGACTTACCTTGCCAGTAGGTAAGGAGGTACCTTTGAGTTCTGACCCCACTGAATGTGGGTAGAAGTCTATGCTTGATCCCTATATATGCACCAGAGTCTCTCTCTTCACTCATTTCCTGGCTAGAGATAAAGGATTCAGCAGATGACTGTGAGACTCTAAAGAATAGTATCACGGGAAGGAATTTAGTCTCTGAGTCAATAGTTTTAAGGCTGCTCTGCCTGTGAAGCTGTTATGAAGACAAGAAATAAAAAGGCATGCTCTTAACTGAGCTTTGGTATTTGTCATAGTTACTCCAATTCACAGACTGCTCAAAGAAGAGATTGACAAGTTGCCTGTAGGACCTTTTTGTCTTCCTCAAGAACTGGGAATTTGAAGTATTTATTAAAGTACTTTACTTGCAAAAGCATCTGGTATACATAAAAGACTATTAATAATTAAATGGAAATACCATTGAATACCTAAAATACCAGTATCACAGAACAGGTACTTATAAGTGGCTTGATATATAGCGTCAGGGTGGAGCATAAGTAGAAATATGTTGAAATTATATGAAATTATGTCTTCCATAGTAAGCATCAATATGAACAATAGAAGAAAGGCTTTATGAAAGACAGAATGGAAAAGGAGAATAAAAGAGTTCTAACCTTCCCATAACTGGAAGAGAGGCCTTTGTTGTCACCTCGAGATGAACCAGTAGGCTAGATTGCTATTTCCCCTATACCCTCCCCAGAAGCACAAATTTCCATGAAACATTGATGAAGTTTCAAGTGAATGGACAAAAATACCCATACATGGAGCACAAACATGCATACAGTATCAGTACTCAGATTACATAGCCCTCTAAATTTAGGAAATATTGATTAAACAACATTAAATAGCATTAGTTATTGTTTGTTTTCTTGACAATGGCCTATCTAATGGGTGAGGTGGAATCAGTGTTGTTTTGATTTTTCATTTCCTTTATGGCCAGAGATGTTGAGCATTGCTTCATGTATCTATTGGCCATTTTTATTTTCTCTTGTGAGAAGTCTCTTTAAGTCTCTATGTCCCTTTAGCTCAATTATTAATTGAGTTTTTGTTTCTTTGAGGGCTTAATATTTGGGAATTTACTTTCTTGAGCTCTAAGTATGTTTTGGACATTAAGCCCTTTTCTCTTACATAGCTGGTAAAAATCTTCTCCAGTTCTGTAGGCTTTAGCTTGGTAGCCATGTCCTTTGCAGAAAATTTGGAGTTTGGTACAAACCCATTTATCAAAGTCTTGATTTGTTGTAGTTCTGGATCTTTATGTATGAAGTTTTTACCTGTGCTTAGGAGCTCTATAGTTTTCCTACCACTTAATTGAGAAATGTTAAGGAAGGTGTGGGGGGGGGGGCGGTCAAAGGGGGATGAGATTATTGAAAGGGGTGACATAGACCAAGATACATTGCATTCATATATTGCTTTGTTAAATAAACCCTCCTTTGTGTAATTCCTTAAAGCTAATTTAAAAAATTAAACAGATATTTCATTTTTTCTTATTATGGACTCTTTTTCTGTATCATGATAATATGCAACTGGGCTTAAATAATTACACATACCAGGTGCCTTTGGCTCATGCATATATTCCTAGTTACTCAGGAGGCTGAGCTTTGAAGATCATGATTCAAAGCTAGCCCAGGCAGGAAATTCATGAAACTCTTACCTCCAGTTAACCAGCATAAAAGCAGAAGTGGAGCTGTGGCTCAAAGTAATAGAACAGTAGCCTTTAGAGGGAAAAGCTCAGGGACAGCAGCCAGGCCCTGAGTTCAAGCTACATGAACGACAAAAAATTAATTAAAAAAAAGTTACATGTAAGATGTGATGTTTCCCAATTTATTTGAAACATTTTTTACTCCAAGAGTTTTCAGTAAAACACTATATGTGAAACTATTTTAATTCACAGAGTAGCCCTTCCATGAAATTTATAGATGCCACAGCTCTCCCTTGTATGTGGAGGTACAAAGCTTTATGCAAAAGGAAGACCATCCACAATAGGATCGGAGTACATCTTCTTCTGTTTCTTTTCAGCAGAAATTATATAATTAAAAACATGATTTATTCTCAATGATTCTATAGTTGAGAGATACGTTATAATCTTTCATTCCATCCCATTGCCATTAAAAGAAAAATCACAGTTTTTGTGCATTCAATAAGCAAAGTGACTTGACTTGATTTTTCAAATAACCAAGACATTCTCTCTCACTTTCTCATCATGGAACTTGAACTCAGGGCCTACATGCTGTCCCTGAGCTTTTGTGCTCTTCCACTTTGAGTCACATCTCCACTTCTGATATTTTGGTGCTTGATTGGAAATAAGAATCTCACAGACTTTCCTGCCCTGGCTGGCTTTGAACTGTGCTCCTCAAATCTCAGCCCTTGTGTAGCTAGGATTATAGGTGTGAGCCACCAGTGCTTGTCTCCTCTCTTTATTTTTAAAGACTATATTTTCCACTTTACCTTGGGAGATAAAGATGAGCATTTTGGTTTTACAGTGAAGGACCTTTTTCTCATACTTAAAACAGAGTCTTGGCCTAAAAAGGAACTCTGATGACCAGATGGGAAGGGAACAAAATGTTGGTATTCTTTTGAATATTTGCAGAAAATACCAGACAATAATATGCTATTTGTAACCAAAATTGTAGCTGTGACATTGAAATATTTTCTGACCAACAAAATAAGGTTAAATTCTAATCCAAATGGCCATACATCTTCAGTTGGGATAAAACTAAAGTATTAATTTTCTGTCCATTTTCTTCATATGTAAAGTTACTGTAGATCACAGTTTCCTTGTTCTTAATTCAGGAAGCAGGATGATTAGCATCATTATTACGTGACCAGCAAAATATTCAAATGGAGAAAATGGCAAAGTTTCTTCATTTTCTTTATGAAAATGCTGAAAAATTTACTGCATTTTCTTAAATGTGCTCTGGTTGAAAATTATATACATGCATGTGCACATATACATACATATATTTGGGTAAAGATGAACATTCAAAGATGGTCTCATAACCAAATGCTGTAATTTCAGTAGTGTGCTGGAGAGAACCAGCTTTGGGATTTAGATCTTACATCCCATTCTAATGAGAGACCAAACAGTGCAAGCCACTCCTTTGTTAATAGATGGGCAGAGAAGAGGATAAATGATGTGATAAAGTATAATTGGGTCTGTTTCTTTGACATCTATTAATCACATGCCAGGCATTTAAAAATGACAGGTTTGGTGACATCAAGGAAAGTAAGCAAAGGTTTAATCTGTGTGATAGGAGTCTTAAACTTTGTATTAACTTCTGAAGTTTGCTTTCACTGATGACTTTCAGGAAATATTGTTGACATATATGTTTGGTAAATATGGCAATATATACATGTTACATAAATAGATGTATATCTATATATATGTGTGTGTGGTGTGTGTGTACATCTTTGGGTGTAGCATGTATATTCTCTCCACAAATAATCCATCTTGGCTTTCATTAGTGTTGCACTTACATGTTTCTCTTATGTGTTGATAATCTTTTTCAAATATAAATAATTAATTCTTTTGGGATACCTTCTTTACTAGAGATCAGAATCCTGCCAGTCATTATGAGATTATAGTAAAGCAAGGATGGTTAAGGAAAGTAGTAAAGCTTTAAATTGTAGAAAATCATTGATAAGTATATCAGAATTCTTTATGTTTTATTTATTAGTTAGACATTGCCTTTCAGTCTGTTCATAGGAAATTTGGCTCTTATGTGGTACTTTGATTTTTACTAGATGCAATTTTTCAAACTACTTTTTATCATATTGAGGAGTTAGAATTTTATGTCCTCTTGAGAAAGTAAGGAACAAAATCCTGGTATATTCTGACCTGTTAACTGGTGCTAGTTATGCTCCATTCATATCATAGTTCCTAATGAAAGACAACATCTATCTATCTATCTATCTATCTATCTATCTATCTATCTATCTATCTATCTATCTATCTATCTAATCTATCTATCTAATCTATCTATCTATCTATCTATCTATCTATCTATCTATCTATCTATCTATCTATCTATCTATCTATCTATCTATCTATCTATCTATCTATCTATCTATCTGTCTGTCTATCTGTCTGTCTGTCTGTCTGTCTGTCTGTCTGTCTGTCTGTCTGTCTGTCTATCTATCTATCTATCTATCTATCTATCTATCTATCTATCTATCTATCTATCTTGCCAGTACTTGGGCATGAACTCAGGGTGTGAGTGCTGTCCTTCAGGTTTCTCACTTAATGGTAGCACTGTATAACTGACTTGAGCCTCAGCTCCATTCCCAGCTTTGTGCTAGGTAATTGGAAATAAAAGTCTCACAGATTTTCCTGCTTTGGCTGGTTTTGAACTGTGATTCTCAGATCTCAGCCTGCTGAGTTGCTAGGATTGCAGGCATGAGCCACAGGTGCCTGGCAACTTTTATCTTTTTAAAGTAGAATTTTGGAAAGATAGCCAAGGAAATATTGATAGGCGTGAAAAACTGTTTTCTTTAAACTTAGCAATAATTTCTTGAAAGAAAAAGGTTATAGTATAGCTCTCAGGGGAATTATGAAGATACTAGAACATATGAAAAATTAATTTTAAAAAATATTTTACTGGCATATTAAGTATATTCATAATATATTTGATTATTTAATATATAGTACAATTAATATACTGTTCAATAATACACTGTAACTACTACTCAGGTCAAAATACAGAATCTTACTAGAACAATAATATTACCTAATAATGAGTATATTAGGTATATCCATTGTAATAATAATAATAGTAATGATAATAATATAGCTATAATTATTATCTTCTTTCTGGCATCTTTTATTGCTACTTGAAATTTTTTCTCTGTTAGCACATGTATTTTTAATCTATTCATTTTAAATAAACTTTAGGGAAGTCTTATATTTAAAGAAAAGTTGCAAAGATAGTGTACCATCTCCACCTATCTAGCATCTACCTTCCCCTAGTATTACTATCCTAAGTTGTTAAGTTTGTTGCTATTAGTGAATTGATATTGATATATTATTTCAATTTCTTCAGTTCTTATCTGTCTCTTTTCTGTCCCTGGATCTTTTCCATTAAGTTTACCATGTCTTCTTAGGCTTTTGTAGTGCCTCAGACTCTACTTGTATTTGATGACCATGGCATCTGTAGATAGGAATGGGCAGATATTTAGTAGAAGATCTCTCCATTAGAATTTGTCTGGTATATTTTCTCATGTGTAGTTCAGGTTTATGGGTTTTTGAGAAAAATATAGAAATCTCATTTTTATCACATCATATTTAGAATATACACTGTCAATATGATTTAATTGTTGATATTATTATTGATCACCCAACTGTATTTGGGTTTGTTAGTTTTTTTTTAAACTGTGGTGATTTCCTTGGTCTCCCCTTCTTTCAACTCAGTACTCTTTGGACAGAAATCACTCAGTGCAATCAAATTGAATGACACACCACCTGGAAGAAAAACAATGTATTCAGAAGGTTTTTGAAATCCTTTGAGGAATCGGTCTATTCTCCTCTATTTCTGATGACAGAATTGCTAATTCATGTTAGTATGGATCCAGAAATATTAATTTTATACTTTGGATTATAAAGCAATGCTAATTGATTAACTTTGTTTTTGACCCATGTGGAATAATTTAATTTGCCTTCTATACCTTTTGACAATGCCATTATACACAATGTGTGTATACACACACAGACACACACACACACACACACACACACACACACACACACACACACTCACACTCATTTATTTTTGTTAGTAGAAGATGCTCTAGGACATCTTGCATCCTTCTTTCCCAAACCTATGATCAACCATTTCTTCAAGGAAGATTCACTCTTTTTATTGGTATTAAAATGGTATTAAAAACCAAGGTGTAGGTACTAGGAATGTTCATTGCTATTTTGTTTTCATTGCTTTTATAACTTTTCAGCTCATACAACAAGGAAGTACACATATGAATGTACAATATAAAAATATATTTTTTCTGTATATATCTCTCTATTCTTTATATCTACAGCTCTAATCTACTTCAACAGAGATTACTCTAGTGTCACCATAGCTGCAACTTGCTTGTCTGTAACTGCCTACTTAAAAGCAACAAATCTGTTTTTTACCATTCATCATCCATTAAATATATGTATGTATGTATATATATATATATATATATATATATATATATATATAATTAGTTTGGATTTTTTTGTCAGTCATGGGGTTTGAACTCTAAGCTTGGGCACTGTCCCTGTGCTCTTTAGCTCAAGGCTAGTGCTCTATGGGTTGAGCCACAGTGCCACTTCCCATTTTTCTAGTGGTTTATTGGAGATAAGCATCTCATGGAGTTTCCTGCCTGGGCTGGCTTTGAACCATGATCCTCAGATCTCACCCTCCTGAGTAGCTAGGATCACAGGCATGGGCCACTGGTGCCCAGCTTAGTTTAAATTTTTTAAATATATATCACCAATGAAAAAAATTTATTCATGAAGAACATAGTATCTATATGCAGCCCCTTTTTCTATGGTCTTACATATCCCATTCATACCCAAAGTTAATTTCTCCCTTACATCAAAAGGTTGTTTCACACATTTGTAAAGCAATTAGATTCTTTTTTAAAATAACTTATATTCCATTTTGTGGCTCCTAATGATTCACTTTAAATTTTTCTGTATTAAGATTCAATCTTTTGGTTGAATTTTACACATGCCTGGTGACAGGAATTCACTATTATAGCATCGTGCATAATAAACTCACAGATCTAAGAACACCTCTTGGGTTCTGCAATTTCAGTCTACTTCTTCACCTCTCCACAATGAATAGCTGCAACCAATGATCTGCTCAGAATATGTATAGTTTTGGTTTCTTTTCCACAGTGTTATTCTATAAATAGAATATAAACCATGTAAGACTAACTTTTTCAATTAACTATCTTTAGTTAAGATTCATTCTTATCTTGCATGCTAGCTCATTCCTTTGTATGATAAATTATAGTGATAATAGATATACCTATTATTATTCCACTACATAGATATAGCACATTTTGTTATTCTAAGATTGAGTGTTTGGCGCAATATTAAGGTTTGAACTCAATTTTACCACTTGAACCCTCTGCCAGTCCTTTCTTTTTTGGTCTGCCTTTCTTCTTTCCCTCCTTCTCTCCCTTTCTCCCTACCTTTTTTTCCTTCCAATATTTGGATTTGAACTCAGGGCCTTGAACTTGATGGGTATTTTTGATCATGCTGGCACACTTCCAATTCCAGCACTTTGATGGTTAATTTGAGAAAAGAATCTAATTGATATTTCTGCCAGGCCTGTTTTGAACCTTAACAGTCAATCGAAGCCTCCTGAGTAACGAGGATTATAGACATGTGCCACCAGTGCCTTACTGTGTTGGTTATTTATGGGATAGGGTCTCACTTTACATACAGGCCAGCCTGGATTGTGATTTGCTTCCCTTGGCCATTGGTATGACAAGGATGTGCCCCTGCACCCACACGTTGTACTTTCCCTGTCGCTTGAGATAATGGGTGAATTTTCATCCATTGGTTGAAGTAGGATTTCATGAACTTCTCTATGCCCTGGCTGAGGTCAAACTGCAATCTCCTGATCTCAACCTCTGAATTAGCAAGGATTACAGGCTTAATTAGCCACATGATTAATATTTAATTTTTTCCGTAGGAAATTCTTACTCTGAACCTGATGCTGTTAATTACAGTGTACACAGAAGAAGAACGATGAAACAAGAATGATTATGGTAGAAAAATGAAATAAACTGTGTCAATAGGTGAGAAGTAGCCAGATTAGGTACATTCATTGAATGCAAACACAAAATGAGAGCAGCTATGATGTGCAGTGCTCTGGGAAGGCTGAATAATGAAACATGACCTTAAAAATAAACTAAGGCAAATGTACATCAAAACATGGAGCTATCACCCTGCTCCACTTTTTAATTTTAGTTAAAAAAGTTAAAGCTAAAAAGAGTAGTAATACCAAATATTGGCAAGGATTTAGAGCTACTACAAGTATAATATATGACATTATTTATAAAATCAAACCTATCGCTTACTTTTTTATTATATTTTATATTGTAAAATACTGTACAGAGGGGTTACAGTTACATGAGTAAGGTAATGAGTACATTTCTTATCAAACATTGTTACCCCTCCTTTGTTTTTCCCCTACCATCCCTTCCCTCCCCACTTCCCCAACTCTTCCCTTTTACTCCCCCCACCCGCCTGAAATTGTAAAGTTCGTGTTCAACATAGTGTCTTGTACATCTCATTGTTACAATGGGTCAGTCTGTACCCTTGTTTCAACATTTTGTTATTTCCATTCCTCTCCCCAAATTAGAAAAATTTTCTTCCCCCATGGTATAATTTACTTTTTGAGCTAGCATTTCTTTGCTTACATATTTGTTAAAGATAAATGAAATATATATATGCTCTAAAACATTTATATAAATTGTTCAGAATACTTTATTAATAATATCTTCAAGTTTTGCCCAACTGTCAATTGATGAGAGGAGATATACAATGGACTTTTAGCCCTAAACAGGAATAATTACTGAAAGTGAAAGTGATATGTAGATAAATCTGAACAACTCTACTGAGTACTTCTAAAATAGTATGTATTATTTCATTTCATTTATATTAGATTCTCCAATAGTCAAGATATAATTATTTTAAAATTATGTATTGTCCAAGTACCTAGAAGACTTCCTGATATGATATGATAGTGGACTTTAATATTTATTTCCAATGTATTCACACACACAAATAAAACTCAGTGGTAGTATGATTTTGTAGTATATGCAGATTCTTGGCATTGATCCCCAGTACTGCAAGAATAAGAATATAATGCATAAAGTTGGACTTGAAAGATGAGAACTCTTTGTATTTTTCTTGAAAAGAAAACTATATTTTTAGAGCTGGTCATGTAGAAAAATTACAATTTTGAAACCAAAACCTAATTGGCCAACTCAGCAGCCAGAATAGTTATTAACTTGATGTGTATTTTCAGAAATATATATATGTATATTCTGTACAAATAATCTGATGATTAATAACGTGATATAAATATATATATTCCAGAACTATTATCATAACTCATAACTGACTTTGTAGTCTTTTGCCTTATGCAATCTATGTAATTCATTATTTTTTAATTTTTTTTTATTTTGAGAATACCATACAGAGGAGTTACAATTACATGGGCAAGATAACTAGTACATTTCTTATCAAGCATGGTTGCCTCCTCTTTGTTTCCCCTTCCTATCCCTTCCCATACTCTTCCCTCCTCTCCCAACCCAATCCTCCCCCCGCCCCAAGTTGTACAAAGTTGTACAAAGTCGACATAACGACTTGTACTTCTCATTGTTGCAATGGGTGCACCTGTATCCCTAGTTAAATGATTTGTTTTTTCCCTTCCCCTCCACAAATTATACCAACATCAAATACAGTGCAAGCAGGGGTTATACCGTGGGGGAGGGACATACAAAGCAACATAGAAATCATCTTATAAATATGTTAGGACCAATTGCATGAAAGAAAAAAAAACATTTGAATACTTATCTTGGTGTTCATTCCCCTAACATCAACTTATCTGACTTTTTCTGCTTGACTCAGACATATACTAGTTATTGCAAATAAGGGAAACCAAGGGACCTATGTTTCTTTGTGCCTGGCTTACTTCACTTAATATAATTTTTTTTCCAGGTCTTTCCATTTTCTAACAAATGGGGCAATAAATAAGTGGGCTAAAGACTTAAAGAGAAACTTCTCTGAAAAGGAAAAAAGGATTGCCTATAGACACATGAAGAAATACTCAACCTCTCTAGCCATAAAAGAAATGCAAATCAAAACAACATTGAGATGCCACCTCACCCCAGTTAGAATGGCTATAATCAAGAACTCTAATAACAACAGATGCTGGAGGGGATGTGGACAGAAGGGAACCTTACTACATTGTTGGTGGGGGTGTAAACTTGTTCAACCACTTTGGAAAGTAGTATGGAGGTTCCTCAGAAAACTCCACATAGAGCTCCCCTATGACCCAGCAATCCCACTTTTGGGCATTTACCAAATGATCACAAACAAGACCATACTAAAGCTACCAGCACGACTGTGTTTATTGCATCATTATTTACCATAGCTAAGATATGGAATCAACTCAGATGCCCCTCAGTAGATGAATGGATCAAGAAAATGTGGTATATGTACACAATGGAATTCTATGCCTCCATCAGAAAGAATGACATTGCCCCATTTGTTAGGAAATGGAAAGACTTATGATTCATTATTATTAATACATTTTATCCACACGATTTTAATGGCCATGTTCCTTCATCACCTGTTGGTAATTTAGCTTCTTTCTAGTTTTTTATTACTAAAGACAATACTTGGGGTGAGCACTCACAGAATTTCATATTTTCAATCTATTTTTAAAGCATTTCAAAGTATAAATTTCAGGAAGTAGAGATGCAGTCATCTAATGGTAAACATTTTAGGGCTTGTAATCGTTATTATCAAAATTCTTCCACAAGAGGTGTATGTATAGACACTATATCCTTACCAGCAGTGAAATTTTCCATTTCATAGAAAAAGTAGAATTTGGATATGTGTAGAAGTGAAGGGAGAATTTGCTGGTATGAGCCTCATCTACAAAAACCAGTAGGCAGGAAAGAGAACGCTGTACTTCTGGAACAGAGTCCCTGATTGGTCCACCTTGCCGGTGAGGTGGTATCTTAGTGACTAGTGCTGCCATACTAAAGTAAGACTGGATGGCTAAGCTGAGGAAATGTATGGCCTCATAGTCTGGAGGCTAGAAATCTATGATCAAGATAAAATAAGGTTTGGTTCTTCCTTGTTTTGTAGGCTCTGGAGTGTAGCCCATTGAGAAAATTTTCAGTTGTGTCTCACCAACCTTCAAGCATAGTTTCTTTTTTTGGGGGGGGGTTTCAGTCATGGGCCTGAACTCTGGGCCTGGGCACTGTCCCTCAGCTCTTCAGCTCAAGGCTAGCGCTCTACCACTTGAGCCACAGCACCACTTCTGGCTTTTTTTTCTGCTTATGTGGTGCTGAGGAATCGAACTCAGGGCCTCATGCATGCAAGGCAAGCACTCTACCACTGAGCCACCTTCCCAGCCCCAAACATAGTTTCTTATTAGTGGTCCTTACCACTTAGTAAGAAAAAGAAGAGTGAAAAAAAATCTAGCCTATTTATTCAAGGACGATAAGAGAGATGAATGGTTAACATTAGATCCATTGTCAAAGCATGCTCCATGAGTTCCAATGGAGCATCGGGAGGTTCCTAACAGATGCTCTATTGGTCAGTTGCTGTTGTTAAGATGGACCTAAGTAAAAGAAATATGGGGGTGGCTGATATAAGAATTTTGAGTCATGAGCACTAGCCTTGAACACAATGAGGCTCAAAGACAGTGCCCAGGCCCTGAGTTTAAGCCCCACAGCTGACCAAAAAAAAAGGAAGTTGGGTCTAAAAGCATTTGGTGCAATGCATAGGTATCTCAAGATAGCAGGTGAATAAAACCAGTGAGATAATTACATCAGAAAAATGTAAAACATAGTGATAAGTTATTCATGACTATTCACAAATTATTGGTGATATTTAATATTGCTCCTGCTTACAATCAACCAGAAAACATATTTAGGCCTCAGGGTGCAGGCTGTGAAGGGGTGCTTGAGCATATGTTTCTGTAGAAAATTCAACTTGCTTGTCATTGCAGCCTTGGATTTAAGTGTGAGTTACAGTTTTTGTTTGTTTTTTCTTGGTGTGGTTCTGAGGCTTGAACTTTGGGCCTGCGAACTATCTTCTTAGCTTTTTTACTTGTGGCTGCCATTTGATCCACAACTCCACTTCAGGAATTTTTTGCTGGTCAATTGGAGATAAATGTCTCATAGACTTTCTTGCCCTGGGCTAGCATTAAACCAATCCTCAAGTCTCAGTTTCCTGAGTAGCTAGGATTACAGGGGTGAGTCACTGGTGACCATGGACTAACATTACTTTGTAGTATGTGCTATCCACTCAGATCTCCAAATCTGATCAATAGTTCCAGATGGGAAGTTTGCTTGATGTCCTTATGGGCTAAAATAAGGTTTAGGTTAAATTATTTTCATGTTATTGGAGGAACTTCTAAACCCAGCAAATAACAGGAAATTAGAGAAGTCACAGTGATCTCAAAATAGCCCAATTAAAGTGAAGAATATAAAAAAAACTTTTATTAGAGAAAAATCCTGAGTTATTTTATGGAAGGCAGATATCATATGGAATTTTATTGAATCTAAAGTATTTCAGTTACGGACACGTTGTTGTGTTTAATACCTATTATGAAATAGTTGCCTATTGTCTACCATCTTAAATATTTTCTTATGTTACACAGTACTATTTCTTCATACTAACAAAATTAGTTGTTGTGTTCTTTTGAACTTTGTCCTTCAGAGATTTAAAAAAAGACAACATTCATAACAGGTGTTGGTGGCTCACACCAACAGTCCTAGCGACTTAGGAGGCTAAGTTCTGTGGTTCACAGAAGTCAGCCTTGGAAGAAAAGTGCATAATACTCTATCTCTAATTAACCAGCAAAGTGTTGCATTGGAAATGTGCTTGAAGTGGTAGGGTATCAGTGTGGGCTAGAAAGCCAAGCACTAACTCAAATCCCTGAGTTTGAACCTTAGTACAGGCACAATACAGGAAAAAAAGAACATTTTCATAGAGAATTTTCTCCTCAGTCCTTATAGGGACGGGTCTTCTTTCTTAAACTACTTAAGGTATTAAAGTAAATGAAAATCAGTTTTAGTGATTATATGGTCATTTTTTTCTATTCTGTTCCTATGCCCTTCAGCATTAACCAGAACATTTCAAAAGTCCACATTTCCTCTAATGCTCAGAAGTAAAAATTCTAGAGAAGAGTAAAAATCTCTCTGTTTTTTTTTTTTTTTGGGTCCGGTCGTGGGGCCTGAACTCTGGGCCTGGGCGCTGTCCCTCAGCTTTTCAGCTCAAGGCTAGCGCTCTACCACTTGAGCCACAGCGCCACTTCCGGCTTTTTTCTTTTTGCTTATGTGGTGCTGGGGAATCGAACCCAGGGCCTTGAGCATGCAAGGCAAGCGCTCTACCACTGAGCCACCTTCCCAGCCCTCTCTGTTTTTTTTCAACTGTCTTGGAAATACTGTTCTGAATGTTTGTTCCATTGAAGTGGGCTGTGATTTAGTATCTTTGTCTAGCTATCATACAAAATATAAAACATTTAAATCAAGATTATCTAGAGCTAAAGTGAGGGTTTTTAATTTAGAAAAGTATTGAATTAAAGTGAGAACTATAATTTAATTGCTTAATTTATTTTCTAATGTAATATAAATAAATTTTAATTGGTAACTAAAAGATTCATGCATCTTATTATTTATAAAACTTATTCAACATTAAAAGCTGGACATCTAAGCTTCTTGTAAATGTTAAAGTACTCAAAGACCTTTGTTATGTCCACTTTTCATTTGAATTTAGAGGAAAGATGATTATTAAAACTAATATTTTTCTTAGGAAAATGAGCATAATAGTTATTACCATTTGATAGCTGGCTTCTACACATTCACACTTATGTGTACTTTCTGGGCAATTTCTCATAACACCATTTGGCATGCCACAATTAGCTTTGAAACAAACTTGAAGTACATTGGTATAATATTATTTTAAAATTAATACATTATGTGATTGAGCAAAGTTTCAAAGAGCTATTTGAATTTGAGGGATAATTTACTTTAAAAATGACTAGAATGCTTGAGTTAAAAGTATCATGTGTTTTATTTTAAGGGGCAAATATTTTTACAAGTATTGCTAAAGGATGACATAAAATATTGAGAAGGAAACTGGATGATGTTTACTTCATAAATTTGTGGTCTAAAGGATCATTTTTAAGGATTTATTTTTCTAGAATAAAAATTTAATTTAAGAGAGCTACCAGAGCCGGGTGCCTGTGGCTCACGCCTATAATCCTAGCTACTAAGGAGACTGAGATCTGAGGATCATGGTTCAAAGCCAGCCTGGGCAAGAAAGTCTATGAGACTCTTATGCTAATAAACTACCAGAGAATCAGAAGTGGTGCTGTGGCTCAAGTGATAGAATGCTAGCCTTGAGCTGAAGAGCTGAGAGACAGTGCCTAGGTCCAGATTCAAGCCCCATAATCCCTTGAGTATAACAGGAATGAGTTTAATCCTCCTGCCTTAAAAAAAAAAAAGTCTATAAATTAGATTTGGGGAATCAAGCAGCTCAAGAGTAAACCCTGAAGAGACACTGTCCTAGCTGCAATTATTACAGCTTGCTTTATGATTTGGTCTTCCATCCAGGGAAGGGGAACTGTAAAGTCCCAGAGGTCTCTACAAGAGGAGGAGCTAGAGCTTGAAGTGACCACAGAGGCTAGATGTGAAGCAGTGCTGCAGAGGGATTGGGGTTAGGAGTACAGTCTTCAGCTATGTAGCGATCAGTGCATGATTGTGAAGAATCTACAGGAAGTCAGGAAAAATCCACCAGGAAAGGGTCAGCCCACCATCTTTGAAGTGGAAATTTAGTTGGGAATCATTGGTGGTGTTATTGTCTGAAGGGAAAGAATGTCTAAGCACAGGATCTGGAGTAGAGTCCTAACCTGGATATAGTCACAGTTATGGAGTCCTAGATCAGGGGTTGGCAAAGTTTATCCCACAAGTCAAATCAAGCTGTCTTTGCCTAGAATTCTAGATAAGGATAGTTCATAAGTTATTAAAAGGTTGTAAAAGAAGAATTGCTGTACTGGTAGCTCATGCCCGTAATCCTAGCTACTCAGAGGCTGAGTGCTGAAGATTGTAGTTCAAAGTCAGTCAGGGCAGGAAAGTCTGTGAGACTCTTATCCCCAACCACCAAAAAACAAAAAGTGGGCAGTGGCTCAAGTGGTAGAGGGCTAGCCTTGAGCACCAAAGCTCAGGGACAGCTCATACACCTTGAGTTTAAGGCCTAGAACTGGCACAAAAAAACAAAAACAAAAACAAGAAAACAAAGCACACACACACAAAACAAAACAAAAAGAAAGAAAAAAGAGGGGGAAGGAGAAAGCAGACAAGGAAAACAGAATGTAAGAGGAAGTAGAAAAAAATCAGATAAAAGAAGAGGAGGAGTTTGATAATGATGATTGGCTGACACCATGATTGCAGTCATGAGATTGTCCTTACGTAAGACCTTCTAAATCAGATTTGGTGTAGTTACTAGGTCTATGTGATTGTAAGGAAACAATATATTACTAATACAATGAGGAAACTTTTCTCAACTTAACTGTTTAAGTCCAGTGTTGCCCAGAGGCCAAAACCAGAGAAACAACTAAGTTAAAAAAAAAAAATCTCTAGAACGATATCCCTTGTGAACATAAAGTATACTAAATCCAATCCAATAATATTAAAAACATATTATATATTAACCAAATGGTGTTAATTCTGCAATAGAAGGCTGGATATGCATTCAAAGATGAATCAGTACAATTCACTATAGCGATACACTGGAAGAGAAAAACCATGGGATCACTGCTACTGATAAATAATAAAATGATATAAATAATTCAAAATACCTTCATAACTTACCCTAAATTTCATAAAACTAAGAATAGGGTGGGATTTTTCTCAATCTGATCAATGAAAACTATAAATATCTGCAAAAAATAATATGGCTAGTGTATTATGTACTTAGGGTGAATTCTTTCTACAACTGCTGTGCCCTCCCCTTATCTTCCCAACATTATGGCAAGGGTTCTTGCTTGGTGCTAGCAATAAGGCAGTGAAAAGAAAAAGGCACGCATGTGCAGATTGTCAACATTATGGGCATGGGGATAGCAAGTATTTTTGTTTAATGAAACCCTAATTTGTTTCTAGTACAGATGAATATAGTTTTCCTTTTTATTTTTGTATGTTTAAATTTCCTCTCCCGCAATAGATAAAATAAAGAGGTAAATGAACTTCATCTTGGTACTTTGCCAAATCAACTTTTTTTTAAAAAAACAAATTCTTCTCTTACCAGCAAGGGGCATTTGAAAGGTTGATGTCAAATGTCTACATTATGTAGACTATTTCATCAAGCTGGTTAATATCGATCAAATAACTATTTTCATATTCTTTTCATGGCAGTTAGCCTACTAATTTTTTTGGCTAGCTCTGGAGTATCCTAGTATATTCTTATAACAACTGCCAGGAAAATGCTTGGCCAGACCTCATTCAAGTAAGGAAAGGATATTCATGATTATGTGACATGTATATTTAGAATATAATATTTCAAGTTAGATTTGGCAAGAAAATAGTCATGCACTAAAACATGTGAGATATCTTGAGTACTTTTGGAAAAACCCTCAAAGGAAAATAATTTAAGAGTTACTAACATTTTTCTTAGCTCTGACTTCTCAATAAAGTTTTTGGTAGGACATTTGTATTCTACTCGACTGGCTTCTTTTCTTAAATTTATTTTTTATTGTACTGTACAGAGAGGTTACAGTTACATGAATAATGAGTACATTTCCTATCGAGCATTGTTACCCCTCCTTCGTTTTTCCCCTACCATCCCTTCCCTATTATTCCCCAACCTCTCCCCCCCCCCACCAAGTTATAAAGTTCGTTTTCAACATAGTGTCTTGTACAATCCATTGTTATAATGGGTCAACCTGTATCCTTATTTCAGCATTTTGTTATTTCCCTTCTCCTCCCCAAATTAGAAAAATGTATATATAAGATGCAGGGCACTGGAATCAAATATAGTGAAAACAGGGGTTATACCATTGGGGAAGAACATACAAAAGAAACAAAAAATTCACATAATAAATTATAAGTACAGTAAAAAGAACAGCAAGAAATATAAAACCTCTTGTGTCCCTATCTTGGGGTTCATTTTACTTAGCACCATCTTATATGGTCATATGTACATAGCTTTGACCTTTTCTGCTTGTTCTAGACATATACTACTTATTGCAAATAAGGGAAACCACAGGACCTATGTTTCTTTGGGCCTGGCTTACTTCACTTAATATAATTTTTTCCCAGTCTTTCCATTTCCTAACAAATGGGACAGTGTCATTCTTTCTGATAGAGGCACAGAATTCATATATATACATATATACACACACACACACACACACACACACACACACACACACACACACATACACACACACACACACACACACACTACACACACACATACCACATTCTCTTCATCCATTCATCTACTGCGGGGCATTTGGGTTGGTTCCATATCTTAGCTATGGTGAAAAATGGTGTGATAAACATAGGTGTGTTGGTAGCTTTAGCATGGTCTTGTTTGTGATCGTCTGGGTAAGTTCGACTGGCTTCTTTCCTGTAGAAACTCTCACTAGTCCAGTCTTTTTTTTCCAAGCCCTTTATATTCTCAAAGACCAGGTGACTTATATTTTCAAATGAGTTCTCAAAGTATAGTCTTCATGTATTGTTATCACAGGGACATTTCTTCTGATTTTGTAACAATAACATGAAGCACATGATGGACAGCAATGTATACAGAGGTGCATCTATCCTGAGAGTAGTATAATAAATATAATTTCTTGTTTTAGTTGACTACAGTTAGAAACCTCAACCACCAATTGTGCTGAGTCTTGCTCTGCTATCTTCTCCAAGCTAAATACATAAAAGCTACAAGCTTGAGATTGATAGCAACATGACACAGCATTTACTGCTTGGGATAATCTCTCTCTTCTAAAATGTAATTTGTAGTATACTAACTGGAGATGCAATTTTTTAAGTTCAGCTGGTCTGACTTTAATTGATGGCCTTCTCACTTGCATAGCCTTTGCAAAGCAAAAATCAGTCCCATTTACTCTTAATGAATGAAAATGTACTAAAAGTCATGGAGATTTTGAGAATCGTATCGTTCAAATATTGGTGACTGTTACAAATTTTAGAGCTTGTAAGCTTGACAAGACTTTCTCGTGGGGAAATTGGAAGGTGAAATCATGCCCATTTACTTCTTCTGTGTATCATGTTTCTAGAGACAGGTTTTTAGTTCCAGTAGCATTATTCAAAGAAGATGCCCTGGGAGTCTATTCTTCTATACATCATTGCCACAACAGCTTGGGAAACCGTTGGTGATCATTTTGACTCCATTTTTCCCACTCAAGAGCTGATATTCAGGAGTAGGGAGGCTAGGTAGGGTGATTTGAAGCCCCAGCATTGCTCTTTCCTCTGTAGCCCTTTCTACTTCCATGCTAAAGGGTGAACCAGATGTCTGACTTCCTAGTAGTGGTCCCACAGAGTAGGCTTTACTAGAGAAAAAACAAATGGTTTGGTCAGAAATCCAGGGGTAGTAGTAGAGAAAATCCAGTGCCTGTTTTATCTGCAAGGAACCTTTATTTAAGATACCCTGACAGGTGGTTATTCTTTTAAAATGGAAGCATAGACTAAGCATAGAATTTGATTATTTATAATTTAGGGATACATTCTCAATCCACATAACATTCTTGTATCAATTTAAGAGAACTACCTTTTTCTTACCTCTAGACCTTATTTGTTGGAAACTTCAAAGATGGTGACATTAGATATAGCTATGGTTTCCTATCTAGCCTCATGGAACCCTCTCTTTATCCTCCAATGGAATATTTTGAGACTGGAGTTCTCACCTCAGCTATATGCCCAATGAGACATTGCACAACTTATTTCTCATGGGATCATTTTCTTTATGTAAAATGAGAGAAAGAGAGTATGATAGCCTCTATTTGCCATCTCATAAATCTTGTGAGCTGAAATCAGTACATGTCAATCACAATGGTGGACCAATGAAGAATGATTTCAATCCTTCTGTCTCTTAATCGCCTTTTATAAGTTAGAAGAATACACCTTCATCTGTTCCTTCTACTCACATTCCCTTTTCTTTAATCTTTTTCTCCCCTTTTCCTATTATTCAGTTTTAGTTAGTATTTGAACATGCTTAAGAATATCAAATTGCATTTTAAACCAGGGCTTCAAAAATTATACATAATGTTGCAGATGCAGTTTGGTCAATTTGACTGCATTGATTTGTTGGCAGTTATATAATTCTCATGATTTTTTGTTGAACCTGAAATGAACCCAGCTCCCTAAATCATTTTAACACATTGTTACTTTTCAGTTCTGTATCCCCTGAATTCTTCCCTTTCCATATAAATATTTCTCTTCTCTTTTTTTCTGTTTATACACAAATATTTTATCCCCATAGCTAATTTCTGTTTTAAGATTCGCACACAGTTTTGGTTACAAGTACAAATTGATTCTTGAACAGGTATTAAAGTCCTGATTTTGACACATCTAGCTTTTGGACACAATGAAAGTCAGTTATTGGTTCTTAAAATCCTGATTCTTTTATCTGAAAAGGATACTCCATCCACTTAAGATTTTTGTGTGAGAGATGTGTGAAAGGTTCTTGATATTGTATTTGGGATGTAGTGAGTGGTCATTAAAGAGCAATCATTGCTAATACCAGAGCTCTCCCAGCGATTCCAGCACAGAGATTGACAAAATAAACCATCCAAATTTTATTCAGATATATAATAATAAAGCTGTTTAAGTGGAAAAAGGAAAGATGTTATAAATCCTATAGGACCAAACTGGTGACTTCCTACCAAGAAGTGACCATTCTTTGAGCTTTTAGTCAGTTTAGCTTGAGCAGTATGATTCAATATTATTTTCTAAGTCTTTGTTTCTTCATCTTTTATCCATGAGAAAGAAAAGAATTAAGACTATCCTGACCCAGTTTATTCCCTATGATGTGATTCTGGCTTTAGGTGGCTATCAGTTTCCTCTCCAAAATCTCACAGACAATATTTTTGTCACTTATTTTCAGATCTTGTCTAAGTTTACTAATATTGTACACTTTGCATTTCACCATTTCAAGTCACTGACACTTCATACCATCAGTTCTGAAAGATCACTGCTGGTAGTCATGAGATTTCTTGCCACTGAATATTTATTCTCTTGGATAGTTACTGAGGTCAGGAGATTTGCCTTAGAGAGAAAACTTAAATACTCTCACCATATGCTCACTGCCTTAGCTTTCAAATTTCAGTTACCTTTTGCTTTTAATGTGATTCAATTAGTGATACTGATCTTAATAGTTAATTTCTTTCTTCCCCATTCCAGAATAACTTTGATTTGAGAAGCTTGGAAACATGTTGAGTAAAGCATTTGGAATTATGTAGGATTAGTTTGTATTCCACTAATAGAAAATCCAACCTAAGAGTGCTTGTAGAGAGACACCTGAATGGTCTAGAGATAGTATATCTGAAATATTCTTGAATGGATTCTTGATTCCCATGTTCGTGGCTCCATGTTCAGATATTTATCCCTTGTATATTAATGTTTTTAGTAACTTCTGCCTATAGGTATGGTCAAGTGCACTAGAAATCTGTGCCTGATTTTCTGGCAGTTTCCTATATCTCATTGGTTCTACTGGGGTCACATGATCAGCCCCAAACAGGTCCTCGTGACCACTAAAATGTAAGATGCTAGTCACAATGTTTGGATGCTTGCTACATCCTAGGGTAGATGATAGGGTTAAAGATATTCTATCTCAAAATAGGTATTTTGTCAATTGAGAGAGCAATAAAGGCAATGCATCATATTCTTACGTTCCCCTGCCTCTTCTCTCTGAAATCTTCTGACCTTCCCCTAGGTTATAGGAATCTCATGAATCTACAGGTTCCCTCCATATCCAGGGACATGGAGTATCCTTTATCATTGACAAGAGCAATGCCAACTAACAGCTCCTGCTAAGTCCTCCCTGCTCCGGGTTATCATCATTAGGTCGGAAAGATATTAAACAAATCTTATGATCTTGCATTATGACACAATTATGGCACAATTAGATTGATGTGAAAGGCTGGAAAGATGGTGTCATCTAACTCTAGCTCAAAGCAAACTATAAAGTTGTATTAATTTCAGAAAAAAATGTATTTCAGGGATCAGTGCATTCATGATAGAAAAGGTCATTTTGTATGGATTTCATGATTTGTCATAAGGACTCAGTGTTAGAGATACATACTTCTCATAACAGAATTTGAAAATATCTGGAGCACAATGAGTACATTATCAAGTAGAGTTAGTCAAATCTTCAAAGATTTAGAATTTTGATAACCCTGCTTCAACTATTGATAAGCCATCCACAATCAGAAAGCAGATAGGCTATTTGATCTGTACCATCAGGTAGCTTAGTCCATTTGACACACAAACATTCTACCCACTAACAACATAATGCATACCACTTCCAAGTGCACACAAAATACTTATGTAAATTGATCATGTTAATGGAAACGAGGTTTCCTCTTTGTTGCTGTTTTTCTTTTTGTGATATTTGTTCATGTATGTGTCTTTGGGAGGTCAAAGGGGCGCAGAAACAGTAGAATAAAGGGTAAACAAATGTAGCAGTGGTACTCTCTAGTGAGTGGGTTGGGAGGGACAAAGTGTGGAGAAGAAGGGGAGTGTTGAAATTATTCAACATGAAATGTACTATTATCTGACTATGTAACTGTAACTCCTCTATACATTACCTTTAAATTACAACACAAATGTATGAAAGGAAAAGTTGACCATGTTCAAGGCCATAAGGCAAGTCTTATTAAATTTAAACTCATTCATTCATATCACACCTGAAAGCAATGGAATTGAATATCAGTAATGGAATATTCTCTAAAAAATGCCAAATATTTGGAAGCGAACAAAATTGTATATAACCAAGTCATCCATATCAGCATCATAAGGGACATTAGGAAACCTTTCCACTTGGTGAAAATAGAAGTCTGGCATATCAAAATGTATGGGATGCATGGAAGTAGCACTAGGAGAAAAGCTGTAGCACCAATTGTATATTAGAAAATAAGAAATGCCTCAAATCAGTGACTTAGCTCTATTGTGAAGGAAAACAAATGGAGAGTAAGTTAAACCCCATGTATGCAGAAGACAAATAAATAATAAATACTTGAGCAGAAAGTAATGAACCAGAAAACCAAAGCAAGTGAAAAAAATCAATGAGATTAAAATCTGGCAATTTAAGATTTATTTTAAGAAGTAAAACTATTTAACAAAATGAGAGAAGTGGAAAAACTCCAACCTACACACATTAAAAGAAAACAATAGTTATTATTAAACATTACACCAGTAATTCAGAAACCTGGAGTGAATAAATTTTATGAAAGCCATCAACTACCAAAATTCAATAAAAAAGTGAGTAATGCAAAATTTTCTATTTCTATTAATGAAATTCAATTTCTAGCTAGAAAAATATCTGTAAAGACAACTCTATAGCTAGTTGGCTTCACTGGTAAATAATATGAATTTTACATAAATTCTGTCAGAAAATTGACAAAAAGTAATATTTTTAACTTATTTTAAGAAGCTATCATTAGTCTAAGAACAGAACTAGACTAAAACATTAGAAGATTTCTCAAGATTTAAATAAAGTCAAAATCCAATCTAAGTAGAGGCAAAATTGCCTTACATAGATTTAAACACACACAAAAATAACTAGTTATAACTATAGGGCTTACTTACACATTTAGTTTACTATTTGAAACTCAATAAATATAATCGCTCATTTGCTGGGCATTGGTGGTTTATGCTTGTAATCCTATTGAGGCTGAGATCTAAGGATTGCAGTTTGAAGCTACACTAGGAAAGAAAGTCTATGAGACTTTTCTCTCCAATTAATCAGCAAAAAAGTCAGAAGTGAGAGGCTGGGAAGGTGGCTTAGTGGTAGAGTGCTTGCCTTGCATGCGTGAGGCCCTGGGTTCGAGTCCTTAGCACCACATAAGCAGAAAAAGCTGGAAGTGATGCTGTGGCTCAAGTGGTAGAGCACTAGCCTTGAGCTGAAGAGCTGAGGTTCAGGCACCATGACTGGCAAAGAAAAAAAAGCCAGAAGTGAAGGTGTAGCTCAAATTGTAGAGTGCTACTATTGAGTGAAAAGCCAAGCAGAGAATAGGACCCTGAGTTCAAACTAGAGTACTGACAGAGTAAATATATAAAGATAGATAGATAGATAGATAGATAGATAGATAGATAGATAGATAGATAGATAGATAGATATAGACAAAATTCACCATTTAACTAAAAAAGAAAAAAAGATGTTTATTTTGTGAACATAAGTTGATTATTTTGTCCATAATTATATTCTATTTTTCAACTGTTTCTTCTTTGAATTTACTGGATTATTTCAAGCTGTTCATCTTTGTCTATATTTGTTTTTCAGACACATTTCTTCACTCCTACTTTATTTACTGCTTTTAAATAAATATTTGATTGTTTAATTCTTTTACTCTTTAATTCTCTTCTTATCTCCATTATTTTAATAACCTATATTGGCATTTTGTCTTTTAAATTATTATGCACATGTTTTATTAAGGTTTTCTATAATGCAATATATGTTTTTTGTGAAATTCCTTCAAATTTTAGTTTTCTTTCAGAAACAGTTTAATTCTTTTTTTATAATATTTCTTTCTTTAAATCTCAACTCACCAAAATACCACTGGCAGAGGGACAGGGAATTGGACAGGGGAAATGAGGCACCTATGTTAAGTACAAAAAAAGAAAAAGAAAAAAATTACTTTGCTGGGCACCAGTGGCTCATGCCTGTAATCCTATCTATTTAAGAGGCTGAAATCTGAGGACCATGGTTCAAAGCCAGCTGGGGCAGGAGCATCTGTGAAACTCTTATCTCCAATAAACCACCAGAAAACCAGAAGTGGTGCTGTGGCTCAAGTGGTAGAGCGCTCTCCTTGAGCTGAATAGCTGAGAGACAGTGCCTAGGCCCAGAGTTCAAGACCCATGACCAACAACAACAACAACAATACTATAGTTAATTAGGTTATTATACATAATTAATCTCTATAAATAACATTTTAATAATTTCAAATAAAAAGTGAATTCAAATAACTTAATACAGTAATGATAAAAACCCATGATGACCAAAATATCAAAATTTTAAATCAAGACAAAATTAGTAACAGTGCTGTGCCAAGCCATACTAGAGCCCAAGGAAAAGGAAAAATCAGCAATGCTAACCCTGTGATTATTTTTTAAATTTTAGTCATTCTGGTGACTATGCAATGGTATTTTATTGTGGCTTTGTGGTTTTACTTTGAATTTCTCTGGAAACTAATGCTATTGAACACCTTTCCATATACGTACTGACCATTTGGATTTTGTTAAATGTTGGATTTTTTTTCTCCTCTTTGATTATTTTCCCTTTTGGGCTGTTCACCTTATTATGAATTTGAATAAATGTTGCATAAATTATAAAATACAAGATCTATTTAAATTATCTGGTGGCCCATATCTTCTACTCACTTTATCACTTTGTGTTACTCTATTAATGCTCTTGATAAACTAAAGGTTTAAATTATGAAAATTAAATCTTTTATGATTTTCCTTTGGGATATGTTCTTTATGTAATTCAAGAAAGTTTTGACATTTATAACAGAATTTGTAAATTAATTTTAAATGTAATAAATAGAAACAAAAAAATCACAGACTTTTTTGTCTGGGTTAGCATTAAAAGTTGATTGCTTAGATCAGCCTTACTCAGCCTGAGTAGCTAGGATTATTATAGGCATGATCTACCAGCACCTGGCCCCATGAAAATAATTAATGTTTGTCACATACTATGTGCTACTTTATACAACTATAAATTGTGTAATGTCAAAGTCCATTTAAACATACCTAACTTTTCATACATGGATTGTTTTGTTTAGTAGCACCATTCAATTTTTTCTAGGTTAAAAATAATACCCAGTAAATTAATGTTACCTATTATTACTCAATGGTGCACATGACAAATACCTAACTTAGTACCCATTCATCAACTCTCTCCACATTTCCTTCTCTTTCCTCTGCCTGGCTTTTGATAACCACAGTTGTGTTCTATCTTCAACCTGATCAGTGTTTTGTTGTTGTTGTTGTTGTTTTGTTTTTCAGATTCCACATGAATGAGATCATGCAGGGCTCAATTTTTTTCTAGTTATTGATGTCTAACCTTATTGCACTGTGGTTAGAAAAGATACTTTATAAAATTTACATTATAAAAAAATGCTGTGACTCGTTTCCTGGCATGCAAAATATTCTAACTCTATTCATTGTACATTGTTTTATTTGAATATTGTTAACATTAAGTGTATGTGTCATTACTATCGCTGTTTTATGCAGTAATGGTTATTGAGATTTACCCATACATTTAGTAATTTTTACTTTCTCACTTCAACTTAGAATGCTATTCAGTGTCAGCTGTTAAGGGTGATCTAGCTCAGTTTTTGCATAAAAATATCTTCACTGTTAATCTCAGAATATTTTTCACAATACGCAATTTTTGTTTTATAACTATTTCAGCATATGAAAAAATTCACTGATGTCATTCCTTTTCAGTAGCAATTGTCAATATAACAGTTTCTTCATATATATACATATATACATGCATGCATACATACACATATCTGGTTGCTATTTTTCTTTTTTGGTTTTGATTGCTTTTATGTAAATGGGTTGATATATTTCTTCAGGGTTTTTTTAGATCTTTTAAAAATGGTTATTTTAATAATGTATAGAGGAGTTACAGTTACATGAATCAGGTAATGAGTGCATTTCTTTTTGGACAATGTCACCCCTTACCTGGCTCTCTTCCACTTTTCCCCTCCTTTTCCCACCCACAAGTTGTATATTTCACTTTCAACATAGTGTTTAGTGATGACCACCACTGCATTTGTTTATGCTTTGTCTCTCCATTTCTTCATTTTTAAAGGAAAACTCCTTAGAGATTTTTCTCTGCAAATAATGCTATCTTAAGCTTTCTCCTCTTCTTCAGGGTCTTCAGTTATTATATGTGATATTACTTCTAATAGCAGCCTGTTTATTTCTGACTCTTGTAAGTTTCCTGTCTTTGACAGCTCTCTTTCCATTTTCATACAGTGGCTGTTATTTATTATTGTCTCCTAATTTTCTCTTCACTAATATATGCACATACACAAATATGCATAATTATGAAAACTGTCCATTGAGTTCTTAATTTCATTCATTTTTCTAGAATTTCAATTTTTTCCATTTCAAGCTTCATATGACTTTTTTTCCCTTTTTTTGTTGTAAAGATACTGTACAGAGGGTTTACAGTTACATGAGTAAAGTAATGAGTACATTTCCTATCGAGCATTGTTAACCCCTCCTTTGTTTTTCCCCTACCATCCCTTCCCTCTCCACCCCCCCACTCTTCCTCACCACCCCCTCCAAGTTGTAAAGTTTGTTTTCAACATAGTGTCTTGTACATCTCATTGTTACAATGGGTCAACCTGTATCCTTGTTTCAGCATTTTGTTATTTCCCTTCCCCTCCCCAAATTAGAAAAATGTATATATAAGATGCAGGACATTGGAATAAAATACAGTGACAGCAAGGGTTATACCATAGAGGGAAGAACATATAAAAGAAACAAAAAATTCACACGGTACATTGTAAGTACATTAAAAACAACAGCAGCAAAGAAAAAGCTCTTGTGTCCATATCTTGGGGTTCAGTTCACTTGGCATCATTTTATATGGTTATATGTACGTAGCTTTTGACCTTTCCTGCTTGTCTGGTTAGATTATCCTACAAGTATACTAGTTATTGCAAATAAGGGAAACTATGGGACCTATTTCTTTGGGTCTGGCTGTGTGTGTGTGTGTGTGTGTGTGTGTGTGTGTGTGTGTGTGTGTGTGTGTGCATGTGTGTGTGTGTGTGTGCATGTGTGTGTGCGTGTGTGTGTGTGTGTGTGTGTGTGTCCTGGAGCTTGAACTCAGGGCCTAGGTATTGTTACTGAGCTCTTTTGCCCAAGGCTAGTCCTCTACCACTTGAACCATAGTTGAACTTCCAGCATTTTTAGTGCTTAGTTGGAGGTAAGAATCTCATGGACTTTCCTGTCCAGGCTAACTGAACTGCGATTCTCAGATCTCAGCTTCCTGAATAGTGAAAACTTATAGGTGTGAGCCACTATTGCCTGAATTGATATACTACTTTTTACAGCTTTGAGTTTCATGTCAAAGTTTTAAGAATGAGTTTATCTATTTGACTGTAAACAAACATTGTTGACCTACAGTCTGGTTTGATCATTTCCCTAGCTAGAGTCCTTGTATAACTGTGGTTCTCTGTCTGTGGCTTTGCTTGTATTTTACTATACTCTTATGCGACACCCTCTGTTTTATTTTGCCAAGTGAAAAAAAATCACTTGAGTTTTGTAATCCTTTATAATCCATGCCTGCAATGCTCATTTGATTAATTCAGTCACTGTTGACCTCTGTATATCTTCAGGTCCATGGAATTCTCCATGTACCTCTGTGATTTTCTTCATTCTGTTTCTCATTACCCATGCTTATTTGTGTAGCCTCCCCTCACCCCCAAACTAAAGTCCAACCAAACAATTCAAATTTCATATAATTTTCATGTGCAAGCCAGAATTATTCCCATGGCAAGCCAGAGAAACTCAACTGAAGCAAAATAGTTCGGAGGCCCTGTTGGATCCTTCAGGTCTATTGGAGCCAATCACTCCGTATTGCCTTTGAGTCTTCTTCGCTCTTTTTTTCTTTCCGTATGATGACCTTTGTCAGCTGTGGGCTTATAGTTTCCCTTTAAGTTGTAATTCTACTGTATAAAGAAATTTTCTGCACAATTAGTACAATAACCAATCTTGGAATTCAGTTGTTTTCACTGTAGTCCTATTCCCTTTACCATTTTTAGAAAAATGAAATGCAGTGTTTGGCCCAGTCCTAGGTCACATGATCCTCTGACACATGGGCTGAGATGATTCAAGTTATAGTTTTGAAAAGAAAAATGAAGATGATTTTAGTGATGCATTCTCCTCAGAGGGGAAAATGTGTGATGCTACTCTCGCTATTGCAGGACTTTTGAAGTGATAAATAACCACCGGAAACATTATGCTTTGTGTTTTAGTCATTTTATATCTTTATTTTATATTCACAAATAAATTTGCCTTTTTTAGAATATACCAATATCATTCATAAGTCTTCTCTCTCTCATAGTAATAATCATTTTGGGAAAGTAGGGTATTGAGTCCAGGGCTTTGTACCTGCTAAGCAGGTACTGAGCTACACTCCAGTCCCTATACTTTTTAAAAAATTGGATATTAAGGACTTTCTGTATATCTACTTCCTTTTTTCCCATGTTTGGAACACATGCAAAGTTCCTTGAAGTTATTAGGTTAAGGTGTCTACTTAATTTTGAGCCAATGATTTTTGAATGGCAATGAATTGTCACATTTGACCCATAGCAAAAGTACATTAAGCATGGAAGTGCCTTCCCTTGTAACTTTCTCTTTTGGCCAAACAGCAAGTTCTGATGCCGCTTCTTGATATTGCACTTCTGAATTACACATGCTGCTTTATCAAAACGACACAGATTTATCACTTGGCTTTCTCAACAGCTATGTGAGGCATTGTATTCTCTGTTGTACAAATTAGCACAATGAGTCTCAGACCTGCATAGTGACATATTCAAGTGCACACTCATATGAGATTGAGCTAAGACCTATACCATGGCTTTATTTCACTTCACATATTCTAAATTTATAGCAATTTAAATGCTCCAAATTAATTTTTCTTCAATGAACAGTTATGCCTCAACATCAAAAGTCAGCTTTGTAATAAGAATTTCTGTTATATAAATAGAAAGTTGGTTTTCATTATAGTTCCTGCCCTCTGGGATCTAATATCCATATTCAGAAACTGTGTAGGCTCTGGGGGAGTATATAATTAACAAATGGTATATTTCAGTATTTGACATACATTATTACCTTATCTCTCTTCCAGGTTTTTTTATATGACTATGTGTTGTAACAGATTTAAAATACTTCTATATATTTCTACTGAATTCAACTAGCTCATGAGTAACTATATTTGCTCCTTGGGACAAAAACAGTCATCTTTCCCACCCAAGATATCTCAGTCATAGTCTGTTTTAAATGTAATAAATTTAGAATTGAAACTCAGTCCAGTAAACACTCTTACTTCTATTGACTTGCTTTTTCTCCCCACTGGAGATAAGGGGATAGGGACTGAATTTACTCATCCTTCCATGGAAAGGAGTAGAAGTGGCTTAATTCTGAGTGGGAACCTTGAGTCCTTGCTGATCTGTCCCTTTTTCTCTCTGATACAAGGGTGTGTTTGGCTGGCATCTGATCTAGTGTTCATAGATCCTGCATAATAACCCTGGATGCAATGCAGACCATTCTTGTTCTTTAAGTTTCCACCTTAGCTGCCTTCTGATCTTCCCATCTTTTCAAAACTCTCTGCATAAGGCAGAATATTAGGGAGAGGCCTTAGGACAATTTTGAAATTCGTTGTTCCTCTTCTAGCCTCAAAAAGGATGTCTGTGAGGATGCCCTCTGGTTTGTATGTAGAGACACCTTCCATGGGCATTATATTGGATAGTGTCTGAGCAGCTTAGACATTCCTAGGAACTCTCAATTTCATATCTATTAATCTTATTGTTCCTGGATTTTAAAACTTAAAATGGTTCAAAAATAACGTTTTGGAGTTTCAGTAGTATGTTTACCGACAGGAATTTAGTGGGAAAAAAAGAAAAGAAAAACAAAATCCCCTCTATGTCAGTATTGTCACAGTTAGAGTTGATAATTGCCCTTCTTTTGAAAGTAGTGTATATAGGAATCTTACTGGCAAGAGTATGTTAGGGTAAAAGAAATGGAAAGGGTTACAACTAGTGCATTACTCTTCAATACAGCTAGATGATTTGTATTGTCTTCAGTGATTTTATTTTTGCCACTAATCCATTTGAATTTAGGGCTAGAATATTTTATAGATATCCCTGTTCTAAGATCCTTGTAGAATAGAATTAATGTTAATCAGAAGATGGTTTGAACTATAGTAAGCAAAAGAATTATTTGAAGGATGCTAGGATATTTACTCACTTCTAAACTAGGCTTCAGTGCTTCATCTGGCAGGAAACAAATCCACTGAATTTACCAACCTCATATATATATCAAGTTGACTACCAAATAATCTCCTTCCCTGAGCTCGTGTGTGTGTGTGTGTGTGTGTGTGTGTGTGTGTGTGTGTGTGTTTGTGTATGTGTGCAGGCATGTATGTGCGTGTGTGCATATGCTTGTTCAGAGGCTTGAATTTAAGGCCTCATATTCTTGCCTAACTAATACTGTTGGGCAACAACTCCACTCCAGCTTTTTAAGTGGTTTATTGGAAACAGATTTTTGAGTCTTTTCTGCCCAGGTTGGCTTTCAACTGGGATCCTCAGGTCTCAACCTCTTGAGTAGCTAGATTACATGCATGAGCCATGGGGTTTCAGCCCATTCTTAAAGAATCTTAGAATCACACTTGAGTTGACCTATCTTGGGTCAAGTTCTTGCTTCAGGGCCAATTAATATTAACAGTACTTCACTGTGTACTTTGTAGAAAACCAATCTCTCTCTCTAATTCATAAAAACAGTGACAGCACTGATTACTGTTAATTAACAAGGATTAATAATGCAGGCATGAATTAAACTATCACTGTTTAATTTGAAATACATTCAAAGTGATTTCCTTTAGTCCTGAAGATTTTGCAATTCCCAAGAAAATCCTCCTATTGGTAAAAGTCCAAAATATTATCTTCCGGGATCATTTAAGTAAGTGAAGGCAAAAACTATATTACTGGTTTATATTATAAAAACATCTTTCCTGATTATTAGGGTCTTAATTTTTCCACCACACACCTCAGTATTAATGTGCATAATGCTTCTGAGGAATCAGAGATAAGTAACACATCTATTTAAATACTGTACAATAATCGTCATTGAGCACATTATTTTAAATTGTCTTTATTTTTAACAGAGACATAAAGTCTTAAAAATTGTACATATGCAATAATTTATCATGTAATATTTAATTAAGGCTAAATAAAGCATGGTGGAGTGTGCCACTTTTCCTGGAGTCTGTACATTTAAAGAGTGTTGTTAATTGTTGTTGTAAGATTGTCGTTAATTTATTTGTATTAGGTTGACATTGTTTTTATTAGCAGCCAGTTAAGGTGTGGATTGGAGAAAATTTTGTTAATATATCCAGTGGAACTCAAATAAATCATTCTGGAACCCACATACATGCTATGGGAGAGCCTCAATTGCCTTTTGAAAAAAACTTAAAGTACATATACTTTTTTTCTATGAAAAATTAGAAGATAGAAAAATATTTAGTGTAGGGCTTTAAATTTGCCATCTAAGTTTTTCCCTCACTAGAAAGATCATTTTTATTGTACTATTTAGTGTTAGGTCTTAATAGATGGAGTGATTTAAAAGTAGTTTTCTAAAGCGAATACAAAATCTTCTATTAGTGAATAATCATTATGTTTTCAATTAGGTCCATGTAATAGACAACTAAGCTGCTTAAAATTATAAACTCCTTATCTTAGAGTTTTAAAAATTAGTCAAAATCATCTGTGAAGTTACAAACTGTCAGCCTCACTCAGTGTTAAAGTTGTGTACATTAATCCCAAAACAAAGTAATTGTTGTAACTTCATGTTGGACATATGCCCTCTTAGGTAGCATATATATATATATATTATATATAATATTCATAAATACACATATGTATAGCTATAGTTAGTAAAAACTTTTTCTCAATGTCATTTACCAAAGTGATCAAGCATTTCTGTCCATTTCTGTCCATTCTGTCACTACTAACAAGTAGCGACAATTAGTTTTCAAATGTGGAGAATCAAGTGGATGCATGTTGAAGTAGAGAATTGGTTAGGATTCCCAGTTGGAAGAGAAAATAAAGCAGCATTTCACATCTCAAAGACTATTTTTTATGATGAGGATGTTGGACTTTTATCAAAACTAGCATGCTATTTAGTCAGATTGGTGACTGTTGTTAAAAACTTTTAACATTGTAGTTTCTGCTAATCCTCTAATAATGGTTAATGTTATATTCTAACCACATTTAATTGGCATTGTCACACAGTATTAAAATGACTCATGGGATAGTACTTACTTTGTTATAAATAATTAACAGTGAAACTTCATAAATCTGCTAAGATTTTATATAGTTTCCAATTATCATTGGTCTCTAGAATATGTAAACCTAAAAATTACATAGGTGTCCATATTGTGTTATCTTTGAATTATCCATTATGGCATAATGGGAAAAGATAACTTAGCCTTTTATTGGACTTCGTCCACATTTCATTTCCTAATTCAGTATATTTTTCCATCAATACTCCCCCCTCAAAAAATTGAGTGTGATTGTTTTTTTTGTAATTTATTTTAGTGAAATGCAAATGAGAAGTGTTTGAGCTAATCAATGCCACCAAAATAGTTCTTTTAAACAACCAGGACATGAACTCTTTAGCAAGATTCAGTCAGTTCTATTTATAGTTCCCCCAAGCTATGAACTATCTGTACACCCATGTTTCTGCATAATGACTTTTCAATGTGGTTTCAGTAATCATTCCAGAAGGCACAATCTCAAAATATCTATATGCATAAAGAATATATTTAAAATAAAGGCTAAATTGGCTGGCCATGTATTAAACCATTTGCCTGTGAAATCATTTTGTGAAATATCTCCAAGCAGGAGATGTTCCAGCTGAGTATAGGACATAGCAAACATTTTTTTTTTTTTTTTTTTTTGCTTACCATATTGTGTCGCCATAACTTCTTTTGGAAACACTTCGTCTTCCAAGTGTCCTCTTAAACACTTCTTGCTTCTTCCTCTAAGATGACAAGCCATTTTGAGAACTTGGATTTCATTTAGCCTACACAGGATTAGAAGAGATAGACTCACTCTCAAACTCATTGCCTTTAAATACTTAATAGCTGGAAGGAGAGTCCCTGGTGATTTTGTGAAGAAAGTATGTTAGCACCAGACTCTCCCAGTTTCAGAGATGAGGGGTACAAAGAATGAACAATATGGACTTCCTTGGAAAAGGCTGGTCTTCTATGTTTCTGAATGAAAAGCTGTTCTCTTTTTCTAAGGTTTTGGAATGGAAGCCATTTTTAAAAGCCGTGTTTCGAGTTTCAAGGCAAAATTTCATTTGAGTGTTTTCTTTAACCAAGAACACACATGAATCCCTTCACATAAATGAATAATGTGTTTTATAATTAACCTGGTCTTTTTTTCACAAGACAATATCAAAATAGGTACATTGTGTTACTGACTGACTGCAAGCTTTCTATCTTCATGAGTGCCAAGTGAAACATCAGATCTGATTTATTCATATTTCAGACCTCCAGTAACTGATTTCATGCATTGTATCCTGTATTTAAATTTTTCTTCCTTTCTTTTTCCCATATAACATTACCTTTTAAAATCATTGCAATCAAATTGGCAAAAAATGTCCTCAAGTGCATTGCTATTTTCTTATATTTTAGGCAAAATGCTTTCTGGCATTCATCTCTGGCCAATGTTTACCAATCAAAAATATATTTAATTAATTTAATTAATTTTAATTGCTCCTCAAAGTAATTTTTATTTACTACCTTCTGTTGCTCATATGCCTGTAGAAAATAATGTAATTCTCCAAACCTGGTTGTTTTCTGATGTCTGCTTTTATTTTAACTGTAGTCTTAGGGTTCTTGTCATCTGGACAGCAGAGGCTTTAATGAGGACACAGGAGTCGGAATGCATACAGACTCACAATTTTGTGTTTGATAGTTTGTCATGATAGCATGAAATTATGAAAATAATATCGCTCCTAGCTCTGCTATCTACACAACATACATAGTTCTAAATGACACATGAGGATAAAAAAACGTAAGGTGTTGAAAAATATTTTTTTAGATATGGCATATTTATAGTGTCTGAATGAAGATACCTATCTTTTTTAGATAGAGTGAGTTATACATACTGGATCCAATAAGTACACCTATTTTACTTATATAAGCACATGACATCATCATTTAAACCAAACCGATTTCTAAGCACCACAGCTGTTACTAGTTATTTAGAAGTCTAATTTGAGCAGAATGTGTCACGCCAACTTTGCACACACGCGCTCACACAGGCAGTATTCACATTAAAACTTTCACCTCTATTAAATAGCAACAGTTCTTCAAAAATTCCAACACTCGACTCTTAACAACTAAATAAAATATGTGTCTTTGAGGAGTAATGTGCCTATTTTATTTTTATTCCTTGAGGCAAATCTTGCGTTGCGTGGTACAGCTTTGTTACCCTGCTGTCATTTTATTCAGCTCTCAAAGATACATGTGATCATGGGATGGGTGCAGTTATCCAGCTCCACTGCTCCACTCCTCCTGAATTACGGGTAAAACTCCATGACTTTGTTTTCAAGGGAGGTCACAAAGATATAGCCATCAATATTGAGATAGAATTTCCTCATGCCAGCAGAAGCTTTAATAGCCTTTACAAGGGGTTGCTCCTTGGAGACTAAATTCAAAATGGCACAAGCCATCTGTTGTGGTGGGTGTTTTAAGTTCCATTGTACAGCTCTCTCTCTCTCTCTCTCTCTCTCTCTCTCTCTCTCTCTCTCTCTCTCTCTCTCTCTCTCTCTCTCTCTCTCTCTCTCATAGAGAGTGACAGCTTTATAATCCATTCTTAAATTTCAAGTTGACTAACTCATAAAAACAGCACATCTACAAACCTTTGTAAACAGGCACACTGTATGACCAGAACCAGTGGGGGGGAAATTAAATTTGCAATTTGAAATCAAACACTCTACTGTTTATAGTTCCTTTTCCCAAGGAAATTATCTATTGATCTGGTTGTAAATGACACTGTAGGAGAGGAAAGTTGTAGGAAGACCCAGGCAGGTGAATATTCTATGGACAACGTGTCCCAACTTCTAGATCCTTTGAGCCAAAATTAATTTATGTTGAAAGCCTTTTCTTTCAATAAAGAAAGAAGGAAGATCTTAAGTTCAATGAGAGAAATTTTTCAAAATTTCCAATTAAAGGTATTGTAAAAGAGATTTTAAAATTCATTAGTCCAGATTGCCCTACTATCCATTGCAGAAGTAGAAATGATTGTTTTATGCTCTGTTTTCTACTAAAAGACTGTAGGTTTAATGGGAGAAAATACAGTCTCACTTACTCTATGGCTCTGTTATCAAGCTACTTACTACAAATCAAGCACTCAGTATTAGGGAGGGATAATGGCAGGAGAAACAGAAGAAGAAGGGATGAAAGGAAGGAAGGAAGGAGGATGGAAGGGAGGAAGGCAGAAAAAAGGAAGGAAGGAAAACGCAAGGAAGGGAAGGAGAAAAGGAGGGGAAATTTTACAGTAAAAAGTTCCAAGTTCTTTAAAAAGAACATTGGACCTTAGAGATGACCAACTGTAAACTAAAATGCTAAGAGGATGGTAGAAAATCAAATGCACAAGTTATGGAAATGTATTAAACTAAGTATTAAAACTAAGTATTGCTTATACCAAGATTTCTAGGTAGCACACATAATTGGCTTCTAGATCTGACATTCCTATTTTGAGTCTAGAATTAACTTACTTTTTGTAAAGCTTACAAGTGCAGCAGGTGTAAGATCATGTCGACCATAGGACTGCACAAGAAACTGTGCTTTACACAAAAGCACGATTTCCCCTATTTTAAGAATTTTCGGGTCATGATGAAAGATGCACTAGTAATCAGTAGCTTTCAAACTTGACTCAAGAAAAAAATGTGGCCATGAGCTGATTAAAATTTCTAAACTGTTTTGTATTATTCAAATTAATATATAGTGATAAGATTTGAAGGATTATAGCAAAATATGTTAAAGCAGACAGAATGAGCAACGACACACATTTGATTATATGGGTAGTATATATACTATATATCCTGTGACATGTGCCCTAACTTCTGTTTTGTTTTTCAACAGTCATGTATGAGAGCTATAAATTACAGGCCATATGAGTAGTGTTGGGTGTTTTGAAGGGATATTATGGTGAACAAGGATGGAAGTCGGAAGTTATCTGTTTTTTTATCTGGTTTAAGTTAGACTAGCTTTCAAGCTCCATCAACTGAGTCCATTTGCACTTATTAAAGTAATAAGATATTAATTCTGAAAAAAATAACCCTGACCATTCAGTCCAATGGTAGAAAACAAGTCAACAAAATTGAGATTTTAGAAACTTCAAGTGAAATTTGGTAAATCTTTTTATGGTGAAGCAGAAGTAGCTTTCCTCCACTGTACTCCCTGTGGTGAACCTTAGTGAACACATTGCTATATCATATGGTGCCTTCCTTTCCAGGCCCCTGGTTTGCATGCCTACCCTCTCATTGGTAGCCCAAATCCAAACATTTTTTCAGGGTAGACTTCAGTGTTTGACATGTGCCTCATCATCTTTTCTTCCTGAGATTCTACATGATTCTTGATTTGACCTACGCACATCTAGATATTTTGTTTGTTGATGGGTGTTATATGCTTGTTGGATTGCTCACGAAAATTATATACTTTCTTTCCTAATAAGATCCATTTTTTTTTTGGTTGGTCGTGGGGCTCGAACTCTGGGCCTGGGCAGTGTCCCTGCACTCTTCAGCTCAAGGCAAGTGCTCTAACGCTTGAGCTACAGCACCACTTCTGGTTTTCTAGTGGTTTATTGGAGATAAGAGTCTCATGGACTTTCCTTCCCGGGCTGGCTTTGAACCATGATCCTCAGATCTCAGCCTCCTGAGTAGCTAGGATTACAGGCATGAGCCACCAGTGCTGGCTAAGATAATTTTTTTTTGATGAGTTCTATAGAAGATATCTCTTTGATATATCCATTGGAAGACAATTAATCAGAAGTTTTTAAAGACCCTTTACCCAGGGATTGTTTAACAGAAGCATGCTGGTATTGCTTAAAGGAGGACCCCCACTGGATTCTATTTCCCTGCAGTTTCAAGGCTGCTGAACCCTATCTGACTTTTTATGTTAGTGTATTTTCCCCTGTGGATACTACTTATCTGTCAAACTCTTCTCACCTTGGTTTTCCTTCGTATTTGGCTGAGGGCAAGATTGCCTAGTATAGATTACATTTATTGGCTTCCATCCCAGCGATGGAGCCATGCAACTAAATTTTTGACAATGGAATGTAAAGTTAAGAGGATATGTCATTTAATTAAAAGAAAATTGCTTGTAAATGGGTTTTTAACTTTTCATCCTACAGGTTAGGATACAGACATATCCCAGATATCTTTAGCAGAGGATTTGGAGGCTAAGATGAAACTAAGTCGAGTGCTGAATGACCTCTTGCAACTGAGCTCTGCCACTAGCCAGCATTTCCTATCTACTTCTAGAGAGGCACTTGAGAGTCAACAACAAAAAAATCCATCTTTCTCAATATTCTATTTGGGATTCATCTGTTACAGAGGCTTAGCCTGTAACCTGACTAATGACTTATGCAGCCTCCCAGCGGGAGCAATGTAGTCACCACAACTACAGAGAGGGAAGGCACTAACACTGGAGCTTGGAGCGAGACAGTGACTCCCTGATCTCCTCAGCCTGTATGCCCAGAGCCGCAGTCCTTATGAAAACTCAGCTCCTAAACAGAAAGTTTCAAAGCAGTGTAAGGTGGACCCTGAATTTAAAAACCAACAAAAACAATAACAATAAAAAACACCCAAGCATGAGAGAGCAGTCGGATTGAATAGAATTAAAGCAATAGAATAAGCTAGGATACACATAAAGCACAAACTAGACCTTAGTCATAGTGGAAAAAGGTTATCACTTGTACCTTGATGAGGAGAGGCTGGGGACTGCAGTGAGCCTGGCTTATTCGCAGGCTTATTACAGTGTTTTAGATCAAGTGTGGCTGAAACAAAATAAATGTAAAAAACACACAAAAAGTATTTAAAAAAATTTAAAATTCTTGCGCACACAGTTATATAGCTCAGTTGAGGAAGAGAAACTCTCAGTCTGTCCTGTATTTGCATTTAAATCATGTATGAGCTGCTAAGTGGTCTTGTTCCTGCCTTTTATTTTGTTCCTGTCATTTACTAAAAATATACCCACTCTCCAAAATAATTACCCAAAAAGCAAGGTCAAAGTTAATGTGCTTAATTTGGGTGACAAAGTGAAAATGTGAAATGTGCAGAAAAACAGCTTATATTGGGTAGAAGTGGGGTGTCCTAATGGGAAAAATGGATATAGCATCCATACATAGTACTGCCTTCTATGCATCTGAGTATTTACAGTTTTTCCTCAGTGGTGATCCCTTTGAAGCCATATAATTTTGGATACCTAGGATCCCCTATCTGTATCTATCTGTCTGTCTGTCTGTCTGTCTGTCTGTCTGTCTATCTATCTATCTATCTATCTATCTATCTATCTATCTATCTATCTATCATCTATCTATCTATCTATCTATCTATCTATCTATCTATCTATCTATCATCTATCTATCTATCATCTATCTATCTATCTATCTATCTATCTATCTATCTATCTATCTATCTATCTATCTATCTACTTTTTTATTTATATTTATATCTCTCTGGCTGAGCTTATTCATTCCAAATAATTAAAGTCTCAATTCTGTGATTTTATTCCTTAAAGAATGCATAAATTCTAACACTGTATTTCAGAGGTTTCCATTTGATTTGAGGGGCTGAGAGTCTCACATCCACATTGAAAGAAACTAGGTAATCATGATTACCTAGCACAGGTTCAAGTTTTAAGGGTCTGATTGCCTCCATATGTCTTTGATTACAGAATGGAATCAATATTAATTTTTTCATAAAAAATCTTATTACTGACAGCCTGGCCTTTATTCTCCAATCAATGTTATGGGTAGGGAGAATTCAGAATGAAATCCTGGTGTTCATTATTTTGAGAAGGAATTGGTAACCTTCACTGATTGTACTGTTCTTACTTCTATAATATCTCTTTACATTTTTTCTCCTGATTATTTTTATCTTTAGTTTTTACTCTACTCACATCATCCATGTGCTTTCTAAGTAGTTAAAACTGATAACCATCTGTGTGTGTGTGTGTACGCACGTGTGCACACATGTGTGCTCACAACAGAAAGAGAGAGAAAGAGAGAGAGAAGAGAGGGTACATGCTGGTACTGAGTCGAACTCAAGGACTCACTTCATTTTTTCACTCAAGGCTGGTGCTCTCCCACTTGAGCCACACTCCCTACATTTAGCCTTTTGATGGTTTATTGTGGAGATTAGAGTTTCATAGTCTTTTCTGTCTTGGCTGGTTTCAAATCATCATCTTTAAGATCTCTGGCTCCTGAGAAGTTGGCATACATGCATAAGCCACCAACACCTGACCAAAACTGAAAATTATCTGTAACTGATTATTAAAATTTCCATATTTTGAAGTGAAAATATTATATAACATCAATATCAGTATTGATATTATGGCGATATTGTACAGCACTATACAATTATAATATGTCAATGTCATATAGGTATTACAAACATTTGTTACATATATATGTATATTAAAGATTTGATTGGAGTACTAGTTATCCTCTCCATGGTTAGTAGGTGTTTTTAAATAGAGATCACTTCAAGAAACCTTTTGATTTTATGAATATTTACTCTATATATTAAAGTTGGTATAAATACCTGTCACATCTTACTGATTAACCAAAGAACAGGACATACACAGATACTCCCACTGCCCTTTTTATGGCCTAAGCATAGCACTATGTATCGCATAGGGAAAGTAAATAAGGTACGTTAGGATCCTTGTTATTGGCCTGCTATGACTAGTTGGTGGTCTGGGAAATACAGGATGCTTCTTATGGTAGGTTTTCCATATCTGAAAGCTCCAGGCATCCCAATGGTTAATACCTAACAAGTTGTATTGGCTGAGTTCCTTCTTCCATTTGATAGCTCAACTGAAGCTTGATGTTTATGGTGGAAATTGTCTTGATTTCTTTAGATGAGATGAGCATCCAAGGAGTTTGAAAATGTGTTTTAATTAAGATTCTGCTAAATTTTACCAGACACCTACTTGGAAAACAAAGCAACTGAATAATTAACTCTGATGAGAGCAGATGCTGGTCTAATGACAACCTGTTACTGCTCAAGTGCATCATTAGTTGCTTTACTGTGCTCCTTTAATATGTCCAGAGCTCTCCTCCGTTAATGAATACATTGGTAGCTGCGCACTTAAAATAGTTTCTTATTCTGGACTTTGTAAAAATATTTCTAGCATCTGTAGAAGTCTTCATTTAAAGAATTTGTCCCCACCGACTCCTTCCGTTTTCTATCTGGTGTGTACTTGGAACCAAACACTTTTTTTTTTAGTTTTCCTTGTGGGATTATTTTAGCCATACATCAAGTGAAGCTTACAAATTGATGAGAATCTAATGATGCATTTATTTACAGATGTGCATTTCATTTCCCTGTTATGTTGTTGAGGGTAGATGATTTAGAAGCTCCACCCCTTCTCTCCTCCCCCTGTAGTGTTAGGGGAACATCTATGTCTTTGACACAATAAAGAGGACTGGCCTTATATTTGATTTTATATATAATTGTCAAACTGGAATTGACACTAGTTCTCTTTAAGTGAACGATTTGCCTTTTGAAATAGCAAAACAGCAAATTATTTCTCCTTAGGGACCCAATAACACTATAGGGTGGCTGTTTGGGATAGCATTTTTCCATGCAAATCACAAGCTTACAGTTTTAAAACTTACAGACAACACAAAAATAACATTTCTTTTCAAACTAGTACAAAGTGAAGGAAGGAATTGGATTCTCCATTCTCTGTGTTCAGAGCCACAACATGAATCCTTATATTGAACATCCTTCTATTGAAATTTTAAGTGCTTTTAGGGACTTTTATGAATGAATAAAAGATAAATACGAAAGAGTTACATGTTAAGCTACTTTAAATAATTTTCCAAGAAAATCAAAGGCAAAAGATCCCCAAAAATGGTTGTGAAGGTGAGACAAGAATTTTATATGCTATGTTGCCTACATCCTGTGTGCTATAGATACTGTAAAGCTGTAAGGCTTTAATTCCTTGGGGTTGTTTAAACGCTGTCCAGGCCGTCAAAAAGCACAGAACAAGATTTTTTTGGCTTCTTCTTCCTCCTCAGTCTCACTTCCAAAATCCACTGCCATCATTCAATAAAGCTTAATTTTTATATTCTCTAAGCAAAAAACAACATGTAGAGAAATGGCATAATACCAGACTGTATGAAGTCATATATAAAATATGGTTATCTTGTTATGGTAAATGAGATTTCAAAATAGTTTCTAATCTTTCTACCACAGAAGGCAGGGGGAATCAAAGCATGTCAGTAATTTGTTTTATGAAATGGACTTTGGAGTGTTTTTAACCCATTCATAAATAATGTGCAATGTGCTTTTACTCATTAAAAATTTGGCTTGATAGCCCCAAACCTATTTAATATAAATGGTGTAGCAAGAGCCATGCTTCTGTATTTGTCTTCAGTTTGTCAGGGTGTTGGTTCAGAATCCCATGTCAAAGTGGTCTCAGAATAGCTGAGCTCCCTTTCCCAGGAAACAGCAGTCAGTTCATGGCTAGTGCTAGACAGGGCACACAGTGGAGGTCTGCTGGTTCCCTACTCTACCATGAAGCAGAAACAGGGTGCTTTCACACACCCCGCTGTCATCTTTTCCTTCTTAGTTTTCCATTGTCAACTTTTTGCTAATGAGACTTTACTAGTGGGTACATAACTATGTACAGTGTTCACATCTTCCAAGTATTCAGAGAATTACAGAATGTCACAAAACCTCCCGAGCCTGTTTTCTGCAGAGGGAAAAATGTAAAAATTATCTCACAAATACACACTTGAATTCTCTTCTTGTTCACGTGAGTCTCTGTGCACCTTGCCTGGGCTTTAATTAGAACATTATTTAAGGTGAGCTAAAGAAAACAACACCTTGGGTTTTCTTCATTCATTCATTCATTCATTCATGTAGGAGTCAATGCCAGTCTCTATATCTGTCCCTGAATTCATTATGCAGGTCCATATTCTTTTTGATCTTTATTTCTCCCACCCCCAGTTACAAATCTAGAAACTTGGGGTCTCAGTAAGAGCCATCATAGCTCAGAAAAAGCAGCGGCGTACTCATTGTCTAAGTTTAACAGGCTGAATAATCTGAAGAGAGTCCCTGCTCTGCTCCTTGCTTTTCTTACACAATGGCCTTTACAGAGAGAACTCCACAAATAGACTCTGCTGCACCTGAAAGCAGGGCGCTGGGAGGATGGCATTCAGACTCAAGTCTGGGATCAAATCTTAACCCTGTACTCTTGCTCACAGGATGTCTTCTCTCCCGGTCTCACTCTCCCTGTCCGTGAGCCCTATTGAATAGATAGGGTCAATATTTTAGTTCATATATGTTATGATGAGCAGAATGGGATAGATACAGATAGCGGCAGAAGCATTCATAAGATGCCATTTTTTATTGTTATTATTAAGTAGCTGTAGAAAGGGGGTTGCAATTCCATATATCAAGTAATGAGTACAATGCTTGACAATGTCACCCCTTCCTTTGTTCTCCCATTTCCCCCTCCCATCTCTACCCATGATTTATAAACAGCTCATTTTTCACAACGTGTACATTGTATGCCATCATGCCTAACTGTATTTTAGATCTAGTTTATACGTTTGAGAGAAAACCTGTGCCAATTTTCTTTGCAGCTTTTCAAACAAATGAGACTCACAGATGCATGAAGTGTGCTCTCTTTTACCTGGCTTCGTTTATGCTCCATCCTATTCCAGCCAGTTCTCATTTTGGATCATAATAGATGATAAAGAGAATGGAGGCTAAAGCCTTTCAAGTTGCAGGCAGTTCTGTCTCCAGGTTAAGAGGAGTCAAAGTGATCGTATGAAAAGCACCACACATAGCAGGCACCTATAAATAGAGATTCTTGTTAGAATGGGAATCTTTATGCTGGAACCCACATGGTTGGGGCTGGACCAAGGGTGGGCAAGAACCTCCCAATCATGTACTAAGGTGCTGCCAGCTAGCAGTAGGCATAGCATGGAAACCCCACCCTTTTTGTCAGGTATCCTGCCTACTGCCTAGTATCCTCTGATTCCAGGAAAGTCAGGAAGCAGAGGGCAAACCATAGCCTGGCAGCCCCCCAACCAACGTAGACATTTGCTTTCACATAACTTTGGAGAAACTATCTGATCTTTGGAAACTTTGTAAATCTCAGATAGATAATATGTGGACAATACTATTTATTCCAATTGGCTCACCGAATTGTATGTAAATAGGGTTTATTTACTGTCACACGTGTCATATACAAAAGAGCACTGTGAATCAGTGGAGCAGAAAAAAATCATTGCATGTTTTCTACAACGACATAGAAGAAATAGTGAGAAATGATAAAAGGCACACTTAAAACTGAAAAAAGTAAGGACTGCAAAGAATGTTTAATACTTTGATTACAATTTATGTAAAAGATTTTAACAATTATGGAAATATTCTTTATATATTATAAAATTCAAATATTTGAATCTAAGTTGGGGGAAAAGGAGATTTTAAATATAGGAAAACATGATAGTTTATATTTCATAATTGCATTGCTTTTACTAAAATATTATTTTCTTTTTAGTAAGAGGCTGGGATTCAAATGGGCTATCTGATGGGCTATCAAATGGGCTATCTGATGCGTTATGCTCATGGACAGGGGTCCTACCACCCAAACCAAGCCTCTAACCCCTAAAATTTTCTTTAATATCAGCCACATCGAATTTTAATTTTTTACATCTGCTTTTTTTCCATATACATTCATATCTTAAGGCAAAGACTTCCTAAGAATAAGTTTTACTAAGGAAATCCGCCCCTTCCCCCCAAATAACATTTTGGGAGAGTAGGTTATCTCCGCTGTGTTCTCGTTTCAGTCAGAAGCTACAAAGAAGGTTCTGAAGGCTGATGGATGGAACTTCACAATTCAGGGTTGTGTTCTTCATGCCATTAAATAGTGTGCTTAATTGCAACTTAAATCAGTTCTCTCTTTGGTGCTTCCAACTTTACCAGTTCACCTACAGCCTCGTAGATGGCCTGGAATAGCTTTTTAGCAGTGCCATGCCACAGATATATGGTGAATGCAGTAACAAAGGGTCCAAGCTTAGGAAAATCCAGCACTTGGGGTTTAATATTCTGCAATTGCCATCTTGAAATCATGAATAGCATCATTTTGGAATTTGTGTTTCTAAGAGATTCAGATGGAGGAACCCACATTCTACCTCCACTCTCTAATCTAAGAGTTGAGGAATTCTGCAGAGGTGGGCTGCTCCATGCTAGGCTGGCTGTTGGGCTGCGCCGTTAGTGTGCTTTAGAGGACATCACTGGGGGTCTCTTCCATTCCTGGTTTAGGTGCCGAATGTGTCCCCAGATAAACACTGTAATACTGTGATTCTTCATGGCTCTCCATCCACTATGGATAAAGACAGAGGCCCATGGAAAGGGGAAATTGACTTCCCAGGTCTGCATTTCCATTTTGCACTGGGTCTGTGCAAGTTATGACGCTGGTCAACTGTCTATCAGTTTCTGAGACATGATCTAAAACTCTTCAAAGCAGTCAATTAGAGTGCCATAGCAACTTTGTAAATGAATTGGACAATAAGTCAATAATGGCTTCAAGTATCTAATGTCTGCTACACATCCAAGAGACCTTGGCATAAAAAAGCCACATAGTGCTTCTTTGCTGTTATTCTTTCCTGGTAAAGCTACTTGTCTAACTGTGAATACATCAGTGGATTTCATAATCAGGAATAGTACAGGGCCTTTATTTGTGGAAGACTTGTCCTAAAAACAACATTAGCAATAAGAAAAAATAAGTTTTATTGCCTAGGAATCCATTATTGACCAGTAATGTCTGCCTTTTTTGAGGATGCAGTAAAGTACAGGGGTTAAAAGCGGGTATGCAAAAGTATTCATTATCTGATTTATGTAACTGTAACCCCACTGTACATCTACTTTACAATAAAAATAAAATATATTTAAAAACAAAAAACGAGAATACACATTCTTGCTTCAGCCTTAGCATGGTGTGGGAGAACTAGCTGAGCCGTTTACTTTATTCACCCCACTTGTCTCACTGGAAAATGGGAGTGATTACAAGTTTTAATTACCACAGAAAAAGTAACTGCCATCATCTTCATCACCCACACCTATTTTCTGAAGAGAAAATGATCAAGAGAAAGAAAAACAAAAACATCATCTCAGGCTTTGGCCACTTTTTAATTGATCTAGCTTATGTAAACCTCTTTAGTATGCTAAAAAGTATGTCAGCACAATTGCTGGTAATTCAACAGAAAATTGAGGCTGACAGTACCCAGTAACTTTTTTATTTTTGGTTGGTTGGGGGACTTGAACTCTGGGCCTGGGTTCTGTCCCTGAGCTCTTCAGCTCAAGGCTAGTGCTCTATCGCTTGAGCCACAGCACCACTTCCGGTTTTCTAGTAGTTTATTGGAGATAAGAGTTTCACGGACTTTCCTGCCCAGGCTGGCTTTGAACCATGATCCTCAGATCTCAGCCTCCCGAGTAGCTAGGGTTACAGGTGTGAGCCACCGGCACCCAGCTCACAGTAATATTTAAAGTATAGTTTATATAAATACGAACTGTCAGGAATCTTCTGGATTTTCTAGATGGTGTGTTAAGTCTATAGAGTAGGAATGGAGGGTAGGAAGAGTGTCTTATGTTTTATTTTGCTCCTTCAATGGCAGGGAGGAACTAAAAATCCCAGGTCAAGATCGTGACTGTGATCACTTCCCAATTCATTGTGCAATGCGCATTTAGGATCCAAAACATAAGTAAACTGTTTTAAAACCCTAAGCGTGACTTACAGCGGTTACATTTTTAGCCTGTGGTTTATTTTTGCTTCAACCATAATTTACGTGATAGGCTCCTTAGTTAAAAATGTAAATCTCTAGTCACTGCACCTTTTCTCTGAAAAGAAAATATCATTTACTTTATAATACTCCATCTCAATGCTGTTTTCTGAAATCCCTTACAAGCAAAAGGAGGGACACTTGGGTCTTCAAAGTCTTTGGTAAATGCAGTTAACACTTCTACTATTGATGGTTCTTATTGTACACATAGGAAGGCATAGGATGTCTGCTTTCAGGTCTGCTGCTGTGTGAGGGCAGCCCATGGAGAACAGTGTGTGGTTAAGAACTCAGTAGCCTGATTCTCATTTTGCTGAACTCCTTCAAGTCCAAGACTGCCATTACTTCACAGGAAATGATCTACACAGAGGAAGAATCCAGGAAAAGAAGAAAAGCCGGAATCATTATCATAAGGAGGTTAAAATAAATACGTTGGCAATGCATGTTTTCCTTTAGACTACCCAATTGGAATCTTTCTTTCTTTCTTTTTTTTTTGTCAGAGCAGGGCAGTTTGCAAAGCTACTATTGTCTTATTGTCTGATCTCAATGGGAAGGGCATCAAATTTATTGTGCATTGAATGAAGTTGAGTAGCAGTTGGACTGAACTGAATTATACTGACTGCTGTCCTCCAGAATTTTCAACAAACTTTAAAAATACAGTTACCTATTATAACCCTTCATTTCCTATAGATGCTAGCTGCAGGAGGGGAAAAAAAACAAACTTGTATAGATACAGAAACTCAAAAAAAGCCAGCCAGTTACTTGTTTTTACACAGAAACCAGCATACTGACATTTAATGATTCTGGGACACTGCCACAGTGTGAAATTTTGTATGCAGAACATTTCCAAGGGGAGTGGGGAAGAAGGAAGCACCCTGTGGTATGTATTGGATGATTATGTATATAAGACAGGTACCACATAAGGAGGGTCACCTTTCCTCCTTACCAAATAGAGGAGGCCTTTAAATTTATGGGATGCACAGCTGAATGTTGTGCCTTTTATGGAGACCTCTTTGGGTCTGATTAATTAGTAATTGGGGCGAGAGCTATGCACTTCAGTGACTCTTGCTGCCTTGATTGTAAATCGCAATCTGGTGCAAAAACTCGGCAGGTCACATTGCTGTTTTTGCTGTACCCCAGTGACACAACTGATTAAATCTGTGTAAACAGTATCATTATGAAAATATTTTTGTTATAGGCATGAGGAATTAACACATTTTTATTTTGGATGGAAATTAAAATTATTTGTGGGAGCTGGGTATGTTTTCATCAATTGTCAGTCATCCCAACAGAGCGTGTAGAGAAGTAACTATTTTAATTTTCACAAAGGAAAAAAAATAAAGCTCTCAGACAGAGGGCTTTTGAAACTGAGAATTATAATTATGTCATTCATAATATAGATTGCAACCTTACAGACAAGTATTATGTCACTTAATAGTCAGTTAAACAAGTAAACAGAAATGTGGGAATTTGCTCACAGATTCCCTTTGCAATGGAGTACCTCTGAATGAGTAGACCAGTTTTAATAGATTCATGCGTGTGAGTGCACACACAAACACACATGCATGCATACATACGCACATTCCTCAGATGCCTCCTCCATTTTATATTCTACATGTTTCCAGAGTTAACCTTAACAACAGAACTTTGAGTTAGTTGCCTATACATGAGAGCAATACGTACTGATGTATGGACAGATGTCCTGATCCAAGGTGTTTATCCTGTTCTCACATACCAGATACAGATTTCAGTGCAGAGATAATGGGATACCATTAGGTCATCTTGAACATTTTGTTCAAGCACAGTTTTATACTTGATTCTGAAGCAAATATGTATATATGTATATATTTATATATGTATATAAATGTATGCAATATATTATGTATTAATATATAATTATTTTAAGATATAGCAAATATATATATACTTAAACCTAATTCTCACTTCAATGTCTCATCATCGTTGACACTTATGAAAAAATCATTTTGGAGGTATATTAAGATTAAACAGAAATGTAGTTTGCCAAATGCTAGACTACATAAATAATAATATTCCTGTTTTATTTCCTGAATGATTACTACTTAATTCTGAGCAGGCATTAAAATTTTGTTTGATGATCCCTAATTCCTCACGGGGACTGTTTTTACCTCTGTTTGCTGAGACTGCTAACTCACCCCAGTCAAATGGGGCTCTCTACTTGCTTCATTTCACGAGGCACATATTGGGAAAGGTTTAAATGAACTTTAACCAAATGTGTCTCTTAGGTTACTGAGACTTGAGTTACTGTTCATCTACTGGCTGGCAGCGATAAAAAGAAAAAGTGACTTTTTTTTCTTTTGTAAGCCCACAAAAATCATTACTGAAATACCAAGGCATGAAAGAGAGAGCCATCGAATCAGCAAATTTGTCCTGTGCCAACTTGTAGAGTTAAACAAAGAATCGGCTGTATACATTTCAAATGACTGCTTGGGCATTATATAGGCCGATAAAACAAAGACACAAAACTGTCTTTGAAGAGACAGGAAGCATTTACTTTACCCTTAAAGCCATGCAGATGTCCCAGAGGCCTTTGCCAAGGTGGGAGGTGGAGTGTATGTAAAGCAGACACCAAGGGCTACTGACTGTCAGCCTTCAGTACATAGAATCTTTGGCTGCATGCTGTTTGAGGGGATACTTCTCTTTGCTTGATAAGTAACTTTACTTAGGGTTCTTAAAGAACCTTGAAATAGGCTAGTCCAGAGAAATCTGATATTTGTTAATACATATTATTCCTATTTGATTTGCCACTATGAATTTGTTGATTAGATAATAAATCAACTGATCAGACAATTTAGGAATACTTTTTACACATCACCTACTAAAGCTGTCTCTCCAGATACCAAAGGGCAAAGATGTTTCAAAGGACCATACCCCCAAATATTAAAAAAGAAGGGAGGAAAGAAAAGATACCATAAATAATAATGATTATTTTTATTATTTACCAACCTAGTGTAAACCATAGAGCCAAAAGTTAGAAAAAAAGAAACCCAGAAAAAATAAAGGTTGTTGAAACAGTAATGAAGATGAGGAAGCTGCATGGATCATTTATTCCTGAATATAAAAAAATTCAAAGTGATCACATTTTCTTATCAACTACTTTTTATGTACTGTAACACTGCATTGTATGAAACATAACCAATGTAAATGAAATTGAACTAATTAAATAGCCTTTTGGGGAAACACTTTATAAAGTGTAAAGAATAACTTTTGGGTAGCAGGTAACTAATTTTTACTAGCATATTGGTAAAGTCAGAAATAATCTGGCTTTAGAAAAATTAAACTACCACTCTTTCCTAGCAAATATTTTCAGAGTAGTTTTCAGAAGAAAGCATGCAGAAAGGTCAAGAAACATAAACACGCATAATACAGAGAGCTAAATGCAAATATACTATATGTTTGTGTATTCTCTTATTCAGAAAACAAAACAAAATAAAACTTCCCTTATAACACAAAAATCAAGAAAAGATGCTCAGTAATACTGTTTATAATGTCATTTTCTATTGTAAGGGTCATATGATCTTATTTTAATCAAATGTCCATGAAAGGCAGCAAAATATATAACATTGAATAACTCATGGCTCCAACTTCCACAATTAACTCTTTTGGGGATTTCCTGAATTTTTTTTTTTTTTTTTTTTTTTTTTTTTGGTTGTAGGGCTTGAACTCTGGGCCTGAGCGCTGTCCCTCAGCTCTTCAGCTCAAGGCAAACGCTCTACTACTTGAGCCACAGCGCCACTTCTGACTTTTTCTGCTTATGCGGTGATGAGGCATTGAACCAGGGCCTCATGCATGCAAGGCAAACACTCTACCACTGAGCCACCTTCCCAGCCCCTGGGTTTTTCTAAATTTTAAATAGGTATGTTGGCCAATTCTATATGAAATGTTGAGATGCTATGTAGGACTTTTAAAACTTTTAAGTTCTTTTCTTGATGGATAAATGAACTTCTTTCTAAAATTACCATACACTTTGTACTCCCTCATTTCACAAAGGAAAATACATGTGGGCAGAAAAGAAGATGTTTTACGATGAAAGTTTATTAAGATCTTGGAATAAGAAATCTATAAAAGTGTCCCACAATCACAGATGAGAGAACAATTGTTAAAACAGAAGCCAAATGTGGGAAAGAGGTTGGTGGAGAGGAATGGGTGAGAAAATCTCTCGTTTGTGTCATCGTTATGTTCCAGGTCTCAGTCATATCCTGCCCACACCTGTCTCTATGAGCAAGAAATTCAGTAGTCAACTCCCAAGACCAAATAAACACAAAAAGGTCAGAATCCAGCTAAATCAATTAGCTGCTGTATTTATGAAACTAACAGACACATGCATATTTATAGATGACAGCAGAATACACAACAGATTAGTGATTGAGTTAAAGACACGGAAGGGAGTAGAACTTTTGTAGTGTGGCTATAAAAGTGTACACAAAGGATCCTGTGTGGTGAGTGGAATGTTGTTTTGTATATACATATATATATAGTATATGTATATGTAATATATGTGTATATCCATATAATGTATACAGAATGAGTGAAGGAGAAAGACACATGGAGACAGACAGAATGAATATGGTTGTGATACTGGACTATGATTTTATTTGATATGAGTGGTTATTGAATAAAGGGTATATAATTTCTGTTTCAACTGCATCTGAATCTAAAGTGATCGCCACATAAAATATACTATCAATTACTTTGTTTTTATAGAGAACTCTGGAACTAGGAACATAAACAGATCTTCGTACATATGTATATATGCCTTGCCTAAATTCATTTAGAACTACATTTTTATTTTGGCCATGTGTGCTCATGTAGTATGTGTGTGTGTGTGTGTGTGTGTGTGTGTGTGTGTGTGTGTGTGTGTGTGTATTCACACACACATATATCACATGACACACACAAACATATATATATATGTATATAATTTGATTGGGTGTTTGCTTTAATTTTAAGATTTATTTCTGTATCATTTTTCAAACATAATAAAAATAGTTTCAGAAATGATGGTGGGGTGTAATATTTAAAAATAGGCATAGGGTAGCTGGATTGAGTCACCTCTATCACTTAGAAATGAACAGTTTGAATTTGGGCTAATTGTTTCATCAGTGTACCTCAATTTATTTACTTCTTATAATGACAAAAGCGGCTATCCCAGCATTGCTGAACAAATTAAGACAAATTAATTCATAGCAAGCATTTAAAATAGAGCCTGATGCATAGTCCTAACTGTAGGTTTTGCCTGTTCTGTGAAGATAGTGATGAGGATGTCTCCTATGCATTCACTCCCAGCGATTTCACAAGACACCCCCCTTGTAGGCAACATTATAACTTCACTGTACATGGCTGTTAATCTTAAGCACCATGCAAAAGTCATAAACCTTGTAATGTTTCAAAGGACTGTGTCAATCACTGTTATAACTTTGTTGGTGAGATGTGCAAGGGTTTTGTGTTCTAACAAAATAATATTATATTTTATTTTGGTATGTAATATCTGATTTTCTATTCTGCAAAAAAACTTTGAAAAGATACTTCATATATACTTAATATCAGTATTAGATTTTCTTCATAATTTTAAACTATGTGTGACCTTATGCAGCTGAGAAGAGCATCTTCTCTTTATATTTTGAACATTTGGTTTTTTTATCCTGGAAAAAATCTAAGAATAAAGAGATATAGAAAAACAAAGGAGAGAGGAAGTCAACCCAGCGTTCATCTTCAAAACTTCAGAAAAGTTGAGGTTTTGATTTCAGTCCAATAAAGGGGGAAGACTAAGGTCAAATCTTATTTTATATAAAATGACTACCTTTGAAACAGTCTAGTAGAATTGTGGCAGGCTTTTGGTTTTAACTACTCTTTAGGAAAAAACATGGAAATTAATCTTTGGTAACTAGCTACTCACACAGTATTATTATGGAAATGATCTCCATTTGGTAAATCGATTTTCATATCAAGTAAGGGATATTTTGGTATTGTTGTGTGGTCTGCGGGGGAGGCGGATGAGGGAGGCATGCATGTGTGTGTGCATGTTTGTGCATGTGTGTGCACACGAGTGTGTGTGTGTTTGCTACACATCTGTTAGTGCGATAAATCATTGTCACATTGCTATAATCAAATGTGAGCTAGTGTAGCATGGTTATTGAGACCACAGGCTTTGATAATAGATTTCTGTTCAGATTTTGGCCTTACTATTTAGGTGAATGGGAAAATAGTAACTGAGCTGTCTTTTTGTGAGCATTTTCATCAGCTCAGGGATTTCTTTCTTAGCTTCTTTTACCACTTAAGCCAGGCCTCCCATGCAGCATTTTTCCAGTTAATTGGAAATAGAATCTTGTGGAGTTTACTTCCTTGACTAGCTTTGACTCTAAATCTTCCCAAGTGTCAGCCCTAGCTATGGTTATGAATACAACATTTTTTTCTATTGTCAAAGTGATGTACAGACAGGTTACAGTTACATAAGTAAGGAAATAAGTACATTTCTTGTTAAGCTTGTTACTCCTTCCCTCATTACTCTCCTAATTTCTGCCCCTCCAACTATCCCCTTACCCTGGAAAGTTGTACAGATCATTTCTAACATATTGTCTTGTGCATGTGAGTCACTACAAGTCATGGGCTCTTGACCTGTAGCTAACTTATAAAGTGGTTTCAGAACATAAAAACTAAATGCAAAGCATCCAGGAGATACATAGTGTACAGAAAGTGCTTAGTAAATGTTACTTGTGCTGACTTTGTAAGTAAATGCCAGATGTGTGCTAAATTTTGGCTCTTGTTATTTCACAGATACAAAATGAAAATTCAGATATAAAAATTCTTGATTTACAGGGTGCCGGTGTCCCACACCTCTAATCCCAGCTACTCAGGAGGCTGAGATAAAATCTGAGGATTGTGGTTCGAAGCCAGCCCAGACAGGAAAGTATGTGAGACTCTTATTTCCTATTAAGCACCAAAAAGCTGAAAGTAGAGCTGCGGTGCAAGTGGTAGAGTGTTAGTTTTGAGCAAAAAAACTCAGTGACCGTACCTAAGCCCTGCAAGCCCACATACACACACCACAAAAATCAACTAAAAACTTTCAAATTTAGCAGAAAACAAATCTATTTTAATATGAATTATGGGATGGTCACTAAAAGTGTTCATGTCAAAGAAGATATTCATTGACTACCACCAAAATCCATAAAAGGTGTAAAGTAAGCAACTCTCTCTCTATATATGTATATACGTATGTATGTATATTTTTATGCATATGGAACTTTAAGTCTATTAAAATATAAACAGCATGTTTATTTATCTAAGTCAAATGGCCATATTTGGCTGAAAGGTAACCTGAAATAATTGGCATCAAGGATGTCATGATAAATCCATCCACTCCTGCCCAGACCACACAACAATTCTAAAATATTCCTTACTTGATATAAAAATCAATTTACCAAATGGAGGTCATTTCCACAATAATACTGTGTGAGTAGCTAGTTACAAAAAGATTAATTTCAGCATTTTTCTCCTAAAGAGTAGTTAAAAATAAAAAACCTGCATGCCATAATTCTACTAGTTATTTTATATAAAATAAGATTTGACCTTATGCTTTGGGGCCAGACATATATTCATCCTAACAAATCTGTGTTTTGCTAACATTTGTGGAAATCACTGCTGAGTAACATCCAGTGATGTTTAACATTTATGGTCTCAGATAGCCCAGCAGAAGAGAGAAGTTAGGTTTGGTTAGGTGAGGCTGCCTGGAAAAAGGTGGAAGAATGTTTTAAATTATGTATTGACTGTGGATCAGCATATATTTGAAAGATGACTGACACATGACCACAAGAAAAACCAAGCAAGAAAAAGAAATATGGGAAAAGGAAGTTCAGTTAGAATATAATTAAAGAGAAGAACCTTAGTAGAAGTGAAAGTAGATAAACATGGGGAGAGGATCCAGCTAATAGAACACCAAGTCTTTCCCAATCCTATCAAATTGACTACAGCATGGAGACTTTGGGAATCCCAATAAATTAGAAATATACTTTCATTTTAAGTATCCAGAGAGAATATTTGCAAATGTTAATATTGGAAAAGCTCAATAAATTCTAACATCAGGATGCATTGTCTAACCACAATAAAGTAAAACTGAAAGTTAGCAATTGATGTCTAAAGTATTATAATTTAAATATTAAGTATTGTAAGTATACATCTAAGAATTTATATGTACAAATGTAAATATGAATATGTATGAACTTGCATGTGTATTTTAGAAAAAAATAAATCAGAGCAACAAGTATAAATTATTTAGAAAAATAAAAAACAATTTACAGCACTGTGTAACAAAGTAGTTGAAAATTACTGCATAGTTTTTGTAGCCCAGAAACTATGGAGCAAGATCCTTACATTTGGGAATTTCATTGAAAAAATATTAAAGCAAAGGGGAAAAAGTGAAATGAGCTGAGCCCACCTGCAGAGCTTGCAAAAAATAAGTTAAAAAGCTGAAAAATGATAAACTAGAAACATTCCTAATTTAGCCTTAAAAAGCTATATGATTAAAAATAAGAAATAATATTGATTTTAAGAACATGTTCAGCAAAGTTTGGTTAATCACTTAACTAACATAAGTGCATACAAATACTGCTTAGTTAAAATTATAACTTAACTGAATATATTAATAAACATAGAGAATTCTAAGAAAACTACAAAAAACTCCTTTGCAAAAGTTGCTATGCTCAGTTTTTTTGGAAGAGTTCTTTGCTGTTAAAAAAAAACTTTGAAAAATAAAATTCTTAAACCATTTCATAATTTTTATAGACAACAAAGATGCCTGAGTTATAATTTTAGAAGTAATGATATCAGGAATGTTATTTGCAGAAAAAGGGTAGAAGACTTCATAAAAGAGGAAGAAAAATAAGAAAATTACAAATTATACTCACAAATACAATAAAAAAGGTTTGCAAATGGTCAGAGATGAAATTGAGCTATTCATTTAAATATAGTTCATACCTCTAGAATAATAAGAAGGAAAACAAGCACAATGAACTCCATAGCTGCTGTGAATAAATTTGATAACATTGAAGATCATTCGTGGTTTAGTTAGAAATACTTCTGCTGTACTAAAAATACAGGCGTATTATCCAACAAAGTAAGCTTTATAGCAAGCCAACCAAAAAATCATGTTGATATAACCCTAAATGTTGATGTAAAATTGAACTTAAGAACTTACCTTTGCCAGAAAAGAGAAGCATACACACATTTTTATTTCTATTATAATGCTAAGCAAGAAAGGGAAGAATTATTTGGTGATACACTAAAATTACCAAGAAAATCAACATACAGCAGTTCTAATTGGTAACATTATAGAACATTGCAAATAGAAAGTAAGACATCAAATATAACAAAATTCTGTAGCTATCTTATATGTCAGTGATAGCCTTTAGAAAATGGTATGTAAGTAGACATCATTAATAATGACTGAAAACATAATTAAATGCCTGGGAACAAATTTATTTAGAAGCATTTTTCAAGTTTTATACACAAAATCAAGTTAAAGAGATTTCCAAAAGAATACATGATAGAAACATAACTTACACATAGTTATGTATTTTAATACTAGAAATGTATAAGATGCTCTTGAATTTAACCAAAGATTTAATTTATGCCTTATCAAAACTCAAAATTTATTTAAAAAGCTTAAAATTAATCTGGCATTTGTGGAATATGTCTAGTGAAGAAAATTCCATGAGAGTCCCTGGGTGCAAAGAATTGTCTGAGAGGTCACCAGGTGAATGTGAACTTGCAGGTACTTCCTGCCCTAAACATGTTGTGTTTTGTAAGCATAGATTCACTTCAGAGATTTTCTTTTTTGTCTAAGATCCCCTTAATATGGGATCCTCATGGACAACAGCTGTGTCTGGTTTGCTCATTGTGTCTACTGTCTATCATGCCTTACTGATAATGGATTTCCAACAAATATTTGTGGATGCATGGAATGATGATTCAAAATTATTAAATTATAGCAATCAAAGCTGTCTGATGTCATCATGATAGATAGTAAACCTATGAATTAGAATGCAAAGTGAGAAATTTACTGAAACATGTGCTTTTGAAATGCTTAAAAAGTAAGGGATTATTGACATCCCTGTTACAAAGTATACTATTTGGTAGAACATATTGGGAAGCATAACCAGGTATAAGTAAGTAACATCATCAGATATTACCATGAAATAAATTTCAGAGAACTTAATTTTATGTGTGAAGATAGATTAAAATTTTTATGTCCTGAGATCTCTCTGAATAGAGAAGCTACTTCTAAACTCAGTTTTAACTTAATTTTTAATATTATTGAGAAGCATTAAGTTGTACATAGACCATGGCCTCAATTTACTGAAGATAGCCTTGTGGAAGTGGATTGCTAGTTTAAAGGAGTGGTGTGTGGTTAGAAACCTGCAGATATTCTTCCTGAAAACTTAACAATTCACATAGCCCGGGGTGGGCAAGGAGCCTCCATTCCTCTCCTCTGCTAGAAATCACACCTATAAGGTAGTTTCACTTAAGGGTTTACCCTTTTCTTTAAACTGAGTGATATTTGGTAGTTCTGTAATTTCAATGTTAAAAATAAAACATCTTATCAGCAGCTTTCCTTGAGTTTCTCTATGCTCCCTTCATATATATATATTTCCAGTATGTGACAGTTATTCACCCTCTTTCTGAGTAGTCTCTTTGTTTGATTCATGTGCTATGTTTAATTATGTAAGTTATTATGTATCTGTATATGTGTGTGTGTATGTGTGTTGCCATAAATATGTATTTCTTTTAGGTCTAGCTTCCACATATGGGGATAAAAGAGGCAGAATACTGTAGAAATAGACTGTGATTATGAAAAGAACCAGAAAGTTTATTGAGGATGCATAAAACGTAGGGAACACAGGGGGACAAGGAATGCAAGGAAGGGATAAGAGTTATTGGAATACAGTGTAAACATGAAATAAAAAAATGAAATTCCTCACTCTATATAACAAATATAAGCTAATAAAAAAGTTTTAGTGATATGAATAAATTTCTTTTAAAATAACCATATTTTGCCAACAATATACAATTAGTTTAATTTTTGAAGGCATATATATGCATATATATATATATATGTAGCATGGAATACTATGCAACCAATAAAGCAGTAATACAGTGAGATAAATGATCATTTACAATATACTGAAATATAATGTGATTTGATTTAAATGTAAATAAAACAATACATAAGTAAATCTGCATGTTCAAGTATGAGCAGATATACAGTAAAATAATAATAAAGGCTGTCTTTTGTCAATAAGCTTTCAAAATATTTAAATATAATTTTCTTTATTTCCATATTCATTTTTTTCTTCAAATGATTCTGTACTACTTGCTTAATGAAAAATTTTCTCTAAGAGGTCAAAAGAATATACTTGCTGAACTATATTTATTTTCACTAATACCATGTAATTTGTTTTATATCTACTAAGCACTCAATAAATATTAAACACTTCAAGCAGAACCATAAATTTAAAAGACTACTATTATCAATAAGTTATACACATATTTAAAACAATTTGATATAGCGTTAAAGATATAAATGTAATATGTCAATTAATAATAAAAGCTTATTTGTAGATTAAAATATGTGGTAGTGGGGAACTAATATCTTAGGTAACAATTTTTTATTTACTTATTTATTTTTTAATATATTTTTATTGTAAAAATACAGATGGGTTACAGTTAAATGAGTAAGGTAATGAGTACATTTCCTATCGAACATTGTTACCTCCTCCTTTGTTAGTTAACAATTTGTTTTATAAGCTATATGTTTACAATGATAAAAAAAGTCATGTTAGAAAAAAATGGGTAAAATTAAACTAATTTTATTAACTCTAGTTACAAATTTTATTATTTATAAACATAGATTTTAATCATAAAGTCCATGATTACCAGAAGACAAATCACAACAAAATATTGTAGTTACAGATTAAAATTTTTTATAAAACCATATTTCTCCAGCAACTTTTCATATCATGACTATCCAGGGAATTTTTAATATGGTATTTTATACAGAGATAATAATATGTAATATCTCTAAGAGCAACACAGACTATTTGTCATGTATATAAGCATTTTCTTATCTCCATATTATAAAAAAAATTAGTGAAAATATTTTGATAGAAATTTAACTTTTCTGGGCTTTTTGTATCCCACATAGATTTTCCAACCAAATGTTGACATAATTTGAATGGGTCTCAGTTCTGAGCTTTCTGGTAAAAACAAAACAAAACATAACAAAAATGAAAACCTGGAATATCTGGATTCACATTGCAGGTAAAAGCAGGACTCAAAAACAAATGCCAGGTCCCAAGGCTGATATTCTGTTGTGACCATTAGAAACTTGTTTTCTCTCCCCATAGAACAAATAGTCCCACCTCCATATGGGGTATCTTTTTTTTTTTCACCAGTAAGGTTTTAAACATAAGGACTAAACAGTCGAACAGATATATTTCATTATGTATATGCACCACAACGATCTATATCTATTAATAATGGCCAACCTTTATTGTATAAACATGTCAGACACCATGCTTAGAGCTTTGTATGCATTGTCTCATTTAGTCCTCACATCCAGTTGAGGAGTTGGGATATTTTTCTCTTTATTTCACAGATTGGAATGTAAGGCAAGTGCCTGGATCACATAGTCAGCAAGGATTGGCGCTGAGATGGAACCCAGGTTGTCTGTCGGCAGTACTTGAGGCCTGACAATTCTGTTATCTCTGATAACCATTTTTCTCCAATCTCCTGCCACCACCTTAGTTCAAGTCCTCATCACCTCTTGCCAGAGTTCTGAGCCAGAGACACTCTTCATAGGTGTACTGCCAAAATTTGAAATGCAAATCACTTTCACGAACATTATTTTTAGTTAGAAGATATCTCTTTTTTTTTTGGGTCCAGAGAATGTTCTTTCAAATTTATGAAAGTTTCACATTTTAAAAATGTCATGTTTCTTATGTTTTTGTTTAACTATAAGGGAAAGGGCAGAAAGATGGAAATTAACATCTACTGAGCCCTTAATATGTGCCAAGCAATATTACTTTGCTTTTGAATCCTCAAAACACCTTTGTTGCTAGCTCTCTCTTCCTGGACTCTGGTTATGCATGCTAATTGAGAAGGGTGTGTGTGGCATTGTCAACTAAAGACCTTTAGCTGACACTTTATGGTCAGTGAATGATAGTTATTTCTAGTGTTCTCACACAAGCAAATGAAATGCTAAAAATCTTCAGATTTTCAATGTATTGCTTATCTTTTCTGCAAATAAATTATGTGGAAATCTGAAAAACTAGTAGTAACACAGGACAAAAATGTCTTTTACACTGAAGGTCAAAACTTGATACACTTCACCCACCCTGGAATAAAAGGTTGTAGTTTGCTTTGCCCATGTCTTGTGAAAAGCCGAGTGTGCTTGTGTGTCCAGTTCCAGTGTTATTACTCCTTCCTCATACTTCCCAGAACACATGCACTACCCACTGCTGATTACAGTCTGCTGCCTCATGAGTGCTTGAGGCTTGCTTTGGGAAGTTCCTAAATAATCGTTGGGTCTCAGGAATCATCGAACATTTCCAGAGTCAACAATTCCATCTTCCAACCACATTATTCATATTATAACAGTGGCTTTGTCAGCCATAAATAGACATTTATCTGTTCTTGCCATGAACTCTTCCTTTGAAATTGCCAGTTTGGGGCAACTAAAATTAGATAGGTGAAGGGTAAACTGTAAACACAGATGGCGGGTGCAGGTGTCTCAGAGAACCCCGCTCCTTAATTTAAATGTTGTGGATTTAGGACACGTTTTGGTGCTTGCTCAGGAAGATGGCTATTTATCTAAGGATTGCATTTCAAACATTTTGTTTTATTTTCATTGGTCTTCATTGTGTAAGGTACATGAAATTTGTAAATAGCTTATTACATCATTTTCCTCCCTTTTACTGATAATCCTCTCCACTCTGCTATTTAGAGATCTTGAGAGGATGTTCTAAGTAGAAAGTCTATGGGAATGTCTACCTTTTGCTGAATTACAGGACAACACTCGATAGCTCATGCTCCACATTTTGAATGAGATTTCTTAAAAGGTATTCTTTCTCTCTCTCTCTCACCATCCCCTCCCTCCCTCTGTAAACAATCACACAGGAAAGGATATTTTTCCTGTGATACTGTGATGTCGTTTTACCCTGTGGCACAGGATGTTCAGGATCCCACACCAGGCTTTTGCCAGTCACTACAGAATGAGGGCCAGAAGTTGAATGGAAATGAGAGGCTAGCAACTAAAGGATGTCAAACTAATTATTGATCAATTTACTGTGTCTATTTAGTAAGTCAGTCAGTCTCCAGATACTTTTGTAATCTTTAAAGAAGACAAATGTTCACAGTTTAAATCTCCCTAAATATCTAACAGATGAACAAGCATGCTTTGGTGTGTAAATGCTGCATAGATTCAGAACCATCAAAAAGCCCCTCAAAAATGCTTTTCCATCTGCTGCTTTTAACTACATATCGCACATCCTGGCAGTGCACTTCACAGTGGTGTGAAAGATAGGTTCAAAGCCAACCTGGCACAATCTATTTATCTTTTTTTTCTTCCTCCCCCAAATGTGTTTCTTTGTGCAGTTAAACTAGCAAACATATATAGGAATAAGGTGCCAGGGCTAAGAGGAAGGCACTTGTCAGGCCTTAATCATTCAGGAGAAAACCTGCTTCATATTATACCCTGAATCACTGACATCAAATTTCATCTTTTTACCAAGTGTAAGTTGAAGAAGCTTCAGGTTCTGTGACTTCGATGTGAGTGAGGCTTCTTCAGTTTCAGGGGAACTATGTATAACCCCAACCAGCCCGCTGAATGGAGCAGCCTCAAGAGCTCTGTGCAGGAAGCATGGACTAGCCTTACCTTTTGAGAGTTGTGCTTCAGTGTTCGGCAACTCAGAAAATAGATTGCTGAGCAGAATGCCTTGTTCATATGCAAGATAGCTTTTGAGTACAATCTTTCTCATGCCTCCCTAGTGTATGGGCTGTTTAAGCAACATGACCTTCCATGGTGGGAGAACTTACTGACGTGCTAATTAATGAAGCCTTCTTGTTTGAGATGGTGCACGTCACTTCCTTCAGATTGTGAATATACTCATCTCCAGGGGTACAAAGTCTCCAGACTTTGTCATATTTACAGCCAGCTTTCAAATAATGGTATATTGCTAGATTATGTTTACATGTCACACAGATGATCTATTTCTATTTCCTCTATCTTTCACTGAAGATTTTCTACTCTAGGAAAGAATAGGAAACAGGCTTAGCATTGTTTTTAATTTAAATAAGTTTTTTTATTGTGAAAATACGGTACAGAGGGGTTACAATCACATGAACAAGGGATTGAGTACATTTCTTATCTTGTTTGAGTCATAATTTTCTAAAGGGATTGAGAATAATTGCAGAAACGAATATCGGTTATTATTTTCAATTATCCTATTCATGAGAAGAGTTTTCAAATTTAATTTTAAATATTAAATTGATTTTTGTTATTTTATTCATGTCATCTTAATTTTTATTATTCAAACTTAAATGTTTAATTTTAAAATTAAAACATTTTTTGGCAACAAAACGGGCTGTTGGGAAGAGAGGAAAGACGGGGAGGGAAATGTCCCAGCAACTATGGTCTTCAGTCCCTTCAGTCCCAGCCACAGCAGTTCCTGTCTTCAAGCTGGATGGAAACTATGGGTGGGAAAGGGTCAAGAATTAAAACACTTATGGGGACAGCCAGGTACATAACTTAGAGAAGAGGCTAGGTATGTTATCCTAAATTCTTGGCTATGTCAATCATTTTTACAAAGAAGTCTCTAAGCTCAAAATACAAGGAGATTATATATGTAACATATCTATATGCAGAGAATATGTGAAATGGCTAGGTTCATAGAAAGCTCACTGCTCCAACTGTATCCATTTTGTATCATTTGGTGATGACAGGACAACAGAAATGATACTTAAATGATGTATGTGTGTGTATATATGTATGTTGTAGTGTTTGTATGTGCATGGGGTATGTGTATGGTGTGTGTGTGTGTGTGTTGTGTGCCAATTCTTGAACTCAGGATCTGGGCACTGTCATTTTCATGCTCAAGGCTAGTACTCCACCACTTTGAGCCATATCTCTACTGTTGGCTTTTTGGTGATTAGTTGGAGATGAGAATCTCACAGATTTTCTGCCCTACGCTGACTTTGAACCTGGATCCTCAGACCTCAGCCTGTTAAGCAGCTAGGATTACAGGTGTGAGCCACTGGTGTCCGGTTGTTGCTAAATATGATTTTTATTATTATCTTTAAGTAGTTGTATAAAGCAGTTTAGTAACACAACACATTTTGTTCAATGTCACCCCTTTCATGATTCCCCCTCATCCCTCCCAACATCCACCCTTCCTTCAATTTTCTTAATTTTGTATGATGCACTTCGAATATTATTGCTGCAGTCTTTCCCTCCTCCCCTTAAAAACCACTTACAGCCTTACGATGGGGCAACGGCAAGAAAGGTTAGCAATTGTGACAAATAGGGCTCAAGTCCTACCTAAGGGGGACAGCTACTCCTCAGCTCCTGCCAAGCTTTGGTCCGGGGGAATGTGAGCACACAGCTGCCAGAGTCATCTGAAGGTTCAAAAGGAGTTTCAATCAGGATTTCATTCTGAATCTCTTGGTTGTTAAATGCTGCCTCAATGTTATCAGCTAACTTGCTAGCTGGATGATATGCATATGCAGGCTAAATTCAGCCCTATCTGTGTGCTACTAGATTATTAGTCTACTTTGAATCCTATATGCCAACAGAACTATAGAAATCCCCTCAAATATTTAGTTTATTTGATCTGAGATCTTACTGTAAGATATAGAAAATTCTGGATAATAGTTTTGAATTATAAACATGTAATGTAGACTACTAAATAATCATTGTTAATCATCATCATCACCATAATAATCACAATGCAGTGGTGAATTCACAAAGATGAGTCCAATGTTAAGGACTAATAATACCCAGGTGGGAAGAAGTTCTTCACATCCTCAGAGCTCCTATCTAAGAATCATTGTGAAACTAGAAAACTCAAGATGTTTTGTACTTTGGGATGAAAACTGATTTGAGCAATTGAAAATGAGTTTGAATCCTAGATCCTGTGCATCTTCAGTCTTAGCTTTATTTCTCCCACTAAGACTTGGACAATTATGACCATAAAGGCACAAGATGATTAAAGTAGGTGGTGAATATTAACGCCTGGTATTTAGTAGATACCTTCATTGTGCTTTAACCTTTTCACAAGTTAAAATGTTCACAAAGTTTTATATGAGTGATTGAGTTTCAGAACCTAGTGACATGTTAAGAATGTAGGTGAAGAATGGGTGAGAATATCGAAAGGGGTGACATTAAGATGCATTGTATTCCTAAAGAACTTTGTTGAAAAGCAACACTTTCATATAGCTACTTAAAGATCAAAAACAAAACCAAGCAGAAGACTCAACATTAATATCCCCCAAACAATGATATGTCTATATTTAAAAAAGAAAGATCAAGAATGAAATAAGGAAGTGTAGAGACTGCAGTCATAATACTCAGTGCCTATCAGGAAAATGGAGGGGCTGATTGGGGTTGAGAGAGATGGAGGAGAGAGTGATGGAAGAGGTGACATTGATCAAGATGAATTATACTCATGAACTGACATTTTAAATGATGATACTTTTGTATTTAAAGATAATAAAAATACAATTTAACCTTCAGTTTTGGTTATCACTATAATTACAGGTATAAAGAATCTCATGTGAGCCAGACCTGTGCAGTGAAGAGTTGTCGATAAAGCACAGCATTACAGCTGGGTTAATCTCATTTTTTATTCAACCTCACAGTTTCCACAGATAGGAATTATGCACATTTTTTAAAATCAGTGTTGGGTTTTAAAATTAGTGTTGGGTTTTGTTTAATATTGTTTAATGTTGTTTAGTATTGTTCTATGTAAGGTGTATAGCAACTTTAAGAGACCTAGATTTTTCACAGGAATATTCTCTGGGACATGCACTACTTAAAAAAATACTTGAAATACTCTACAGTAGAAAACAACCTTTCTGGAAGTTTCCACCATACAGTGACCAGATCTGTTATTTTGATGCTCATTTTACAACTATTACAAGATGTACTGAAAAGGCTCTTTTCCATTCTGTCTAGACACATTCTCCTAAACAATATGCCGGAACATTAAGAATGAACACAAAAATGAACATATTACATCAAATTATACCACTGAGAGAAATGATAAGTTTAACAATTTCTCACGTGGGAGGTATATGGATGGTAATTATCCTTCCTTCCTACTTCACTTAGCTTGAAGAACCACTCTGTTGTGGTTGGGAGGGTCTTGTCATGCTTCACCACATACTTGAAGTTTATTTAAATTGGATAGAACTCTCCTGTGACTTATAGGGGAAGGGGCATCACAAGGAACTGATGTTTTCCTTGGTGGGCAGGCTGAGTGCTACTCATTGCTAGTACTCATGGGGAATTCAAATTCTTTCAAGGACCTAGTGCTGATCACCATATTCAATAAATGCAAGATTTGATATATAATATGAAGTTTTGTTTCAAGGTCATGTAGCTACTTATAGAAAGTTATTTTTTTCTTCATGACAGGTTATTTTTTTCCAGTTGCATATTGTAGTTTTCATCCAACTGACATGGAAATCCTCTTCTCTGTGATTTCTTTCTTTGGCTGACAGACATAAGGAGATATGGAGATGTTAGTCATCAAGACAGACCTTCACACCAACATCTTAACAGTTACTCTAAGAGAACAGTCCTTGAATGAAACCTGAAGATTTTCTAAATGCTGTATGTAGGAAAACAAGAGAAAGTTCACACAACCACTTAACACATCTTCTTGAAAGAAAATGCTTGTAGGACTAACATTCAAATCTTTAAGAAGACAGGTGCTTTATAAACACCACATCCATTATGTTAAATACTTCTGATATATTTCATATTATCTCAACTTCTAATAATGTATAATCATTATTTTCTAATATTTATAGAACTATTTACTCTATGATCAGAAAAAAATCTCCACAATTTTATTTATTTTTCTTGTTCTTGAGGGAAAAATTGATAATTGACAAATTAACTCCTGTAGTACCTTTATTTTTAGGAAAAGATATATTTTCCTATAGGGACTTTTATAAGTGATATTCATGAGTAGTGCCTTTTGAAACTTAAGTCCATTCTTAAACTTTCCTTCACCCATTTTCTTTCATATATATTAGCATCTACAGACATAATGTTCATCTTCAGTAGATAGGAGATACAATATGAAATTCTAAAATTACAACAAATCAGAACCTAACACAATACTAATCATCGATTAAATACTCAGTAAAAATGGTGACTACTTGTATATTGCATATCAACAAAAAACATATGCCAGTATGTATCCTTTTTTGATTAAAATAATGATTAAGAAGTGTAACATGGTTTGGAAACAGGATATTTCTGGCATTTTTGCCAGTTTTCCATGTGCACATTTTTCTATTGCCTTTTCACCATCTTTTGATGTTGAAATACACTATTAAACTGCCTACTGCAGATTATAGAACCATGATGATGACTCTATAGAATATTTCTCCCTAAATAGACCTGGAACAATGTTTTTAGCATTGTGGTTTTGTTTTTCTTTTTCAGACTGCCAAAAACTCTAACTAATCTCATTGCTATATTTCACACTGAATATATTGTGCCAGTGGTTGCCCTGATTACATACGCTGCTTAGATCAGTTTGTCATGGCTCAGTTCATCTTTCCTGAAAACACAGATCCATAGGCTGAACCGGAAATTTTATAATCATTAGCTTTGAGGAACTAAGTTGTTTATTAACACTCTTGAGTCTGATTCTTTGAATCTGAATATGATTTGAAGTTAGGTAAAGTATTATTATCTGAATATTCCACACTGCAAAACTGATTTCACTGCATATTCTGATAGTCTCTCAAAGTCCCCAAAACATACTTTACTTTCAAAGGTAGCATTTTCTTGGGACACGTACTTTTATTATTTTGAATATGGTCACCTTAAAATTAGATTTAAAAAAAATCCCACAACTTTCTCCATACTTTTTCTTTCTTTAACTAGGTAAAATCCCATCATTTTTGTTTTGAGCTAGTAATGTCTCCCATATATAAAAATCGATTGTAACTTTGCTTGCCAAACAAAATGTGGAAGAATTCAATGTCCATAGAATTCAATAGTAATTTAGCCTCAGATTTAATTCTCAATTAAAACTTAATAAGCATGCATGAGCTGTATTTGCAGTGTATATTGAGTAGTGGTAAAAAACACTTGTTTTGCCCACTTTTGCAAACTGGTAGATAGAACATATTTGTTTACTCGTAACATGATAATTCCTCGAGGTGTGAACACTGGGGTATGGAAGAGGTGAAGAGACAAGCGTTATAACAGGTATTCTGCAGAAGTGCCAAGAGATGCAGAATGTTGCAACACAAACAAAAGATGGTGAATTGAAAATGATCTGTCCAGGGGTTGAACTACAATTCTAAAAATGGCAAATAATCACATTATGTTGCTTGAATCATGAATCTTTAGAAGAATTCAAGATGGCTCCAAGTTGGAAATGCTGAATTGTAATATTTTAAAATGACAGCTCATTACTTCATTATCAATGAACAGTGTAGACAAGAGATAACCAGAAACAAAGTATTTGTATTATTGCATGAAGCAAAAAAAATTATTCTAAAACATATTTTTTCCATAGTAGGCAAAATTATTACTTACCTAACTAGTGTGTCCCATACAGGCTTTGTTTTTTTATTATACTTTTATAAGAACTTAAATTATAATTAGGTAAATAACATTTTGAAAATATCAAACCTAATACTTTTATTTCTAGCTTTTACTATAAAATGAATCATGTAAATTTATTATTATAATTTTTAGTTTTCATTTTGAAAAACTGTTATTGTCTGCCCCAGCTACTACATATTCACATAGGCAGGATAGTGAAACACAACACTTCGCTTAAGACCTCCAGTCCTTTAGTTTCTTCCATACCTAGTCAATTATAAGAAGCCCATTTGCTTTTGAAATCATTTAATTGTCCCCAACAATTTCTTAAGTTTTTCTTGATTTTATTCTTTGTTCCTTTTTGATGTACAGAAGACATTTAATTTTTCAAGGAGAACATATGCCTACATATGCTTAGGAAAAAGGACAAAATCTTACTATTAAATAAGCATATTCAAAGAGAAAAGTGATATCTCAATATGCCAGGGAAGTTAATGTGCAAGAAATACCATTGTTGACTTCTAATTAATTTGGATTAAACTAAAGCTTCTGAAAAGTCTAGGACTTCAAATTTTAAAAATCTGTGCAATTAAGTAAAGCAAGCTCTTAATCTCATCAATCTAATATATATAATATACATATATTACATTTTCACAACAGAATATATATATATAGGTATATGTATATAGATTATCTCCTCCCTAATGCCAAAACATTTCCATGCAAAAGTAAAGTGAGCAACATGTAGCTAAAACATCTAGGCAAGTTAAATTTTTTTTTGTCTCTCTACCAGGTTGATTTGGCACTTTGTAAACACTGCTAAGCCAGCTCTTGTTAGTGCTTAACATGTCTTCTTGGAGTTTTGCTTAGTTGTTTCTTACTTTGATATAACTTTTGTTTTATAAAAATCTTTAAGAAATTTGTTGCTCAACACTATGAAAGCAACTTGTTGATGAAAAATGTCATGACAGCTACAAAGGAAAGCAATGTGAGAACAGCTGTCTTTTAGGAGATTTTACTGAGATGTCTCATTCATCAGCATGATAATGGTGATGAAAACAGATATTGTAAATTTGTTATCATTAAAAATTACCTGTTCTTGAGCTCTTTAGATAGACTTTAAGACATGCCTTAAAATAAAGGAAGTATTGGAGTCCAACACTGGTGGCTCACATCTATAATGCTAGGTTCTCAGGAGGTTGAGTTCTGAAGATCAAGAAAACTTTCCAGGACTCCCTCTCCAATTCACCAGCCAAAACCTGTGCTGGTAGTGACTAAAGTGTTAGAGTTCCAGTCAAGCATGTAAGCATGCAAGAACGGTTTCTGAGTTAAAGCCCCACTACCAGCAAATATTTGCAGTGAGAAAGGTATAAAGCATTCCTAATACAAACCCTTTGTTAACTAATGCCCAGTTTCAAACTGGCAAACTATTTTAAATAAGTTATAAACTTAGAAGTAAACTGCTTGTTTTTACATAAAAATAACATCTATTGTTTTGCAATTTTTTGTAACGTTTCAACTTAGAGCTTATGAGGCAAGCACTTTACAATTAAACTATGACTCCAACCTCTTTCTCTTTGGCTGTCTTGAACACTGACTTTTCTATTTATATTTCCTGCCATAGCTTGTATGGCAGGTGTGAACTTCTTTTCTGAGATGAGGTCTCATAAACATTTTTTTGTCGAGGCTGGCCTGGCACTTTAATGATCCTGCAAATGTCAGCCCTCCACATAGGTGAGATGACAGGCTTGCACTATGCACCAGCTCTTGATTGAGAAGTTTTAGCCTGGTTGGCCTTGATCTATAGTCATCTTGAGCTCTGCCTCCTGTATAGCTTAGATTACAGGTGTGAAGTACTGGTTTAACATTCATTCTGAAAAAAAATATCATAATATCTATTTGCTTTAAAATTTTTTATTGTAAAGGTGATGTCCAGAGGAGTTATAGTTATATAAGTAAGGTAATGAGTAGATTTCCTTTTGAACAGTTTCACCCCTCCTTCATTTTCTCTCAGCATTTTCCCTCTCTACCCCACTCCTCTCCAAGTTTTATAGTTCAGTTCCAGCATAGTGTCTATAGTGAATATCACTGCTTAATTAATTCCTCTCCCCAAATCAGATAAAGTTACATATAAGAAAAAGGAACAGAAATCAAAAATAGTTACAAAAGGGGAAAAAACAGACGAAGAAGAAGAAGAAGAAGAAGGAGGAGGAGGAAGAGGAGGAGGAAGAGGAGGAGGAGGAGGAGGAGGAGGAGGAGCAGGAGCAGAGGAGGAGGAGGAGGAGGAGGAGGAGGAGGAAGAAGAAGAAGAAGAAGAAGAAGAAGAAGAAGAAGAAGAAGAAGAAGAAGAAGAAGAAGAAGAAGAAGAAGAAGAAGGAAGAAGAAGAAGAAGAAGAAGAAGAAGAAGAGGAGGAGGAGGAGGAGGAGGAGGAGGAGGAGGAGGAGGAGGAGGAGGAGGAGGAGCAGGAGGAGGAGGAGGAGGAGGAGGAAAAAGAACTGCATACAGTGCAATAAAAATTCTCATTTCCATTTCTTGGACTTCACTTCTATAAGCATCATTTTATATGCTCATATGCACTATTGAGCCCTTGTGATCCTCTCCTAAGATTATCTTCCTTTGGTTTCACTGTGTGAATGTTTAGAGTCTTGTTTAATTTATCATGCCCAATTTTTGTTTTGTACTGTCTACTGAGTTTACTTGTAGATTTATAGGCACATTTTAATTATTACAAATAAGAGAAACCATGAAGACTATGTGTCTTTGAGTCTGGCTTACTTCATTTAATCTAATTTTCCAGGTTTTTCCTTTTCCTTATGAATGGGACAATGTCATTCTTTCAGATGGAAGCATATAATTCCATTGTGTGTGCATATAGTACATTTTCTTGGTCCATTTCTCCACCAAGGAGCATCTGGGTTGATTTCATATTTTAATTATGGTAAACAATGCTGCAGTGAACTTGGCTGTGCTGGTGGCTTTAGTGTGGCCTAGTTTATAGTCATTTGGGTAAATGCCCAGAAGTAGGATTCCTGGGTCATAGGGAAGATCTATGTTTAGTGTTTTAAGGAACCTCCATTCTGCTTTCCAGGGTAGTTGAATGACTTTATAATCTCAACAGTGTAGTAGTGTTCCCCTTTGGCCACATCCTTGCCAGCATCTGTTATTGTTAGTTTTCTTGATAATGGCCATTCTAACTGGGGTGAGGTGGAATCTCAGTGTTGTTTTGATTTGGATTTCTTTTATGGCTAGAGAAATTGAACATTTCTTCATGCATTTATTGATCATTCTTATTTCTTCTTCAGAGAAGTCTCTCTGTAAGTCTTTAGCCCTAATTTTATTAAGTGGGTTGTTGTTTCTTTGAGGATTTGTTTTTGGGGGGCTAATTTTTTAAGCTCTAAGTATATTTTAGATATGAGGCACTTGTCTGATGTATAGCTACTACACTTTCTCTCATTCTGTGGGCTTTCTATTTATCTTTCTATGTCCTTTGCCATGTAGAAATCATTTAGTTTGATGCAATCCTATTTACCCAGTCTTTCTTATATATCATAATACCTATTTGCTTTTATCACAACTTCTTGTAGTTTTGTCTTATTTGGTGGTAGCAGAGTTTGAATTTAGGTCTTACTGGCTAGGCAGGAACTTTAGCCACATGTGGAAACTTTTTTCCTTTAAGCATTTTTCAAATAGCATCTTGTGTTTATGCTCAGATTGGCCTGGACTGTGGTCCACCACACACATGCTTCCTGCCTAGCTAGGATGATAGCACCAATATTGTAATTTATTGAGACAGGCTCTCATGAACTTTTTATTCCAGTTGTCCTCAGACTATGATTCTCCTTATCTTTACCTCCCAACAAGCTTGGATTATAAGCATAAGCCACTGTGCCTATATTCTTTGGTTTCTTAAGAATATACACCTTACATAAATATATTCACACAGAAGTACACTCATAGGCTACATGTACAATCTTACACACATTCTCAAAGGGAAAGCTCACACATATACATATTTGCATGTACTTTCATATTCATATGCAATTCTGATGGGCCAATCAAAATAAAATCAAAGGAAACACTGGCAAGTCTAGGTATAAGCCTGATGGTGATGACATGCTACTTAAGATGATCTTATGTCAAAAATAGAGTGAAAATTTTTGGGAGGAAAAGGAACCATGAACAAGAGTGTAAGTAGGTTTAGTGTTTCAGAATTAAAAATGCAAGTAGACAACTATACATATATATGTAAATATATATATATATATATACACACACACACAATCTTGGAGAAAATTAAATGCGTAATATTCTTGGTATGGCTTCGGTAGTATTAAAATGAAAGGGAATATATCATGAAAGACACTTAAGAAATGTACTGATCTGACTTAAAAGATGACAGGTATTCTTATGGTCCTCTCAAGGTAGTCATAGATTTCAATTTAATTGCTAAAAGTACTAACATCTTAGGAAAAACATAGGGTAAATATTTTTAACCTACAATTTAGCAATGATATCTTAAAAATGATATACAAACAAAATAAAAAGTTAGGCTTCACAGAAATTAAAACTTTTTTTAAATTTTTTTTTGGGGGGGTCTGGTCATGGGGCCTGAACTCTGGGCCTGGGCGCTGACCCTCAGCTCTTCAGCTCAAGGCTAGCGCTGTACCACTTGAGCCACAGCGCCACTTCTGGCTTTTTTCTTTTTGCTATGTGGTGCTGAGGAATCGAACCCAGGGCCTCATGCATGCAAGGCAAGCGCTGTACCACTGAGCCACCTTCCCAGCCCCTAAAACATTTATATTTCAAGGGTGACTGACAAGAAATAAAAAAGTCAGCCTGCAAATGGGAGTAAATATTTGTATATAATACACACACACAAAATTATATATAATTTATGATAACTCAATATTGAAAATACAAGTTAACAAATTACCAAATGGGAATTTTCCCAAATGAGATGCAAAAATGGCCAGTATGCCTGAAAATGCTCAATGTCACCATATATCAGGAAATTAAGAATTAAAACCCTGAGAAACCACTTTGCATTTATTAAGATGGCTTTAATTAAAATGATAACACTGTTGGAAAGATGTGGGACAACTTGAACACTGATTACACGTGGCAATGGCGTAGTAACTATGGCAAAGAGGAGTTCCTCAGAAAAGCTTAGCAGCATTATCTTCATTGCAACAATTCTACTTTCTGCACATATCATTAAGAAAAATGGAAACATGTCCACCCAAAAACTTATACAAAGTCATATTTATGCATAGTGGTACATTCACAATGCTACAAAGGTGGAAACTAGCCAAAAGTCTCTGGAGGGAAGGACAAATAAAAAATTTGGTATGAGCACAAATGGCATATTATTCATCCACTAAAATGATAGAAATACTAATACATGCTATGTACCACAGATGAACCTTAAAGTCATTATGATAAGTGAAAGTCACAAAAGAACATATGCCAAATGATGGTTTTGGGGTAAAATACCTTGAATAGGTGGAATCTATGTGGAAAGTAAACCAGTGTCCATCTTGGGCTGGAAGAGAGGATTGGCTGATGATAGTAAAGTTACTGGGTTTCTCTTTGGATTAAAAACATACGTTCTAAAATCGACGGTGTTGGCATTTGCACAATGCTGAGAATGTATATACAGACATTCTAAACAGAGCCCGTATTCTTTGTATAGATGCCCTGAGAGCAGAAATTTCAGCATATCTTCTACCTCACCTACCCACAAGGGCGTGTGCTGTCCATGTTATGCGACCAACCAAATCCTGGAAGAGGAATAAGAGAGCTCTGCCCAGCTGTCACCCACTGCTGGGTTCTGCTGCTGCCACAGTGCCTTTGTGGGAGACAACAGGGGTCCTTGCTGGAACAGCTCCTGTGGTGTGGGACACGCGGGGGGCTCCCTCCCACTGGGGCCTCCAGATTGAAGGCAACTTCTTGCGAAATCAGCAGGGTGGGCAGCTGAGGAGAGCGTGAGAATATTGTGCATTTGTAAATATTTGAGCACATCTGCTTAGCTCCCTCCCAGGAAACCACTGGGAAAACCCGCCTCGCATTGTGACACGCGACGCTGTTACCCCGCTCTAATTGTCAAATCTGTTGAGTGTTTTTCTCCTGCACACAAAAATTAAACAGCGCTCTCCTCATTCATGATTAATTCAGCTGCAGTGCTGCACTGTGTCACACTGCATTTTTTAAAGTAATTGTTAAATTCTACCCCATAATCAGAGCAGTTTTAATTAACTTTTTGTCAGTTAATCATTTTTGCCTCATACATTTTCCATATCCAGTGTGTATATGGTGAGTCTCTGCCCAGGGGTTGGCAGCCCCTAGGTATGAATGCTGAAGCCCTGTTAATGGCCATGGGTGTGCTGGGGTGGGTGGGAGAAGGGAGGGAGACCCCCAGGCTCCATTCTGCTTGGCTTTCCTGGCCCTGGCTGGTTTTGTCATTTGCATAAACTCTGTACTCCTCCTTTATAAGCCTCGTTCAGGCTTGTTTTATCCTCTCTCTCTCCCTCCTAGAGCGTGTTTCTTTTTGTGTGTGAGTCCAGGAGAGAGATGACACATAATGGAGATAGGAAGTAATTGACAGAGTACAGAGCAAGCATGCATTGGCCATGGTAAAAATACCCCTGCCTGATTTGTGGCTACAGGCCCAGCCCTTACTCAGACTACTTCTTTGGTGCATCTTGGTAATATTACTGAAGTTACGGTTTCTTATACTTGAATGTTTCGTTTTTGTGCTGTTTATTCAACTCTGACTTTCCTGTCTGTGTGCAAGACTTTTCGTCTATGTCTCTTACTCCTTAAATTATATTTCTCACGTGGATGTTCAATTCTACGTGAAATTATCAATACTGTTTCCGCAGTGTTTAAAAGTAACAAGGTTTAACTCATGTAAAAGGTATACATGGTCCAATCTGTCTAATAGTGCCCATGACTCCTCAGCGTCTAGTGAAAGTAGCTGCTTTGGAGGCAAAATTATATCCTGAATCAGTTTCCTAGTGTTCCAAGTGTGATGCCCTGTGCCTGTATTTTGAGCAATCAGAAGGTTGAGCAAGTCAAGTTCAGGTTGGGCTACATAGCAAGACCTTGTCAAAAACACAAGCAAATTAAAAATAAACAACAACCACACAAGAAGCAAAAAGCAAAATACTCTTGAGGAATTAGGAACTGACAATGTTTTATTTTAGAATCTGATTTTCAATACTGAAAGATGAAATGACACACCAGATGTCCAGGTGGCTAGGTAAGTATTTCACCCAGATTATGGCCAAACCCTGAAAAAGAAGGAATAAATACTTTCACCTTTATGCATGTTTCTGCTGAGAAGTCACCATGTTGAATTTAATTTATCTGTTCTATGTTTGATTTCTCTTTAAGGACTGAACATTATTCAGCTAACACTATTTGGATGAGAATTGTGCCACAGATGCTCCTGTTGACATAGTACATTATAAAATACTTCCATAACTAGCTGTATTTTATAGGTAATACTTTTATCTCTGAGTGTTTATAAATGTGTTAGGATCAGATTCTGTGTGTAAGTCTTGAAAATTTCATTTATGAGATAAAATGACAGGAAAACAGGAGGATTTAGCAGCCCATCTACCTTATCTAAGCAAAATGGGGAATAATGTGTTCTTCATCTTGAATGAGTATTTTCCCTTAGCCTTATTACTTAAGACTGGGATTCTATGACTTGAGCCAAAGTTCCACTTCTGGGTTTTAGAGTTAAAAGTCTCATGGACTTTCCTGCCCAGGCTAATTGCCATGCTCCTCAGATTTCAGCCTTCTGACTAGCTAGGATCATAAGCATGAAAATACATGTTTTCAATATACTTAGCACTGTTAAGTTCTCAATGAAATGATGGTACAGGATGGCTTGTCTTTTTCTCTGTACCTGTAAGCATTTACATCACTAAATATATAGTATTATGGTCCCAAGGACCTGTCATAGCATTCAGTGGGTCTATCTTGCCTCTGTCATACAGAAGGACATGTCTTCCTTTGATCTCCTTGCTCAATTTGCATGACCCTGACTCTAACAAAATGTCTATGTGATGTGATTATTTAAAAGCACATTGCTAAGTTGCACTTATTTTTTAATTCAATTAATTCCACAATGTTTAGCATGACCTATTGCTGAAAAAGGGACAAAGCATAGTCTCTGTTATTAAAGCTCTCACAACTCAGCAAGGAATGATTCATATAGGCATAATTCTAGAATTCTGGAATTTGGTTGTTTTGTTCCTGGGCCTGGGAGAGGATTTAATAAGAAGCAAACAGGTACCTGGGCCTTGAATGTAAAATAATTTTATCCAGATGAGTCTGAGGGAAGGTCACTCAAGGTTATCAGAGTATGTATGTCATAGGCAGTACCCTGAGATGGATCCTGCCCAGGAAAGGATTCTAGTTGTCCATGGGAAGGGAAGGATCTGCGGTTTGAGGCAAATGTCAGCATCTTTCTTTGTTAGTCCATTCCTACATCTATGTGCTAAAATCTGCAGAATCCCAAGATCATGTGATGTTTCCTTGTCAACTTTTGTAGTGGACAGTGCATAGAAATCAACCTTACTTCTACCTCTGTTTTGAAAAATTAGCTTCCTGTGGTGCTTTCTCAGAATTCTCCTATTTGCTCTTTGTATTCAAGTCTAAAGTAGAATGGCTCAGATCCAATTCTGATTTGGAATCCGGGGATGATGGGAGCATAGATGTCACAGCAATGTGTCCAAATTTGCTTTAACTTTGAAATGTCATGACTATACTATTCAGAATTATTCATCAGTGCTATTCATTTTTCTACATGAGAATATTTTGATTCTACTTTCCTAATTTGTTAGCCCTAATATAAAATGTGCCACTCTATCAACCTTATTAATATGTAATTCCTTGAATCTATACCCTTCATAATAGTTTCCAAAGTTGTAATTTCAAACATATATTAAAAGAGGCTACATAAAACTAGCATCGCTATTATATCAATACTCAAGAACATTTGAATTTCCAGAAATTCCCCATGGTGAGAAGAACATTTATCTCTTGTTGATAGAGACAGGGAAAATATGTTAAGGGCTTAGGATTCAAAATATTTAATTTCAAAAGAATGTGGCTATGCCAAAAATATCAAATAATTTTGGAGTTGCCTTTGTAACCAAATGTAAATGGCCAGCTAATCTTAGACTGTTAGATTTATGCAGTAATTTGGCATGAACATTCTTCATATTTCATTAATATAAACACAGATAAAACAGCATCCGGTGCTATCTATTGTTTTATTGTGTGCAGGCATTTATATTGTGGCCATTAAAAATCTACTTTTCAGTGTTGGGCTATATTATGACCTTTCCTAATTTCAATATTCTTAGTTTATTGAACAAATCGTTTTAATTATATGTGAAAAAATAAATAGAATTTTGCTAAGTTTGTGGAAGACTTTGAGTCATGGATATATGTGGGTTGATCACAAACTCAATAAAATTATTAGTTACTAAGAAGGGATCCCCAAGGGCATCCTTTCAGAACTGAAAGCCCATGATGTTAAAATTTACTTTATAATTGGGTATTTCCAAACTAATATCAAATAGTAAGTTTTTAATTAGTGTATATAAAGTTAAAATTTACTCATAGAAAATTAAACAGAAATTTTAAGTTCTCATAATCCAAATCAATATGAAGCAGATAAATTCAATGTCAGTCTCTTTTCTTTTATAACAGATAATATCTTTTGTGTTTCAGTATTATTCCATCTCATAGATCTTTGTAAAGCTAAGTTTGTAAAGAATGCTATATATATATATATATATATATATATATATATATATATATATGCCTGCATATATTTATAAAACTATCTTTACATCTAGAGCTGAGAAATCAGTTTAGAATCTGGGCTTTCTATGTTCAAGGGGCTGTATCTGGAGCAATAAATGACATTTTCTTATATCCTATATGTCTTAAACTTCCAAATGCACCCTCTATTTACCCTGAGGACCCCCCAGAGTAGTTGAAAAGATGCCAGAGTTTTTTTTTTAAGTCTCTTTTTGTATTGATTTAAAGTGTATGAGTCGTTACTATCTGCAAGTGTCAGCCAAGATTAGAACAAACAGCCAACAAAAATAAAGCAGCTGTTCTAAGGCTAGAAATGGATTTTAGAATTCACAGTAAAGAAATAAATAAAAGGGTGTGCTGCTTTAGCCTGTAGTTCACGGGAAGATACAGTTTGCAGAATTTTTATTGGCACTCTGCCATACTTATTTTCATTTATCTGCCTCAAAGCACCATTTCAAAAAGTGCAAAAGCATGTTGTTGATAAAGTAGATTGTTTATAGCTGAATTGAAAATTTTCAGAACAACACATATTGTAATAAAGTGGGGGAAGGAGGCCCAGGAAAACAGCAGCTGCAGCCTTTTTTCAAACCTCTGTCAACATTGCTGTAAGAAATGGGGAGATGTGTTATTTTGCCCTACAAAATTTAATAAGCACAATTTTATAAACTGTATTAAATGATGAGTATTACCACAAGCCAGGAAGTCTACCGAGTCTTTATTTACTGACGAGCCTTTCCAGCACATTGTTCCCATATTGCTATCTCTTTTATAGTGTTGTGTTTTGTAATGGTCTCAGCTACTCAGGGGTGATTTCAGTGACAGTAAATCCTGAGCCCAGGAGTCCCCATGTGTACCATAGTAATTTTAATACTTCTGCCGTTAAGTACTGGCGGGTATAAATTTCAGCACTAACTGTAGTTGCTTCATTGTATTATTTTCCTTATGGTTATTTTAGCCTAAGTGCAGCCAATAACTATGAAATAAGAAAAATAAAAGTGCTTAAACAAATGAAAAAAAGGTAAAAAAAAAAGTTTACCTTTATTTATGTGATAAAATAGTTATGGTTGGGCAAATTTATGTATTGCATTCAATAAACAGCTATTATAAATCATTAAAAATTGAATGAAAATAATACATTTTCTAAAGTGAATTCACCATGTCACTAGGTATTCTTTGACTTGTTAGTTGGTATTCTTGAGAAAGAAAAATGAAGGCATTCTGAGGTCAACTGTGTTTTAAGAGGAATGCTGAATTAACTTGTGGATTTTTTTAATTTGCTTTATAGTCTTTTGTATGCAATATCCAAGGTTAATCTTCAAGACAGGTTGTTTTTCCAACCTAAATGAACTTTTTCTTTCTTGTTTCAAATCTGTTTAGTGCTATGCATAGAATCATTGCTGTATATAACACTGTGGAAGAAATACAGATTTACCGATGCTAAACATTTAGTATACTCGTTGACTAAGTTACTGCCTCTTAGTGCTGCATTTTAGGGAGCCCAAACTTGCTGAGGCCTAATACTTGCTGACTACATGAATACATTCTTGAAAGAGAGTTGTGTTGGTAATAAATGACAACCTGTCATTATTGTCCTGTTCCTAAGCCAGTGGATTTATATCAGTCTTGTGGATTTTGGTGAAATTCTTTCTTAGCCCATTCTTGTTGGAAGTAGATTCTTTGGCATTTCCATGTCATCTATAATGTCCACGCTAAGATCTTTGAGAATTTGTTTTCGAAGTTTTCTTAGAATTAAGACTTAGCTCTTAAGATCAGTTAAGTGTATACTGTTAAATGCTTTGCACACTTCAGTTTCACCACACTTTGTCTTCACTAATGTACAGTTCCTTGACTTCTGGGCACTGCTTTTTATTTTTATTTTTTTGGTTCATTATGTGATGCTTCCCTCATCATTTATGCAAATAGTTTTTCCATGTCTTCCAAGGATTCTATTCTCTGTTAGTGACAATATACTTCCTTTTTCCATATCATTTATATTGTTTTTATTGTTATTGGTGGTGGTAGTTGTGGGGCTTGAACTCAAGGCCTTGACCTTGTCCCTGAGCCTGTTTGTGCTCAAGGCTGGTACTCTACTAATTGAGTCACAGCTCTACTTCCAGATTTTTGAATGGTTAATTGGAGATAAGAGTTTCATGGGGACTTTTCTGCTGGAGCCAGATTTTGAACTGCGATCCTTAGATCTCAGCCTGCAGAATTAGTATTACAGGTGTGAGACACCAGCATCCCGCTTTTTAAATTTATCTTTTCTTTATCCTCTCCAGTGCTTTCCAATATAATCATTTTTAGTAAAATGTTTCCTCTATTTTTTAAAAAAAAGTATGTTTCCAGTTTCTCATTTGCACTTTTCTTTGAATATATTGCACAATATTTGATTATTAAAAAAAGGTTTTAGGTCTCAGGCAAAAAAAAAATGTTTTTCTCCTTCCCCTCAGAAGGTGCTAATGTGTATTATTTTCTAAAAGAGGTAAGGTAGTAGTTGTCTGTGTGACCTTCCTCAAAGGGATCTGAATGGACAGCTTTATAGGATCCAAGTTGGAAACAACCACAAATTATCTTTATTGTACATTTTCCAATTCCATGTAACATGCTTGTTATTGAAAAGATATATATATATATTTTTTTTTTCTAGTTTCCAAAGACAATTTAGAATGATCTGTTTATTTCAGATAAACAGTGAAAATCAGTTTATTGGAATTTTGGCCTACTTTACTACTTGTATCACCTTAGACATCTATACTACAAAAATACTCATAATTTCCCTGAAGTTCAAATTTAAATAGATATCTTCTGTTTTTATTCACTAAAGTCCATCCATCTGTTTCTAAAACCTAAGTCCTAGCCTGTTTGTTGTGTCCATAATCAGTAAGTTTATCTTTCAAAATTTCATGTTAGTAGTAATGATATTTGTATGCTTAAAGGAAGAATAGAACACATTGACATGAACTATTAAGATAGACTTTAATATAGATGCCTGGTATGTTTGAAGAGTGATACACATTAAGTCTAGTCTCAGTGCACTGGCTGGAATTCAGTGACACAACTGCAAGCATGTCTACCAAAAGTAACCCAGAAGAAGAAAGAAAGACGAGTTAGGAGCTACTATTTCCTCTCCCACAGACCATGCGTAAACTACAGCATAGCTATGCTAAAGAAATATAAAAGCAACCTTCTAGATAATGGCTGAAGGATAGTTTATTTTCCTGGAATTCACAAATGAGCTTTTGTTTCATTTATACTTATTTGTGGATGTGATTAAATAGTACAGGTGCCTCCAGGGGAAAAATAAAAGAAAACATTTTGACATTCAATTGACATTTTCCACGACTCAAGGAATGAACAGATTACTCTATACTACGACTCAACTGGTTAATTATTGGGATAGATACCCAAGGTGGTTTGGGAAAGACAAGGCAGTTTTCTGAGGAATATGGGCAAACCATTCAACAAAGCAAAATGAGGAAGCCTGCCAAGGGATGTAAGTACCTCTCTAGCAGATGAATCAGAAGCTTCTGTTTGCAGATCTGTCAATGTAGCCCCTTTCCTAAATACTAATTGCTTAACAAACAAGATATTAAGATCTTTAAAATAAGAGTTTCTTTGTCATATATGTGTATTTATAAACATGGAAAGGAAATCTCTACATGCAAAATATTTAGAGTTAGATGCTGTTGTAGGTAATTAGTGAGAAAGGCTGTATGTTTTCTTATTCACCTGCTGGTAGAAGCAGATGGTAGCTTATTTCTGCCCATGTGACCTACAGATTCTTCAGGTTTACCACAAAACTATGACTATGGTTATATCATTGTTTCCCTACAGGTATGGTTAGGATTCTGTTGTATAGGATTCTGTTGTATAGGATTCTGTTGCCTTATCGACCTTTGGAAAGGAAATCCTACTAGAGAGGGTATGGATCTTGTCATATTAAAAAAAAAGAAGCTAAGATTTTGTTTACAAGAATACTTGCAATTTTTTTTTCGTAAAAGGAATGCTATTACTTTCAATCTTCCAATGTAAGAGGGAACACCGTGGAGTTTGCATATTGTTTGTCTTTAACACAAACAAAGCAAAAATAAACAATTGCAAGGCAAGCCATCTTCCTACTGTCAACCCTGAGGCACCGCCAGCCATTTGTTGCATGTCCTCATTTTCAGCTTTTTGTTATTTTGCAACAAGCATAGTTCCTTTGTAAACTGTTAATGGTATTAAAATTAGACAAGTCATAGTCTGTATGTTTATATTTCAATAACTACATTCAATTCAAATAAGGTTAATATTTCTTTCTTTAAAAGTAACCTTCACCTAGTTGTAAAATGAACTAAAAGATAACATGGAATAAAACTAAGGATAAATAAACTAAATAAAATGAACTAAATGAAACTACCTAAAATAAATAAAAATCATAAAAAATAAAAATAACTAAGAAAGAAACCAAAACTAAATAAATAACACTGAAAGATGAACTAAAAGATAAAATGGAATAAAAATCACAAAGGACACTTTATGTGGTGTCTGTTTTGTTTAAGAATTATAATGTTTTACTGATACTAAAAAGGTACAAATTAGTGCAGAAATTGCTGGACTGGATTGTTGAAGTCACTACTCAGTAGTTCTCTCTTATGGTTACATCCTTGGGGAATGAGACAGAAACATCTGAACGCTGCCACAGCTCAGACAACTGCCTAGGTAATATTAGGGAATCATCTTATTTTTTATAACTGTTCTTTTTTATTTTTTAAAGATTATTACATGGGATTTTTCTTGCTAATTTTCAGCATCACACCATTTGTTTCAAGCTTTGCCAAGGATCTTGAATGAGGTCTTTTAAGAATTTATATGATGTGGCAGACAGGACTTGCAAGCTTTTATTTTTCTCCCAGTAAATTCCTCTTGACGCATAGAAATGTTATTATTTCTAAATTAGACATTTTAGACATTTTATATGCCTCTAGTTTTGGGGAGTTTTAATACCTTGTATGGATGGTTGAGGATTTTGGTTCTCTGCCTCTCATCAAACTGAGGATTCTATAATCAGCTAAGAAATTGAGTAAGTCAAGAAATTTTAGTTGGGTGCACTAAAGACCCAGCAAGTGATTCTCAGGGCCAGCTCTTTCCTCTCTTAAGACCACTCTTTAGATTTTGGTACTTCCTCTCATACGGTAATATATCCTGTTCTCCCTACTCCACCTCTGCAGCCTATTTTGTAAAGTCAAAAAGAGCCTCCAAATTGTTATCATTAAACAGCAGTTTAGTTAACTGTACACTAAAGATTTGGTGAATTCAAAGTCTCTCACACCAAGCATGCTCCAGGACTCAGCAACCTGGATGGACATGGAAAGTCAGAGCTGGGACACTGCCTCAGACTTACAGAATTGGCTTTGCATTTCAGTAAGACTCTCTCTACGTTACATTGTAGGAAGCGCTGGAAAGCTGCGTGAATTGTGAATCTCAGTTCTCCAAGGAGAAAAATCAGAGGCTCAGAGAGGCTGGAGTGTGCAACTTGAGAATTTAAGCTCAGGTCTGTTTGAAGCTCGTATTCACACATTGCCACCACACTTCAGTGTGTTCAGTACTTGTAGCCAGTTTTTGAAGACAAGTGAAAAATTGTCACCAACCCTTCCCCTCCCCCTCCCCTATTTTTACTAGCTCTTGACTAGTCTGGCAATATTCTCCAAAGGGACTAAGACAAATCCCGATGAGAGTGAAGTCATGCATCCCTGAGGAGACCAAGTTTGGTGGCAACTTCAATAGCATGGATTCTTGTGGCTTCGTGCTGTTCTATTTTTGAGGATATGGAGGATCTTATTTATTAGAGCGTGTTTGCTGACACTGTCAGTAAACATCTTTTCTTTGTTAATATTTAACCCACCAACTCTTTCAAGCGTCCTTCTTTTTCAGACTCAGAGTCCCACATGCTTTTTAATCCACTAATAGCACCAAACTGTCTCCATGGTGCAATAAAAGTCTTTTATTTTATGACTTCCTTGAATTACTACCCTAACTTATAATTTGCCAGATTTGTTTTTGCCTTCAAATCCCTTACTTCATTGTAGCCACATGAAAAATGTTATACCCTATGCATTTTCTTCCCCAAACCCTAATGCTTATTTTTAATATACTAATAGTTCTTGCCCGGAATAATTTAGATTTGCTGCCATCCAGAATGTTTTATTTGCCATTCAAACCAACTTTTAGGAAGTTTCTTTATAAAATATTGGGAAATATTTGGAATAGCTTTAGTAATGCTTGAAATCCAGTACTTTCCTTGGATTATACAAGTTAAAAGAGACCTTAGAACATGTTTGGAAAATTCAAGAAACTAAAAGAAAGAAGACAGAGTGGGGAGGTGGGGGAGGAAGGGGAAAATAGGGAAGGGGAGAAGCAGAAAGGGAGGGGGATGTAGGGGAGCAGAAAGATCAAGGGGAAAGGAGGAGAGAAGAGAGGGAGAGGGAGAAAAATTCAGTTGGTTATGTAGATGTTTCTTAGTATTTTTAGAGAAACCATAAGATGGGTTTCTGGAAGTCAAGGCTGTTTTGTTTTTCCTTTTCTTTTTCTTTTGAGTGGCAGTCATAAATATTCTGATCTTATCTCAAATAAAAGGACATAGTTTGAACTGAAGATAATTTTCATTGTATTTACTCAAGAGTTTGAAGGTGGGGACAGGTCCAGTTGACAGCTTCCTGTCTGAAGAAAGGAGAAATAAATTAGTAAATATGAAAAGTAAGTATTCTTTAGATTGGCATCTGTTCTCTTTCTCTTTCTGTGTGTGTGTGTGTATGTATTTTTCTCTTGCCTCTTGCATTGTCATAAATATAGGGTTTCCCAGGCAAAGTAAAATAGCTGAGAGAGTAGTGAATTGGTTTTGAGCTGTATATTCCTCAAATTGGAACTTTTGTCCAGGATGCTAGGCCAGAACTAGGCCAAGATAGACACAACCAACCCAAACACAAAAGCTCTCTGGAGTTCTAGCTCAGAGGTTGTAGAGTAGGCAGTGAAAACAGAGCATGGTCAAAGACACTTCACCATGTATCATGCAGCTGTTTGGCTAAGGAAAACAAAAAGGCATTGATCAAATTTTTGTGGAAAAAAAAGCTTCTTAGGTGGTTATACCAATTGGGAAATGCAGAGGAAAGTTGTCTCTTCTCTAACCCCTTTTGCTTCTGAAGTAGAAAAAGAACATATAAAACACTGATTTGGGCAACTAACCACTGGCATAATTTCAATGGGAATCTCTCTTATCTCAGTTGATTTTACCATGTGAAGAACTGATCATGGGAAGTGGAACTATGGCTCAAGTGGTAGAGGTGCTGCCCTTGAACTAATTTTAAAAAGCTCACAGGCAGTGCCCAAGCCCTAATTTCAAATCCCAGGGCTGGCACACAAAGTGCACACGCACGCACACACACACACACACACACAATGTTGAAACAATCTTCTGCTTGTGCTATTTAGGAGATCTGAGGATTGGAGTTCAAAGCCAGCCAGGGCAGGAAAGCTCATGAGATCTTATCTATAACTAACCAGCAGAAAGCCAGAAGTAGAGGTGTGGCTCATATAACACAGCACTAGGGACTTAAGTTCAAAACCTCAGGGACAGTGCCCAGGCCCTGAGCTCAAGACCCAGAATGAGCACACACATAAAAAAAGAGAACTGATCATGCAGTTTATACTTTCAGATATATAGACAATCTTAAGAAGATATGAACTATTTTATTGGAAATAATAGTAATAACATTAGCATCAAACAATTTTTCAATATAAAATTTTTTCTAGTTACTGAGGAAAATATTAGTATAATCTTAAATAGTTCCCTATCTATGCCTAATAAAACACAAGTATTGACTTAAAAAAAGTATGTGGATTAATGGGAAAGGTTACAGGGTATGGATATTGAATTGTCACATGTATATCTTTGCTTATTTTAATTTTTCTCTCCAAAATGAAACCTAGACCTTTTTTTCCTTTACTTTTACCAGATTGTTTCAGAAAGATGTTTCTTGTAAAGGAAGGTTATGAGCTATCAAGAATGTGAGGGTACCAAAAAGAAGAGAGAAAGAAAGAGGGAAGGACAGAGCTGTTTCTACATGTAGTTCTGCTTTACCTTTGAGGCATTTGCTGACTACCAGGAAATGGTGATTGGATTGAAATGTTAGAAGAAAGTGTTCTGCATTTTCAGTGTAATGGGGGATGTTAGCCCAAGGAGCTCCCTTCCGGTAGCTTAGCATGCTCCTTCCTCTTACCACAGTTTGGCACACTCCTTTCCCAAGCAGTAAATAATCAGCCTCCAACCCGCTTTAGCTCGAGATGGCACTCCTCTGGGGCAGCTACCACCATATAAGGCAGCAAGAGCCCCTTAGAGTGACCTTCAGGTCTGGGCAGCTGCAGAACCCCTTATCTACTACTTGGACAGCAGCCATACATCCTAGTCCACCATGATGAAACCCCTGGCCCTCATATCCACACCAGAGTCTCGCCTCTTAGCTCCTTCTGGCCCCTCCTAAATCTCCCAGGTTATATAGGTCATCTCAGATAACAGCTGGCACTTCTCACTCCTCTCTTGTGAGAAGGGGTCTTACTGGCAATAAACCTTTACTGCAATAAACCTTTTCTTTGTTCTTTGTACCTAGATGTCTGCGTGTTTTCTGGACAAATCTAATATACTCTAACAAGGGAAATTATTGGAGTACAGTGCCTGTTGAAGTTTTCATTGAGAACTCTAAAGATCAGATGAAACACAATGGATGAACAATGCATTTGGTTATCATGTCTTTATGTTATTGTTCACTGCCATAGTATTATTCATGTGCAGCAGTGGAAGAAGGCAAGTCACAAAATTTGCTGAGAACTTACTACTCGTCAGTACTTACCAGTACTACTGAGTACTTGTCAGTACTTGTCAGCACTACTGAATACTTGTCAATACTCAGCTAGCTGATTCACATTGTCAAAGATAAGGACACTGAACAGTAAAGGAGTTAGAAAACACATCCAAGAAAACAAAGGCATGGTGACAATGTTCCACAAGAAATGTACTCATTACCTTACTCACGGAAACTGGAACCCCTCTGTACAGCATCTTCACAATAAAATAAAAATTTTTAACAAAAGAAAGGACATCAGAGACCTGTAGACCTGTAGACAAGACATTCCTATCATGTTGAATACATAAGACAAGAAGTTAGAGAGAAGTTAGTCACTTCAGCATTTTGAAAATATTAAAATTCTGTAGACTCTGTCTTTATCCTACATCACAGTGATTCAAGTCATGGAGTTAAGTAACACTGAAGGTCCAAATCTCAATGTACAAATAAGTTAGCTGAAACAAACAGGTAAATCTGAAATATGACACAGAAACTCATGGAGTTCATGAAAGAACCTATTAAAGACTACATCAACGATTTTCAAATTATTATTTTATTTAAAAACTACTGGAAAAAATTACTTCTATGGGAGAGGAAGATATTGAGGAGCTGGGCAATTACAGTTTAATTTTTCCTTATTTGGGAGCTGACCCTGACTAAATGCTAGAATATAGATAATAATACCAAAATCTCATTTGATTGTACTGGAGGCAAAGATGGCTTCCTTGGGAACATTACAGGATTCTTTGTGGCAGAAAAAAATGCAATTCATCATGGGCTTTTTGATGAATAAAACGACTCTGCATAATATATTTTATTATAGGATCCACATTTTAAAAACCATACTCCTGGCCCTATAACCTGTGTGTCCAGTGGTAATAATAAACATGTCATTTAATGAGACTAACTCAGCATGCATGTATGTAGGCTTTGCTTGGGCACACCAATGACAGGTAGGAAGGAGTAACAGGACCACTTTGAGAGACTCAACATTGAGTTGTCTAGAAAGCTTTTCCCCCATGCCTTGCAGCAGTGTTTCAAACACCTTGCCAGCCTCCCTCAATCTCACATACACCTTCCCCCCTCACTGTGAATTCCTTGCCTCAGTAGCTAGCACACACAAAAGAAAAATATGAAGAAATTATAAAATGTTTCAAATAATCTGCAAAGCTAAGCAGAAAGTTCTGTACAAACATACCTGTCACTAATACCTAATTTCTTGATAGAGAGCTCTAATTTCTTGATAGGGTGGTGAAAGAAGAGGAGGCATGATACCTAAGTGGAAATTCTAGCAAAACATCCACAACGTTTGTCAAACTTGAAAGAATGAAGAATGAATTTTCAGTTAGTCAGCTTTACAATTTTAAAACTCTACCTTTCAACCAATAATAACAATAGTAATAGTAGTAGTAATAAATTAATAATAATAATAATAAGATCATAAAGGATTTCCATTGGACATGTCATGAGCTCCATTTTGCTTTATATTGACTTTGAAACTTACAATACAACACACTATCACCCATTCTGAAAATTAAGCAAGACCTTATAAGCCCACTGATTATGTTCTTCTGTACCAAAAGCCAAAGATTGTTACTCCTCAGGGAGAAATCCTTCATGACTGGCCAGAGATTAAAAGTAAAAATAACTTAATTCTGCCAAGTTTCTTCTCTGCTAATCTTTCTCCCTTCCATACTTCTTTACATACAGATCTGGAGTCTCTGAACTTTGACAAATCTCTCTGAACCTATGATCAAGTCAGAGTCCTGACTGAATAATGTAGATATAAATGTTTGCCTGGAAGAGCTTGAAGACTTTAGAAACTGGCCCAAACTCATCCTTCAGTTTTTCCATCAATGTCTGTGTGATCACTTAGTTTTCCTGCACAGCAGACATCACTTAATTGTGTTTTTATGAATGTCTAGTGTATGAGTCCATGTACTTATTCTGAATGTAATGTCTTCTCTAGGGAAGGGCCTATGACCTCATTGCCTTCATAAAATGAATAAACACTGCCACTGATATCCGTCTCCTTGTCTAATTCTTGAGGTATACCGTGTTGGATTAGGGACATTTTGCTTTGATACTGTACACTGGTGTTTGATTGTCCGCATCTTGTAGCACCCTATCTGTTCAGAAAGCTGTGTTACCCATTGTATACCGTTTTGGTGAGAGGTTATTTCAGATTGTATAATCTCACTAAAACAAAAGCCAAAATGGCTGGGTCTTTTACATTCTTATGCTCCGGAAGGGCCAACTTCCATGGCAGGGAGATAGCCCAAACAGCCCCTCCAAAGCCTCTCCAGGGATGTTAGTTTTTTGGCAAGAGATGTAAGAATTGGGAAGGAGCCTTCCTCTGAATGAATTGAGTCCTTCTTTCCAGAAGAGGTATCCTGACCAGATGATTTGAATTCCAGGATATTTGCTGTGTTTTCCTCCTAAGGGACAAAGCAGAATTCCCTTGGTATTGAATTTTCTAAGCAAGACCTTCCAAATTCCTGTCCATGTTATGACTGTTCAGAATTTCTTCTGCCAAACCCATGGTAAGTTTCTGCTGATTACATCTGCAAGGACTTGGCATAGTGCACTTGATTTATAGTGTGCTTCTATTGTTATAATATGCCACTGACCATAAAGACAATGCCCCAAACACTTTGATAGTTAGAGGAAAAATTGTCATTTAAAAACAACTCTTGTGGAAATAAGATCTTTTCAGCATGAAAACAGGGCCCCCCATTGGCAGGCAGGCCATGACCTCTATTCTTTTTTTCCTAGTTAACGTTGATTAAGATTTTTTTGAAGATCCATCTTTTTAATTGCTGATAAATGTGGAAGCATCAAATCAACTCTCTCTCTCTCTCCTTGTCTGTCTGTCTGTCTGTCTGTCTGTCTCTCTGCCTTGGGGCATGAACTCAGGGTGCTATCCCATAGTTTTTCATTCAAGGTTGGCCCTCTACCACTTGAGCCACATCTCCACTTCCTTGTGATGGTTTTCTTATGTGTTAAATAAAACTACATTCTCTGCAGTAAGAATGTGTGTTTCCACGTGAAGACACAAAGGTATTCCAATTATCTTAATAAACTATAAGTACTTTAATAATTCAGAGGAGGGTCCACGATGCAACTTAATTATACATTGCTCCAAGTCTAACTGTCCAACTCTATTTAAAATGTGATTCTCTAAAAATGCTTGCATGAATTTCTTTACAATGTTCAATTGATATTTCATGTTCATAGTGTGTATCGGGCTCTGCTGGGTCACAAGAATTACCAGTGTTATCCACCTCAAAAAAAGGCAGGGGAAAGATGGAGCTCCTTGTGAGGGTTTACGTATTCCTCACGGCAGACTACAGTGATGTACATTAACACTGAACTCAGGCCTTGGCCCTCCTGTTTCCAATATTTGTCTGGTATCTAGTCTCAGGTGTGTCTCTCCTACCCCCACGTGTATATGCAAAAGTTGAATGCTGCTAACGTTGTCCAGAAATTCAATGTGACACAGCCGGAGGTACTGCAATCTGGAATTCCTAACTTTTGTAAACTGGCAAGCAGAGTGGAATGTGCAAGGTCTCCAGCTAATGACTTCTCCATCTTCTCTGAGAGACGCTTCTGCTTCACCATTCAGGAATAGGATATGTATTAGACAACCAACATCTGGTCTGAATATCTATTAGGACCATATGCTTTCCTTTGCTGTATTATCATCTGAGAATAGATTAAGGGAAATCCAAACCAAATGGGGATTTGGGGGAATTTTTAAGGGTCACTTAATAAAGTAATTTTGGTTTTCTCTTTACAAGGAACACAGCATACTCTAGAGACGATGTAAGGACCTAGCAACAGTCTCGCAGCAGAAATAACTTGAATGAATAATCATCATAATCATCACCATCTTCCTTATCAGTTTCAAATGGGAAATAGAAACACTTAATTGTCACAGTTGCAAGAACATGCATTCTGCGAGGATTTAACATGAAAGATGGGGCTCTGTGGGATTGCTTTCTCTCCTAAATGAAAAACAGTAGCGTTGGATCTAACACTGCCCCTGCTCCCTACAAACTCCTGGATGATAACTTTCCTAGTGGTTTGGGACTGACTCTGTTCTCCTGTGTGAGTTTGTTGATTTATAGTTGTGGCCAGATAACAAAAGTTTGATTTCATGAAAGCACGTGTTAACAAATGTTTGCTAAAGAACAGATACTAGAGAAATAAAGTTCAATTTGTGAACAGATACTAGTGAAATAAAGTTCAACTTGTTTGCTGTTGGTTTTACAATTAGAACCTAAGATACTTGGATTCGAGAACTTGTTTCACATCAAGTAAAATCAGTAAGATAGTCTTATTTGTCTCTGTTTTTAAGAGTGGCTTTCCCTACTTCTTTGGTAAATGAGATTTACATGGAACTTACAGTTAAAACAGTGAACAGAGAAGTATTGAATTCAATTGTTAATTCATTCTGAGACTGTATGTGTTAGGTAAAGGTAGTCTCATTTTTATTTAATTTTTAAAATTTAGTTTAGATACATACAATGAAATTTATATATATATATATATGTATATATAATATATATATTTGCTTGAAATCAGGACCTGGCTTCTATTTCTTAGCTTTTCTGAGTACAGCTGGCATCCACTTCTGGATTTTTGGTGGTTAATTGGAGATAAGAATCTCAAGACTTCTCTGCCATGGATGACTTTGAACCATGATCCTCAGATCTCAACCTTCTGAATAGCCAGGATTATAGACATGAGCCACAATGCCCAAATGAATGATACCTTTGGCACAATACAAGCATCAGCACAGGAAGAGGTGAAAAAATCCTTGTTTGCATTTCTACTTTAGGTTTGCTGGTATAAGATAAGGCTGTTCATATTTACTAAGATGCAGTTTTGCAGTTCCTGTACTTGACTTTGCTTTATGATGACAGAGCTAGCTCTGAGACTATTTCAGTTTGAGAGTTTGAGATCTATTGATAAAATGATTTCCTGCTTTGTTTGGTCTGAGCCAGGCTCCTGCTAATGAATATCTAGTAATTAATTATTTTAACAAACTTGTACAATTTTAAATTAAGCACAAGATACAGGCAATGTTCTACTTCTTTTCCTTCTCCTTTCCTATTCCTTCTCCTGACTTCCCTTTTTTGACAAGTAACAAGATTCTCCCATAAATTTATTTTATGATGATATTAACATCCACTTTACAATAAAGTATGGGGCAAAGAGTGTGGTTCACGTGGAAAAGATCTTGACTAGCAAGTATGAAGGCCTGACTTCATGCCCTAGCCCCCAAGAAAACAAAAATAAAAATAAATAACTTTCATTGGGGCAATTAAGTATATTTCATCCATATAGAAAAGAACAATGCGGGGCTGGGAAGGTGGCTCAGTGGTAGAGTGCTTGCCTTGCATGCGTGAGGCCCTGGGTTTGATTCCTCAGCACCACATAAGCAAAAAGAAAAAAGCCTGAAGTGGTGCTGTGGCTCAAGTGGTAGAGTGCTAGCCTTGAGCTGAAGAGCTGAGGGATAGCACCCAGGCCCAGAGTTCAGGCCCCACGACCGGACCCCCACCCCACCCCCCAAAAAAGGAAAAGAACAATGCATCTAGTCAGATGTATTTGATTAATATGGACCATAATCTGCCTAGGCATTTCACAGCTAATAGAAATAATCTGAGAACTGGTAAACAGAGAATGCATTTTGCAGCCGGGTGGTGGCTCATGCCTGTAATCCTAGTTACTCAGGAGGCTGAGATATGAGAATCGTGGTTCAAAGCCAGCTGGGCAAGGAAAATCAGTGAGAGTCTAATCTCCAATTAATTTCCAGAAAACCAGAAGTGGCCGTGTGGCTCAACTGGTAGAGTGCAGGGACAGTGCCTAGGCCCAGACCGACAAAAACAAACAAACAAACAAATGCATTTTGCAAACTATAGAAGGGTTTAAAATCAATTATATTGGCTAGAACCAACTTGTAAAAATTTTAAATAGGATATAAAGCAATAATATGGAAGAGGATAAAGTTGAAATTATTAGGGTGGATTGTAGTTAGTGAAGATAAGTGTTTTTTAAAAAACTTCTGTTTCAGAATATGTTATCTTTACAAATGTACAAATATATGTTTATATTAAAATGTAAAATGAATTATATATCCCATAAAAATTTGAAATGTATTATGATATTGAAATGAGTTATCATGATCCTTACAGAAATCCTTTTACTCTCTTTGTGTACATTCTTCAAAGTACACCTATGCCTCAAACCTGGAACCGGTCAGTTAGTGGTTGGAGGCCTTTGTGTTTTGGCAGATACATATTTAGTATCTGGGGACAATTTATCACAGCAAGTATACCTTCAGATTGTTGATGTTTTATTGCTTGTATTTATTGAATTTGAATTTTTGTTGTTATCTTTGTGTTATTCCATACCTTCTTTTCACAACCATGCATCAATAGCTTCAGAGATTTGTAAGGGTATAAAATTTGAGACAGAAATGATAATGAACTAGCTCAGATTTGGTAACACAAATATAAGCTGAGGAGAGTAATCCATTAAAAAGGAAAAATTGCAAGAAAAATGTTCAGATACTACTTTATAAGGAAGCTAATAAGATTTGCAAAACTTTTTCAAAATGATTGTAGGTTAAAAGCTATCATTGAATGACCAAAACTTTCCAAAGTACATTTATGAAAAAGTACACAGCCCTGAAGGAGAATATGTATTAGTTTTATTTGCAAATTGAGTTTTATTTGCCTACATATGAATATGACAAAAGATTTCCTTGTCCATGAATATATGTACGCTAAAACAAAACCATATCTGTGTTCTATTTTTTAGCTTAAATCAAAGAAGTTAAGGTAGAGAATATATTCTTGTATGATAATTGATAAAACTTAACTTTATCAATTTTTAACCATGATACCAAGAATATGCTTCAGAACTTTTCACTTGTGGCATGTTCTGACTTCGATTTGATTTTTGTTGTTGTTGTTTATAAAGTATCAGTAAGAGTCCCAGTATTTTCAGAAAAAAAAGAAAAAGAAAAATGTTTATTGAATCTTTTGGTTCAAAATAAGTATAGATGTGAAAGTTGTAAAGAAACATTATATTTGAAATTCCTATATATGTAGTATACATAAATATATATGTCTTTTTTATATATATTTAACTATTTGTATTATATACATATTACTAATATATATGTGTAATATATACACATTTCCTGGGTGTGTATGGATGTGTCAATTTTAGAGCTATATGTTGTAAAACTCTATATCTGAGTCAGTATCAGGTGTTCAAAAGATTAAAAAGATTTTATAGGTTGAGGATTACAGAAACAAAAGGGCATCATATCATTTTACAATACATTACTTTCAACATCTATGAGGTGGATTAGTCTAGTTCACATAGCTTATGATCCTCAAAATTTTGGTTATATCCTTGTGATATGTAATGAGTGACCTGAATTGAAATTATAATATAAATTAATATATCCACTGAGCTGAAAACAGGCTTTCTTGTGATTTAACAGTGATTTAACTGTTTAAATAAAGATTGTCCTAGAAATCTACTACATGTAGAAATGAATCAGATTTCACTTTGAGAAAACAGTGAGAATGAAATATAAAACATTCAGGTTATTTTTATTCTATGAAAAATAGTGTACTTTTCCTTCAGATGTGATGTCTGAAAGAAAATATGTAGCTTTTAGCTTTACTATTAATGTTAGTTACAGGCTCAATTCTATTTTGGAAATTCGTAAAAATAACATTTATGCTAGTATGTAACCAGTGTAAGAGTAGAAAGAGATTGGAACTGCCCAATGTTCTACAGCAGCATACAGACTCACAGGGAAATCATGTTTACCTTGTTGGTCTGTGAATAAAATAATAAGTATCTTAATTAATAAATTTCTAAAAATACATATGAACTTTGACTTTAGGCAGGAAGAGCATTTCGTGAACTCTGTGTAGGGTACGCCTGTCCTTAAAATGATGAGTGAACCACTTACAAAGAAGATGAAAATGCATACCCAATAGGTGAAGTTCTCCTCAGATTTAATGAAAATAAAGCTTAGTATAAATATAGAGAAATGAGAACAAGACTTCTTAGAGGAATTGGCTGTCTTGTCATGTTAGTCACAGATTCTCCAGTGTCTACTTTTGTTAAGGATCCACGCCCCTTTGTCCAGGCTCTGAGCATAGTGAGGGCGGCCACCCACTATCAACCTCTATCAACCGCGGCCTATTCTCACTTTCCTCTCCTCATTTTCTTCATCTGCACTGTTAAGATCATGTTGAATCTCCACAATGGGCTGTTTTTAAATTCTACATTACAGTGATAAGAACAGAATCTTCTTAATGTCACATGTTCAGTATGTTGACAGTAGTATGAATATTAACATTGTATGGTCCAATTTGCCAGAACATTTTTGTCGAGGTATTGTACATAAATGTGCATTCAATGCTCTCGATATTTAAGAGACAAATGACTATGACCACAATATGGACACATATCACTGCTCAATGGGGAATGAGCCCAATATACCATTTCTATCAACACACAAAATTGAACAGTGACTCTCAAATACATTGGTCATTAGCAATGTCTGGATGCATATTGATTGTCTCACCTGGGTGAGGAGCACTGTTGGAGCTTAATAAGATTCTGCTACATGTCCTACATGCACAGGGCAGCCAGCCACACAACAAAGAATCATCTAGCCCTGCTATTAGAATTGAAGTACCCTGACTGGGAGTTTCTGAGGGAAGTGGAATTTTTTAGTTTGCTCCTCCACAATATTGACTAGACTTTCATATAGATTTGAGAAGAGAGCTTACTAAATATCTTTTAGAAGACACGAGAATAAAATCTGCTCCTGGAACTAGATAAATATCCTTCAAGAGGTTATAAAACACTCTCATCAACCTGTTGTATTCTCGATAGGAGAGCTGTCACTCTATCCATAAATATTCATCACTATGGAAACCTTCCCACATTGCTGTACTCTTATAACCTTAAATGGCAAGCACATGTTTTATAAGCATGGCAAAAAAAAAGCAAATAAAATCCTCTATTGGCATTCTATTGAATATTTGACTATAGATTCTAGACCAGCATTTTTTGTTCTAGGCTGTTCATTAAGATCAATTGAGGAATCAAACAATTCTGCTGTGGAGGTCATCCTACTTGATAATAATCCATCAGAAGTTGTGATGATAAGGAGAGTCCAGGCAATACTATTTTTTCAAAACTTCCAGATAATTCTGAGCTACAATAAAGACTGAAAACTACTGGAGGATCTGTGTGACCTGAAACCTTTGTACTTCTGGCCGACGTAGATGTGAGAACCACTTAATGAGCTAAATGTTCTTAAAAAAATCAAAGGAGAGGGTCTAGGTGTGACTGTGTTAACACCAAGATGAGCTAGGAGTGATCCCAAAGTTTGTACAAATAGTTGTGTAAAAGTTGGCAAGCAGCTGGGACAGAGTGGCTATCTCCTCTGACTCCTGTACATCCTTGTTTCTTACAAGGAACAAAGGCAGGAGAGTTTCTTGTTGTATGGCAAAGGCAATACTAGGTTTGGACAAGAATGGAATCGTAAGACACGTAATGCAATAAGGAGTAAAATTTGAATTCATCCCTAAAAGTTTCCAGGAGAGGGGGAAATGGTGTAAACAAGCCATCTGTGTTGTGATATGAAACACATTCCCCTGCGTGGCCCTTGTGGAGTGACTGCATTATTTTCAAGAAAGGAGGGGAACTAGTGGTAGGACTAGTACCGGGCAGGAATCCTAATCAACTTGTGTTTTAAATGTGCACAAAATCATTCCTGCAAGGAATTGAGTTGTTCAAAAGTCAGGCTCTGGATGAATTAATAGCAATCTGAGAATTAAATAAAATACTGTATTGGCAAAGCAAAGCTTTGATGCTGCTCTACATAAACACAAAAATGAACGGTTAAATTTAGCAACGAACAGATTCGAATGCAGTTTGTCCTTTTTCTATCTATAGTCTGAGTCCTTCTGATCACGTACTGTACATTTGATGGAAGCGTGTGGCTGTGGCAAATGTCCCTCAGGAACAGATCCAAACCAGAAGTTCAGTTTGTTTCAAGCTCTTAAAAATGTTCTAGGGGAGCAAAGTGGATTGGGGTCCCCCTAAATTCTCATATTATCTTTTCAAACACTAGAATGCACTGAAAGCAGTCAGTGATATATAAGATAGAAGAAATATAAGAAAAATAAACACTTTTGTTTTATTGGAAACAAACATTTTATCTTGATTTTTAATGAGCCAAACTGTTAATGAATTTTAAAAAAAAAATCAACTGCCCCATCTCCTGAAGCTTAAATTCTTGCTTTTTTTTTTTTTTTGTTTGGTCCATCATGGGGCCTGAACTCTGGGCCTGGGTGCTGTCCCTAAGCTCTTCAGCTCAAGGCTAGCGTTCTACCACTTGAGCCACAGCCCCACTTCCAGGCTTTTCTGCTTATGTGGTGCTGAAGAATCATGCATGCAAGCCATGCACTCCACCACTGAGCCACCTTCCCAGCCCCAAATTCTTGCTTTTTATACTTCTTTTTTTTTTAAAGACTTATTACCTTTTCCTTCTCTGAGATATGTGGTGTTCCTTGGCTTTGGGGTTTTACAAGCCTGCAGTTTCAGTTACTATTAATCAGGTAGCTGAGCCAGGAAGCAGAATAACCTCATGGAACCTTAGGTCTGTCTTCAATAGTGGAGAATAACAAAATATTCTTCTACAGTCATTTGTGATGATTAATTTTACTGATGTAAAGAATGTGGTGTAGTTGTTAAATGGAATACTGTTCAGCACTGAAAAGGGATACATTCAAAACAGATCAAACCCCCAAAGTACAAAAATACATAACACACATTTTATTCTATTGATACTACACTCTGAAAATAGCAAGCTATAGTGAGGGAAAAGAAATCAGCATATATCACTGTTTTAGGGTAGCCTGGAGGTGGGAGGTCAAGGGAGAACTTTTGGAGCTGATAAAAATGTACTTTATCATGACTATGGCAGTAGTTAACATGACTTAAAACATTTGTCAGTTCACAGAACAATATAACATAATGAATGAATACAGAGCAAATTTATTTCCTCTCACCAAAATACCCTAAAGGCCTGAAAGTTTAAAAATAAAGATAAACTTTTAAGAAATTAATGCCACATGGAAGTGCCCAGCACAATTGTCACAACACATGCTCTGTCCTCTCTTTTCTGTCTTTAGTTTCAGTGCTAAGAATGTTAAACCCAGTTCTTACTACCTTAATTCCTTATCACGTATTTCCTCATGATTAACTTCTATTTCAAAAAATCCAAACAGCCCATTTATTGCCAATCCACATTGTCTTGCATTTAAAATCATCGTTGTGTGTGTGTGTGTGTGTGTGTGTGTGTGCGTACACTGCTCCTGGGGCTTGAAATTAGGGCCTAAGTACTGTCCTTCAGCTAGTGTGCTAAAGGCTAATACTCTACCACAACTTCATTTCTGGCATTCTGGTGGTTAATTGGAGTAAAAGTCTTTCAGCCTTTCCTGTCAAGGCTGGCTTTGAAGAGCAATCTTCAGATCTCAGCCTCCTAAGTAGCTAGGGTTACATGCATGAACCATGAGCACCTGACCTAATTTTATTTATTTATTTGTTTTTACAGTGTCACCTTCATGTTATGATCTGCTTTCTAAACTTTGGGTACCCCAAGTCTCATCCTAGTTCCCCTTTCCTTTTCTGCCCATAAATATGGGAATTTCTCCATTGCAAAGACATCTGCTTCTTCCTTGCTCTATCCAATCATACCTACCTTCCAACAATTTTAGCCAGGAAGGATTTTCAGGATATTTCTCAAAAGACCCAGATCACATTACATTCTTCTTTCCACTTTCCTGTTGGGTAGCTCTGGTTCCAAAAATAAGCAACCATTTCTCTACTAACAAATGTCCTAGGCTGGGTAGGTAGTCTGGCATGAATGAGGCCTTGGATTTGTTAATTCATCATTTTATTCACGAATGTATATGCTACATATGTTATACTATGGGTTGATAAATATCTTGCTTCTAGAATTTCTATTCTGTTCTAATATTCATTTTTTGAGCAATTACCTTAATGTTGTATTTTATTACTGATAGTGTAGGTTTCCTGCATTACTTGTTTTCATTTCTTCTTAGGGCTAATTTTGTTTCTGCAATTTTTCTTAAAACTTGTATTTGGTTTCTTGTGAAGGTGTCTATGATTATATTACTTTTATAGATTAATATGGGTGCAAATAACATCTTGACACTACTGTCCTTCCAGTAATATTTTTGTTTTAACATGTATTTATTTTTCTCTTCATCAGTAAAGTTTATGATTGTTAAAAATTCTACTAACTTTTGGCTATATATCTTAACATTTAGGTGCTTATATGTAAACTTCAGAACTGACATAATGCAAAAACTCATAATATCTAGCAAATTGAACCCTTTCTTGTCAACATAACACATTGTAATATTAAGTCATCTGGTATTTTTAGACATGAACTATCCAGAAATGAAAATTATAAAGAGAAATAGGAAACGTGAAAATATATGTAACTTCATAAAATTAAGAATCACACTCAAATCAGTTGAAAAGTAAAGGTCTTAGAAATATTAATCACACTCAAATCAGTTGAAAAGTGAAGGTCTTAAAAATATTAACCGATCAGTCTTAGAAGAAAATGTCAAAAAGCTTGATGGTATTATATACATTTAAGAAAGAATGCTTTGACTAGAAAGTCCTTTGAAAATGCATGGAACTAGAGAGAAATTTTGGTAGGAGGACCTTGTTAAGATAATTATGAAAATGTAATCGTATAATTTTGTTGCAGAAATTCTTTTTCAAAAAGTTCCTGGCATTTGATTCATCCTTATTTTATTCTAGAAATTAGCTCATACTTTCAACTCCCAGTCACATTTTGTTAGATTAAAAATAAGTACATTTCACAAATTTCTTTTTATTTTTAGGTTAATTCCCAGTACATTTTATATTTTTAAATATGGTTTACTGTGAAAATATGGTTCTTTTTTTTCTGAATGAATTCCTTATAAAGATCAATTCCTCATTTACTGAGGTAAAGAAGACATCCTGAACTTGAACTTTTCAATTCTCAACAATCCATTGATGACTAGGATGAATCCTTTCTGCTCTTGGCTTATTATTTTCTTAACATTGCTCAGAATACTAATGATTAGAATTTTATTTTATTTTTTATTTTTATTTATTTATTTATTTATTTTTGGTCAGTCGTGGGGCTTGAACTCTGGGCCTGGGCGCTGTCCCTCAACTCTTCAGCTCAAGGCGAGTGCTCTAACCACTTGAGCTACAGCACCACTTCCGGTTTATTAGAGATAGGAGTGTCAAGGTCTCTCCTGCCCCGGCTGGCTTTGAACCACGATCCTCAGATCTCAGCCTCCTGAGTAGCTAGGATTACAGGCGTGAGCCACCAGCACCTGGCTAGAATTTTATTTTTAATTATTTTGATATATATATATATATATATATATATATATATATATATATATATATAACTTTTGTAACTAGAAAAAGGCAGTAAAGGAAAAACCTAAAATATTTGTCAATCTTGATAGAATTTTTCATTTTGTAATTCATTTTTGTGCAAATAATATAAGTTTGATTTTTACCTATGTAACACAAATATTCCTGTTGGGGAATATGATTTCACTGGCTTTGCCAACTGAGAAGCTGCAACCTAATGCAATATTTGAAAAGTACAAAATTATCTTTTTTATAGGAGAATGTGAACTTATTTCTCCATTAAAATCTGTAAAATTGAGGTTTGTGAAAGAATAATTCATTGATAATTTATTTTCCATAATTGCTAGATTATTTAAATTCTTTTTCTCTTAAATCATTTTGAGAAGTTTCATTTTAGTAAAATTTTGAGCTTCACAGACATAGACTCTATTAAATTTGACCAAAAATGCATACATACCCATAGTAAGTTCCTTAGTCACAAATTTTGTGTAATTATGCTTTGTCTATTTTATGATATACATCAAAATTGTGTTATATATATATAATATATATATATATATATATATATATATATATATATATATATATATATATATTGGTGCTAGTCCTGGAGCTTGAACTCAGGGCTTGGCTACTGCTCTGCCACTTTAGCCACAGCTCCACTTCCAGCTTTTTCTGGTGATTAATTGGAGATTAAGAGTCTCAGAGCCTTTTCTGCCAAGGCTGGCTTCAAACTGCAATGCTCAGACTTCAGCCTACCGAATAGCTAAGATTACAGGTGTGAGCTACCAGTGTCAGGCCAATATTGTGCTTTCTGAGGCTCATGTAAACTATTGGATGTATGAGGTACACAGTTTATCTGTTCATTCAATAACGTTTAAAATGTTCAAAAATACTTTATGACATTTGTACTTCGATTTGTATTAAACTTACAGTATTTTTTTTTTTTTTTACTTTTTTCTCCATCTTAGTGCTCATGGAAACTTTTTTTAATTCAGAAAGATTTTTTTTTATTTTTTTATTTTTATATATTCTTTCTTTTTTATTGTCAAGGTTATATATAGAGGGGTCTCAGTGTACTCAGAACCTTACTTAGGTAACTGAAATCCCTCATGGAAACTTTTTAAGAATGCTGTATTCTTAAACTTATTTTTCTTTACTTCTTTTTTTTTTTTTTGTCTTGTGAGAATACCATACAGAGGAGTTACAATCACATGGGCAAGATAATGAGTTCATTTCTTATCAAGCATTGTTGCCTCCTCTTTGTTTCCCCTTACCATCCCTTCCCATACTTCCCCCTCCCCCCATCTTATCCTCCCCCCCACCAAAGTTGTAAAGTTTGTTTTTTGACATAACGACTTGTACATTTCATTGTTGCAATGAGTCCACCTGTATCCCTAGTTAAACGCCTTCTGTGTCCACTGAAGTTGATGTTTCAAATCAGAAGTCATACGAATTACATTGCTGCTGTATTTCTTACCTTGGATTATGTTAATTTTTTCTTCCCAGATTAAATGTAGATTAAATATCCATCTATAATATAATTTCCTTTGGTCCTTTTTCCTTCTCAAATCTGTTTTACTTTTCCTTTTTTTAATTGCGAAAATACCATACAGAGGGGTTACAATTACATGAGTAAGATAATGAGTACATTTCTTATCCAGCATTGTTGCCTCCTCCCTTGTTTCTCCTTCCCATCCCTTCCCATCTCTCCGGGCCCCTACTTCCCCCCCCCCCCCATGTCCCCTCCGCCACCGTGCCCTCGCCAAAGTTGTAAAGTTCATTTTTCGACATAACATCTTGTACAACTCATTGTTACAATGAGTCCACCTGTATCCCTATTTAAACAATTTGTTTTTTCCCTTCCCCTCCACAAATTATACCAACATCAAATACTGTGAAAACAGGGGTTATACCGTGGAGGAGGGACACACAAAGCAACAAAGAAATCATCTTATAAATATGTTAGAAACAATAGCAAGAAAGAAAAAAACATTTGAATCCTTATCTTGGGGTTCATTTCACCTAACAACAACTTTTTGACCATTTCTGCTTGTCTCAGACATATACTAGTTATTGCAAATAATGGAAAGCATGAGACCTATGTTTCTAAATCTGTTTTCTTCCACATAGTTTCATGGCAGATTCTGAGAAGAATTCAATTGTCTTTACTATATGGGCAACCATGTTTTTTTTTTTTGTGTTCTTTGTCATTTCCCTGAATGCTTATATTGGTTAAGATAATCTAGAGTTTATAAAAATAACCCAAACATTGCAGTATAAATGTAAGAGTAAGGTGGTTACTCAGTTTCATGTGTTTTGTTGATTTTTTTTTAATTTACAAAGACTGTTAAGGGAAGGACAATTTTTTTTTGGAAATGTGTTCTTGTTTCCATTTGTTCTTTCACCATAATTGGACTCTTTGGGTCATCCTTTCTATTTTCCCTCTTTATCACCTAGGGCTTTTCTTTGCTATCCCATTGGGACTGTCCCAGGGGCTGCTGAGAACTCTGGCAAAAAAGCAATCAGAGCTGCCTCTACTCTGTAACCTAGAATGGTTCTAAGTTCCTGGGCTTCACATGCAACTGTCCAGCAATCCTTCTGTTCTCTGCTCCATGTCTCTTCCCTGTTCCATTGTACTTGCCCAGGGATGAACTTTCTCCACCACACAAACCATCCATGAGTGGTGTACATCAGCCTGGTTTGCAGCCTTGTTCATCCTACCATCTTTCTGTCCTTACAAGAAAGGGGGTCACTTCATGCTACAGTGGCTCTTTAGATCTTTCACACCTCCTTCCTCATTTACAATCTCTTGTTGCTGGAAGTTACAGAATTTAGAGTGTTGTTCAGCAGTCTTTCCAGAGCTTCATAATCTCCTCTTCAGCTACTTATTAGTCACTTTCACTCAACTATTTCACAGAAAATTCAAATCCAGTCTACCATAAATTTGACCCATCACCCCCCCCCCCGCCCTTCCCTTCACCACTCACCTGATCTATGTTTGTTCCCTCTTAGAATGGATGATATCACCACTACTGTGAGGGGAAATATGTCTTATTTGTCCTCGATTCATCCATCTTCCTCATGGTGTGTGTGTGTGTGTGTGTGTGTGTGTGTGTGTGTGTGTGTGTGTGTGTGTGTGTGTGTGTGTGTTATACAATTACAGAATGATTCTGCTCGCCTGTCCTGCCAACAAATACTATCCATTTCTCTCCATGTCCTTCTGTCCTTAGACACTGATTTAGGATATTATTTTTCCAGCCCTGACCATTCCTTGTAATGTGGTCATTTTGTTTCCATCTTAACCTGCATCTACTTAACCTGCATCCACTCTGTGAAAGAATGACAGTTTGTGGTTCTCCTAAACAAGCATCTGAGGCAGTGCATTGCCTCCATCACAAAGTCTTCTCTTCTGAGTGTTGCAGGCTTCTCAAATTTTGGCCCACTTACCATTACCACCCCATCCCAGTCACTTCCGCCCATTCCATGCCTGACATTATGTTCTCCACAAATCCTGCTGGAATTTCACATTCTTGTCTCCAACCATTATCATGCACATCTATTCTCTTTTGCCAGGTACCAAACTAATTTCAATCTAGTCATTAGGTTTTTCTGTATCCAGAAACCCATCGGAAATCTCTCTAATGAGAGTTAAGTGCTCTTCTTGTATGATGCTATCACATTCTGTATCTTCCCTATTATAAATTTTGCTACAAGACATTACAAATGTTTATTTATTTGACCTTTATGAAGGTAGGAAATACGTGTATAATAGGTGTTATTTTTTGGGGGAAAAATATGTCCTAGAGACTACTAGTACCTGGATATACCTGGTAAATGATGTTTGTTAACTTGACGTCAAAATACTTCATTCTTTCCCAAACATCCATGCATTCTCTAAAATTTTAGAAAGAAATTTTGGTTTCCCTCTCCCCTTCCCCATTCTACAGGACAACCCATTCTTTCCTCTATTTATAACTCTGTGAGTGAAGTGATTCAAAAACAGACATATCTTAATTCATAACATTTAGCTGAGAGTAGATTTGTTCAATCTTCTGTGTACTTGGAGGGCCATGTAGAATCTTTCTGGAAAGAATCTGCTATATGCTGACCCTCCTACAATTCCAGATTTTTGGGATCATTTCTTGATTCTGATTTACCAAGATAGAACACTGTCTACTCATCTTACCAGGTTCTCTGAAACATTAAGCAATAGCATATATAAAAAATACAATTTCCGGGCTGGGAAGGTGGCTCAGTGGTAGAGCACTTGCCTTGCATGCCTGAGCCCCTGGGTTCAATTCCTCAGCACCACATAAGCAAAAAAAAAAAAAAAAAAAAAAAAACGGAAGTGGCGCTGTGGCTCAAGTGGTAGAGCGCTAGCCTTGAGCTGAAGAGGTGAGGGACAGCGCCCAGGCCCAGAGTTCAGGCCCCACAACTGGACCCCCCCCAAAAAAAAACAATACAATTTCCCATAAGTGTGACAGGCAGATTCCTCCTCCTAATTACAGAAGCTTATCTGTAGTGACTGCAGGTCTCACCAGTTGGCCTCAACTACACTGTAACCAGGCTTGCTTTTTTATCCTCTGGCTTCTTTGTAGTTCTGAACTCTTGAACAACATGGGAAAAAGTATGGAAGAGTCATAAAATTAGAGGTTGAAAGCCTCCGTTTTGATAGGAGAATACAAAAGCCTACAATTTGATAAAATATAAGACAAGTTTAACATAGTTGCTGAGTCAAAAAGACAGATTATTGGTGAGGATATTTGTCAGGGGTAGATAGTTCTATACATTTCAGGTAAACTCTTTTTGGAGCAAAGTTAATGCATTCTAAACTAATTTTTAAAAATATTTTTGCTCTTACATTCTAGATGCTTTAGTATCATTTTTTGTAAAGCAAACAAACAAAAAAAGAAACATCCAGGCCTAATTTTGGTAACCATTGAGTTACCTGCTAGCCTTGATTTTTTTTCTACTCACTTTATTATTTAATTTTGAAGTTGGTAGCTACTACACTGAAAACCTTAAGACTTCTTTCTTTCTTTCCATTGTGTCCATAATAGCATATTTCTGTAAAACACTAGATGACAAAAGTGTATTTAACAAGCTAGACTTGTTATTAAGACGAATACGAATGATTTTGTTATGCCCCAATCACTGTAAATCCTGTGAATTACCACTCAGAGAGCTCTGCTTTCAAAGTTACTCTGCTGTCATAATCCATTCCCCACATCAGATCTGTTCTGATTTATCAGCAGAAATAGTGATAGTAACTGATGCCGAATTTTCTGAGAATGTGACTGCTGTGCATAGTTGAGATGTTGCTAACTTATGACAGACAATAGGCACTTACTATATAATTGGTTTTGCTTCTCTTGACTATTCTATCTAAATTCAGACTTATTTAATGTTTTAAACACATTCAACATGAGATTTCATTAAGCCCCCCCAAATTCTTTTCAGTAAGAGAATAAGACAATTGACCAAGCTGTCTGAGATTTATTACAGTTTTGCACCCCATTTTATGAAGCAGGTAGATCTTATTCTGTTTAAGTATCACAGCAGCATTCATTCTGCCATGCTAGAACACTATTCTGTATGATTCTGTATAGTTTCTGGACAGAATGCATCATCAGAATTAATGGAAGTTGCTGTCTATTCACAAATTCCAAAAGGAACGGAATTGGAGTGTCACCTCTCAAAACTAAAACTTGTTACCCATTGCTTTTCTGCTTTGTATTTCTGGGCTCTGATGCTTAGAAATTTTTTATGTCTAAACAAATGATGCTGCCTGTAGGGACAAGTATAAATATCCTGTTGAACTTAAAGTAAATTCTTCTACTTAGCCTTTTTTAGGATCATCATATCAGGAAAACAGAGATATGCTAATAACACACAAATAATAATAAAAATCAAGTAATGCTTCTTTATACCATCAAATCCTTCATGAAATTTAATAGAATCATAGATGAACAGGCATGTCAAGAAAATTTTTAATGAATAAACTTGGGTAATCATGCTATTAAAAAAAGAATTCCAGACTGGCACCAGTGGCTCACACCTGTAATCCTAGCTACTCAGGTGGCTAAGATCAGAGGATTGTGGTTTGAAGCCAGCCCAGTTAGAAAAGTCTCTATAAGACTCTTATCCCCAATTAACCACTCAAGCACTGGAACTGATGCTTTGGCTCAAGTGGTAGAGCACTGGCTGGGTTTGAGCACAAAGAGGTCAGGGACAGCACCCAGGTCCTGAGTTGAGGCTCTATAATTGACCAAGAGAGGGGGTGGGGTGGGGGGAGGAAGAGAAAGAATTCCAATTAACTGACTAGCAAGTTGAAGTAGAAAATGTAATAGATAATAAAGGAAGGAAGCCATAAAAGCTGTAGCTACCTCTATGACCAGCTATTGAGACAGTGCTATGACTGTGCTATGACTGACCAGTTTTCCCCTCCTTGCTATGATTGACCAGTTTTCCCCTCCTTGCTATGCCTTGTATATATTTCAACTATTTTTCTTTGTATTTATATTTTTATCTCCAACTATTGAATTTCAAGTGAATTAGTATTAGATAATTCTATAAATTAATACAATAGGTATCAGGATACAAAAATGTATTGGGTGGACATTTTTCTCCCAACTGTTCCATGCTTAAACTAGACACATTATCAGACAAAATTTTGTCTTGTATCTTTCAAAGAGAGGGTAATTTTTTAATTATATGAAGTAGTTACATTATAATTTTGAAACTGTAAATATTAAAATAAAATATGTGTAGATATTATAGAGCCAAAGGGGTAACGCTTAGTGTTATTTGTCTACCTGCCAACCAAGAATTTAAGTACATTTCCTTTGTGTGGAAAGTTACAGTGAACGAAAGAGTTACATTCCAATGCAGCCAATGAGGTCCAGAGTTGTTCCTCTCTTTGTTTGCTGTGAGTTGAGACATGAACCTTTGAGCTTGCTCAGATAGAATTTTGAATCCTCAGGTGATGATAAAAATGGCAGTGAAGTCCCAGTGAGTGGACACATACGTGTCCTGTTGTCTCATCTTGGGTTTACTGTGGGTATGTTCCTACTATTGCTGTTCCTTGGCCTCTCTTGATCCTCCAATCTTCTTGTTGATTCTGAAAGCCACCCAAGCTACTTCCTTTTAATTGTATCTCCTCCTCTTTGTTATTATTATCTTCAATTAGATGTACAAAGGGGCTTCCATGTAACATGTCCATTTATATATATATATATATATATATATATATATATATATATATATATATATATATATATATATATATACCATCTTGATCAGAGTCACACCTTCCCTCATTCTCTTCTTCCTATCTATATCAAAATGCCTGCTACCCAAGGGGGAAAACATCAGGATATTCTTTATCTTTCTCTCTTTTTTTAGATTATTTCAAAAGGCATATTTCAGCCTCTTATCCTGAACTCTTTCCAAAGCCTTTACTCTTTTTAAGGTCATTGTGAAAGCCAACACAAGCTTCACTTTGGTGAAGAAATTGTGACAAGCGTGAAGTAAAACAAGACTCACTCCTATGGTAAAAAAAAAAAAAAAAAAAAAAAAGGTAAAACAGTTGCAAACTTTGACATTTAAAAAGAAAAAAATAATGCAGGATGCCAGTGGCCCATGCCTACTGTAATCCTAGCTACTCAGGAGGCTGGTGTCTGAGGATTGTGGTTCGAAGCTAGCCTGGGCAGGAAAGTCTATGAGACTCTAATTTCCAATTAACCACTAGAAAACCAGAAGTAGTGCTGTGGCTCAAGTGGTAGAGCACTCACCTGGAGTTAAAGAGCCCAGAGTTTAAGCCTTACAACTGACAAAAAGAAAAAAAAAAGAAAATAATCTTGATTTTTCATGCAAAATTAAAGCCTATAATGAACCACACAATTAGACAATTCATTGCTCATAAATATACCAAAGCAAGAAGCACAATATTTCATAAACAACTTAATTTTTTTCTAAAGAAAATCATGACCTGTCTACTGTGTAACTATACAGCCAAATTCTTCATGGAGGAATAGCAAGGGAACTATCCCGTTCATAGTTTTATTTGCTCTAAGAAAGAATTGTAATGAAAGATCTGTAAGCTGAATTTTATTGATAATGCAAAAAAGCTCTCCTTATGAAATTTTAATATCTATAATTAGCCATTTAGAAAACTTTCTTTCATCTCCCAACTCATTATGAGAAATTTCAATCTGACAACTAAATATTTCGTTTTATCTCTTCGACCTAGAATGTTCAGTTCAACCAGTTTCCTAATTGCTTGTGAAATTTCATTTTGTTCTTTTTATACCATCATGCAATGTACAGTCACATTCTTAGTTCCAGAGAAAGGTTCAAAATTGATATCTTATAAACAAGAGTCATCCTGAATATTTCACACTTTTTATCTTCCTCTTAATTATTTATAATGCACTATGCAGAATAAGATGTATATAAATGAAGTTTCACTAAATATTCACAGGTTGGGAATATTTGGGCTCATTTGCCCATGCTTTTCAAAAATTTAAGCACAAAACTACTCTTCATTACAATGAAAGGACCTTGGGGCCCACAGGCTCTCTCTTAAGGTTGCTCTGCCGTGAGTTGGTGAGTAAGCCTATGGGTGTTATCTGAACATAACATTAATACAGATTTCAGTATTGGGACAGGAACCTAGGCACAATAGGAGTTTGATGAAAAGTAGCTATGTTATCTGAGCATCTGTAAAAGTGATGAATTCAAGATTTGGCTAAATAAGTGGCCTCAGCTTCAGAAATTTGCAGCACATGGTGTTTGATTCTGCCAAAGAAGCACAGATCTGGAAATTGTACAGAACATTCATAGATATATTATGACAATAGAAGCTTTAGGATTTTTATGGGGAAGCAAAGTATGAAGAATTAACTTTGAAAGAGGAAAACAAACAATAAAAAGCTACCTAGAGAATTTTTTATAACTTTGTATTAAAAAAAATTCTTCAAGAGCTATAAGGAAAAAAAACACACCATATAATCAGGAAAATATAGAGGTACATTGAGCAATGAACTGTCTAGATCAAGTAAGAGGTATCTCATGTCTTGGTAGAACTGTTAAGTGCCGAGAATAGCTCTAGAAAAGGCTATACAGACACAATGAAAAGAGAAGATTGAAGACCAAGCAATCTGGTTAAGGGGATGTTTCTCTGTGCAAATTTCACTTTGAACCAGCACAAACCATAAATCACAAAAATTACATGCCCAGATTTTCAGAAATGTTGATAACAGAACCATTTTGATATCCCTTGAGAAATAGCAGGGGATGAGAGAGAATCCAGGATACTGAAAACAGATAAAAACCATTATAGTTCCCAAGGAGAAAACCAACTTTAGAACTTTAGAAATGACCGATATGTCAAACACCAATCACTACCAGAAAATTTAAATTACTTATCATTCAAATGTGTTTGGGAAAATGAATTGGCTTAGGAATGCATAAGAATAGAAATCCAGTCTCCTCACTTTGTGAGGAATTACTCTGGAACACACCTGGCCTGCTCCACTTTACATATCAGAGCAAATGGCATGTCAGGCACGGATGGACTTCCCAAATTAGCTTTGCAGTGCCGACTCTCAGAGGCATTCCCTGGTGGTCTGGGTAATCTCTATCCCCTACCAAAGCTTTATTTTCCTTCATAGGAGTTGTCACTATGTTTCTGTAGTTAATGAGGTCACATGGACTAAACTAATGCTTGTCACCTTAATGAAGGCTTTGAATCTATTGGATCCTTCTAATCATATCTAGGGAAAGACTAGCACCATCTCCATTTTGCAGATGAAGAAACCAAAGCATAAAAAATGTTGTACCACATATATATATATATATATATATATATATATATATATATATATATATATCACAGTGCAACAAATGGAATTCTATGCTTCCATCAAAAAGAATGACACCAACCCATTTGGAAATGGAAACATTTGGGGAAAAAAATCATATTAAGAGAAGTAAGCCAGACCCAAAGAAACATAGGTCCCATGGTTTCCCTTATTTGGAATAATTAGTATACATCTGGGATAATCTTAGCAGATGAGAATAGATCAATAGCTACGTACATATGACCATATAAGATGATGCTAAGCGAAATGAACTCCAAGACAGGGACACATGAGGTTTTACTTTGTTGTTGTTTTTAATGTACTATGTGATTTTTTTGTTTCTTTTGTATGTTCTTTCCCCTATGGTATACCCCCTGTTGTCACTATATTTGATTCTGGTACCCTGGTATTGTATATATGGTTATTTGAATACATTTATAAGAAAGGGAAGGAGAACAACAGAATGAGGAGACAAAGGACAAGGGGTAACCAATGCAAGAGCAATATGCACAAGACAATATGTTGGAAATGACCTGTACAACTTGGGGGGTTTGGGGGAAGGACGTAAGAGAAAAATGAGGGAAGGGGTAACAAGTTTGACAAGAAATATACCTATTACCTTACTTAGGTAACTGTAACCCCTCTGTACATCCACTGACTTTAAAAAAAAATGTTGCACTGACTTTGTCACAGAGGAGAGCAGGACTGTTGGGTTGAACACAAGAAGCCAGCTTTAGTTATAACTGTATCGTTCTGCTATGCTACCACCATCTATCACCATCCTTGTCTTTCACTCATTTCCTGTATTGTCTCTTTTTAATGCCACCCCACAAAAACAAGCTCTGTAATGGTAAGGTTGTGTTTTTTCTCTGTTGACCTCATATTTTAAAATCGGGTGTGGAAAATAACAAGTAGTAAATATTTTGAGAAATGAGTGCAATATAAATATTGAAAGAGCTAGGAAAGGAAAATGCCTTTGTTGTCAGGGTAAGACTTGTTTAGAATAAAGATCACAGATAATCAATCTTTGGATCCTCAGCACCAGGAAGATTGCCTGGTTTGTTAGAATGACAAAACTGAGGGAAGAAAAGATCTGGAAAATAAGCAGGAGCTATGAAATACTTGGCAAAACCTCAGATTAAATAGCTCTGCGTGCAGAGGTTTGAATAAGGAAGTGTCCAACTGTCGTAAGGAAATATAGAAAATGTCACTGACTTTTGAAACCAAATCTTTAGCTTCTCAATCACAAATAAAACAGCCTGCCATCAAACAGGATAGAAACATAATAGCAAAATATTTTATCTAGTATCACCCATCATTGGGCCACTATGACAAATGATAGGAGGCCTACTGAGATGTTTCTCAGTTCTGAAAAGGCTAATAATTCTGTAAGGGAGGATTTCATAGTCAGTAGGTTATCAAGGAAAACAAAAATGACTAACAACAAAAAGACAACAATATAAGCAGTGGTATCAAGTCTCATGTGACTAATGTCAAAAGGGTAAATGATTGCAGAAATGAACTACAATCATATTAGGTCGACAAGATCCATTTCTGGAGAGCTCTGTCTTTTGGTAACATGAATCCATGTCTGCCTTGATGACAATTAACTTTAGTCAATCAACAAAAGACAGGATTATAGTCAAAATAAATGAGGGTAAGAAAACGATTAATAACTACATAGGCAGTAGATGCCAAGACAATCTTACCTAATGCTGATAGCATTTGAAACATTCAGATTCCTAATCTATTGGGGAATATTAACATAATGTGGCTTTGAAAATTTTAAAAAGACCTCATAATTAATTTAATCACCATTTTGCACAGCATTCCCACTTGTAATCTGCATTTTTGTTTTAAAACTCTTACTATATAGCTGTCATTCTGATCTAATGACATGCTTCTTACTTAGGAAGAGAAGAAATTTCCAAATGTTGAGGCTACACCGAAATGAAGAATGAAACATGTGTCTGTCAGTGCAATTTCACCATGGTAGACTAATTGCAGAGGCCTGTGGGTATGGATTGATGTTGCTGAGTAGTCAGCCTTTACTGCCGTCGCTTTCAGGGCAATTTGCATAGCATGGCTCATAGTGTTTTATGATTTTTCTTTTAAAAATAATTCTACTTGTTAGTCACTAAATCTGTTTAACTCTTCCAGTGCTGACTAGCATATAGTACATGCCTGTTGAACAAGCGTACATATTTAACTTGGCAAGCACTGAGGAAAACTGGAAAGGAGTTGGCAAAGGATATCCGGGCAGGTGTACTTTACTTCCTCTGGGAAGATTATTTGTTTTAGACTGGATTCTCAAGCAAGAAATCTGAGCATGGTTAATGTTATGTGTCACCTTGACTGAATTACAGGTTACCTGGTTAGCTGGTGAAAATATCTTTGTAGGGTCTAGTTAGAAGGGCATTTCTAGCAGAAATGGAAACATAGGGGATAGCCCAATATGTTGAAGGCCTGAAAGGAATATAAAGGTGGAGAAAGTTTCACTTTCCTTCCTATTTGAGCTGTGAACATCTGTCATTTCCATTTTCCAACATCAAAGCTACTGGTTCTCAAGTCTTCAGATTCAAACTGGGGCTTACTCCATTGGCTGCCCTGGCTCTTGAATCTTCCTGTTGGTAGTGGAGCTTACAGTATTGAGTTTCCTTGACTTTCCAATTTGCAGGTAGAAAATTGTGGAACTTCTTAGCCTCTATGATTGTATTAGCCAATTCCTCAAAGAGTATCTCTGTACATCCACATAAATCCTGTGGGTTCTATTTCTCTGTGGAACTCTAATACAAAGATCTCAAGGCAGAAATTAATCCAGGTGATGGATTGAGAAATGTTCTTAAGATTACTACCTATAGAAGACAAGACAGGACAAAACAGAGAGAGAAGTTGGGCTACACAGCAATGATGAAAGCCAGAAGGTTTGATGGTGTTGTCAAAGACCATCTAAGTTGAAGTGAGAATAATTGAGCAGTACAGAACAACCTATAGGTATGACCTCAGGTCATGTATTTAGCTGAAACAATATCTGAAAATGGCCAAGGGCGATCACTGTCTACCAGAGACATTCCCAATAGCTGAGGGTTTCCTTTATTTTATTTCTGAAGGAAGACCTGGGTATGGCATTGTAGTATTCACTGGGGTCAACACATTTCTCCTCATGCTACAGACAGTAATCACTATGAGCAGCATGGGCAACTGTAGTTTGTGACGTTTTTCTGTAGAATATGTTCCTAAAGATCTGTTCTCCCTTGTCTAATAATTTAACATTCATCATCCTAATAAATTCTACAATTATAAGCAACTTAAAGAAAAGGGGGTTGGAAAATTTAGTCATTTATTTCATAGCTAAAGAGAAATAGGTCAGCTGATTAGACTACTGTAAGCTTAGACTACTGTAAGCTGATATCTATCTTATAGATATAGATATAGTTATAGGTTTTTCTCTATCAATCAAATTTAAGTCCTGAAGTTTAGTTTTAAATGAATGTTTTGTATTGGAGATGCATGATGTTTCTCAAAACTGGTCAAGTTTTCATAGTTCAAATACTTATTTCTCTGATTTAACTAAAGAGAAGATAGTAAAACCTGGGGCATTTCCTCATTGCGATTTTAGTACTTCTTATTTGTAAGTCAATAAAATTATTCTTTAGGAAGTTTCTGAGGAAAATAAACGTTTACAAATGTCACATCACTCATAGAGACATTGAACCCGTGGTCTGGCATGGTGCGCAAATCGAATTTGCTCATCTCATGGAATATTTGCCTTTAAGTCAAGGGGAAACATCTAAAGCTACACTGTCAGTGGCTGTTAGAACATGGCTCAGGTTTAAACACAAACAAAGGGTAATCTGGCCTGGCACAGTCTGGCCACTGCAGCAGTGTATCTGAAGGTTATGTTTTATGTTTATTAGCTCCATCCAGATGGTGTTTTATGTCCTTAATAACTTTGTCCCTGACTAAGCCATGAACCTACCATTCGAAAAACACAGTAGGAAATGTCTATCAGCATAAAAAGTTATTTTATAATCAGAAACATTACTTAAAACTTTCTCCTACAACATTTTGAATGAGTTTGATTTCTTTTATTTCAAAGGATATAGTTATTGCTTAACAAAGATAGCTTGTGCAAACGGAACCTAAATTCATGAACCTCTAAAATGCCTTTAAAATGAGCTCATTTTATGTTAATATTTTGTATGACTAATAACCGCTATTGTAGAAGATCAAACGGTATTGATGCATATTTATTTTTATATATCCATAAAATTAGTATTTAATGTGTATTAACATTTCAGTGCTGCAAACTGAAAGATGGAAGAAAGAAATGTCTGAGTTCCAGTGAATTTCCTGTGATCCTCATTTCTCTTCCTTCTTTCAGTTCAGATTTCTAGATCAACCTATACACTGAGTTTAATGCTTCCCTTTTGAAACTTCATGAGTACGTTTCCCCCCCCCCATCCCCCCCACCCCCGGTCAGTTATTCTGTTGACTAAATTCTGCTTTCAAATTTTAATCTCCTCAAGGAAAGCTGTTATATTTTGAGGATCTGAATTTTCTTCAGATATCCAACCAGTTATGCTCTGTATTGTATACTTTCCTAAAATAAACACTGCTTTTCTGATTAAACTCTTCTCTAAGACTTCCTAATAAAAAACCGAAGATACTATTTTTAACCTAGCAGAATAAAATAGTTCTGCATAACAGATTTTTCAGTGTTAGCAAAGACCCTTATCTGGAATTGAAATGAAGGCAAAAATGTTAGTAATACTATTGTCATTAATGTCAATTTAATTTTATTAATTTTAATTAATTAATTAATTTAATTTTAATAATTTTAATGTTATCAATAATAAATACCACTTAGTTTTAAATTTCAAAGCCCATTCTTTTCCTCCCTCCCTCCTTCCTTTCTTCTCTCCCTTCCTTAATTAATTAATTTTAATAATTTTAATGTTATCAATAATAAATACCACTTAGTTTTAAATTTCAAAGCCCATTCTTTTCCTCCCTCCCTCCTTCCTTTCTTCTCTCCCTTCCTTCCTCCCTCTTCATAACTTTCTTCCTTCTAAACTTTCATCTTACCTTTTTCCTTTATTCCCCTGTCTTTCTTTTCCTCCTTCCATAGGTTTTTTTTCTTTCTTTTTTTTTCCCTTTCCTCCCTCCAGTCCGTCTATCCTTCCTATTTTCAGTTTTTGACTAAACATTTAGTACTATGTCTTCTGGATGCTCAGATCCTATGAAGGGATATGATTATTAAGAATGTTTACATTTTTGTAAAAGCACTTGTAAACACCACACACACACACTTATATTACAGATGAATTCTGGGCACTATCTGTTTCCTGCACTCTGTTTCAACTCTATTTGAGCTTTAGAAAGCTCTTTCCTTACATTATCAGATTCCCTCAAACTAAGGCAAAATCTAATTAAATACAATGATCACACTAGGAACTAATCTCCAAAGAATACAAACATAAATTTTGTAAATAAGTTATTTTATTGTGAAAATACTGTACAGAGGGGTTACAATCACATGAGCAAGGTAATGAGTACATTTCTTATCAAGCATTGTTGCCTCCTTCTTTGTTTTTCTCCTACCATCCCTTCCCTCCCATCTCCACAGCTACATCCCCCCTTCCCCCGCCTAAATTTTAAAGTTTGTTTTTTGACATAATGTCTTGTATATCTCATTGCTGCAATGGGTCAACCTGTATCCCTATTTAAACAATTTGTTTTGACCCTTCCCCTCCCCAAATTATACCAACATCAAATACAGTGAAAACAGGAGTTATACCGTGAGGGAGGAACATACAAAGCAACAAAAAAAATCATCTGGTACCTTATAAATATGTTAGAAACAATAGCAAGAATGAAAAAAAAAGACTTGTGTCCTTATCAAATATAAATTTTGTAATTGTAAAGTAATCATTATTGTCTTTAAGATATTTTTTCAGAAAATTGGAAACCTTTACCTAGACTCTAGGACACAAAATAAAAAAAAAAGTAGAAATAAGTTGTTCTCCTTAGACTAGAGTACTGCTCACAAATGTGACTGTTAATACTCACCCAGATATGATTTGTGTGTTTTCTTTTTACATTTTATTATCTTTAAGTAGCATACAAAGGAATTATCTTTTGTGATTGTCAATACTCATCAGGATGTGATTTTGTGTATGTGTGTGTATCAGTGTGTTGTCTTTTAAAATTTTTGATTATTATTTTGATTATTTAAGTAGTTGTACAAAGGGTTTGACATTTAATGAAGTGCTTTATGAAAACAATGAGTCTTGGTCAATGTTACCCCTTTCAACCTTCTCACCCATTCCCCTAGCCACTCCTTCCATTACTTTCCTTAGTTTTGTAGGTTATACTTTGAATTATTGACTTTATTCTTTACCTTTTCTTCTCTCTGTTTGTCTATCCCTTTTCCCTTGGCCCAACCCCACCTCTTTTAATTAGCCATTTTCTGGTGTTTATTTTTTTTAACTTTGACTTTGTCTTCCTAAGGAATGACACTGATCTTTGGAAGCTGTTCAATTCTAGGTGAGAAGCTATTAAAAGTTAAAAATATGGCAATATAGTTAAAATTTAAGTTTAAAATTTCCTTTATTAGCAATTATCTGGGGAAAAATAACCATATGTTTTCCTTGTAATGTTTGTACAGTTACAATGTGAAAGAATATTTCCTTCCACAACACTTTGTAACCCCATTTATGACATAACTTTTTTAATTTTTATTTTACTGTAAAGATGCTGTACAGAGGGGTTACAGTTACATGAGTAAGGCAATGAGTACATTTCTTGTGGAGCATTGTTACCCCTTCTCTTGTTCTCCCACTATCCCTTCCCTAATCCACCTTCCTCACTCCTGTGACATAATTTTGACTGATCTTTAAGAACTCATTGATGGGCTGGGAAGGTGGCTCAGTGATTGAATTCTTGCCTCACATGCATGAGACCTTGGGTTCGATTCCTCAGCACCACATAAACAGAAAAAGCCAGAAGTGGTACTGTGGCTCAAGTGGTAGAGTGCTATCCTTGAGCTGAAAAGCTGAGGGACAGTGCACAGGCCCAGAGTTCAAGCCCCATGACCGAAAAAAATAAAGAACTCATTGATAATTGCTGTTTACCAAAGTTTTGGAAACTAAACAACTTGGAAACCTTTAGTGAAAGTGATATAAAATAAATGCCAACCCCTTTTCCTTCAGTGAATGATGGAAGCAGAAAGATGGTGTGGTAGAGAGCATAGATTTGTGATTTCACACAAAGCTCTGGGATTTAGCCAAGCCATTCAGACCCTCTGTGCCTCACCTTCTCATCTACATTAGGTAGATGATAGTCACTGGTCATAAGGTCTGGCAAATATGAAAGGAGATACAGTGTGTTAGACACTTGCTCAACACATGGCACTGAATGAAAGCACCATAAATGTTAGTGTTTTCTTTTACCTTTGAATAGATATGGTCTTCCTCCATGTCATACAGCCCCTGGTCAGATGGTGAAAATGGAAAAAAAAAGTCATATCAACTCTAAAAGCACATGTAGATAATGAAGTACATGATAGAAGGTAAGAAAGTAGATGGAATGCAATAAAGCATCAGCAGATAAATTGTTGGGCCACATTTGTAAAAATAAAAAAGTAATACAAGTAAAAAAGTAAGTCACATTAACAACAACAAAATAACATCAAGAAAATTATAATGATTTTAAACTTATAGGGACAGAGTTTATGGTGGGGGTGAGGGGGAACTTGAAGGCATCAAAATGATCATTTGTATCATATGCCAACCTTCAACCAAGCAACTTTTCCCTAGGCTTGTGCATAAAAAGAATGTTCACACACACACACATGCACACACACACACACACACACACACACACACACACACACACACATGCATACACACCGCACAAATTAATGGGATGTGAGCCAAGCATCAAGTAGCTGAAGAAATGTTTGTTAGTGTGGATGATACAAACCCCTACAGGAAATTAACAAGTTGAAGGTAGGTAAAACTCTTTCTGATACAGTTTCTTTAGCCTGAAAAAAAATTGGAAAAGTGTCCCCACATCACCATCCACATAAATGACAATGAAATAGAAGTGTATTTAAACCAGTATTTAACTTCTTACACAGAGAAATTAAAACTCCACTGGACTTTACTTGGAACACTGATTATTTTCTAAATGACAGACACAGAGAGAGAGACAGAGACAGAGACAGAGAGACAGAGACAGAGACAGAGAGACAGAGAGACAGAGACAGAGAGACAGAGAGACAGAGAGAGAGAGGAGAGAGGTGGTTTTTAAAAAGAGGGCTATTCTCTTTATAAACAATAACAAAAATTAAAGGATTTATTCTTCACGAAAGGATTAAATGCAAACCGAATCAGCAGATATGAACTCTAATACCTGATTTGAGCCAATATGCATTGCAGGGCATCATTATCAAGAAGTAGTGGCAGAACTCCCTCCGTCTGAGGCAGTAGTACAGAAACTCCTCCTTCTCTTGTAAATGGACCAATAGGGAGTAAGGTGGTGTCAGCTCTTCTGTGTAGTGGAAAAACACTTGCCTTCTATCTGGTCCTTCAACATTTGGGGAATGTAAAAACAAAATCATTTTCAACAAGAATAGAGAAGTAGCCTTCACCTTGTGTCTTTTAAGTACCTTTAGCTAAAGAGTTGGGGAAAAAGAAGACAAAGTTTAATATGTTGGTGAAATGAAGTCCACTGTGGTTTTAAATGTATAATGACTTGATATGCCATTGCCCTGTGCTTAGAAATGTTCTGTTGGTCATTTTGTTTTCCTTTCCCTTCACTATAGTATGAAAAAGACTTCCCCTAGGAATCTCTTCCTCTTGGGCTTCCTCTTCCCAAACATCCCTGTTTTCAGACAATTGTTGTTTTTAGGTAGACCCAGTCAGTTGATTCTTATGTCAATGCAGTGCATTATGTTTTTTTAAAATCAGACTTTTGTAATTGTCTACTTTTCTGTTCAAACAAGCTGTGCATAATCATTACTCATCATGTCCACCGAATTATAGCTAATTTTGGATTTATTTTAAATATGAAGACCATCAAGAAAAAAGTGGATCAAGCCATTGCCCAGTGAACTAACTATATGGTTTTTCTTAATAGAAAACTAATATTGAATTGTATGGTTTTTCTTAATACTGAAATAATATTGAATCTGAAATCATCTTGCACAATAAATGTTGTTCTCTTGAAGGCTGATATATATATATATATATATATATATATATATATATATAATAAAGTTATAACAGTCCTCTGGGACTTTCTACTTATAATCAGCACAAATACATAAGAAATATCTTGCATTTTCTAGAAAACATTCATTTGTTCATGCTAAAACAAAGTATATTCCTACATAGGCCACTTATATGCCTAGTTTAAATAACATCCTATTGGGCATAAGATGTATGCACTTCAAGACTTTCATGTTAAATGTTAAAAGGACTCATAAATGTTATAGACCACAATAGACAATTTGCCCCATGAAAGTTAGAATGTGTTTGTGATTTTAACTAAGCATCACTATCCCACAATACTGTGAAATTTGGGAAATTATGTAATCACTTAATCATAAGGAATTTGAAAAAAGTAAAATATTACTTATAAATTTATTGAGATTGCCAGCAATTCTTAAGTGCTTTTGTTTTGAAGAAAGAAACTCTGAGTATGAAATTTGAATTTTAAGTGGTGGACATACTGTTACTATTTTGTTATTATATCAGTATATTTTTTATATAATGATATGAAAATCTATGTGGACACATAGCATTATATAAAATATAGTAGTCTCGTGCATTTGGCATAGTGTATAACATGTGATAAAATATGGTATATGTTAATTAAGGATACTTTATCATCTAATTAGTGTCATAGAATAATATTACAATTGGAATAGTCAGGAAAATGTGTTATAAAACTGATTTATGACAATAGCCTATCACTGCAATAATTATAGAAAAAAGTATAAAATGTCCTTGAAATGGTATCTCTTCCCAAAAGAATAAAAAATGTATACAAGCTAATAGTAATATTGGCATTTTGTATTAGTACTTAGTTTTTATATATAATTTTGTATTTAATAATTTGGAATGTCAGGATCTCTTCATTTTGTGATAAACATCTATAAGGACAGAAAGGAAAATAACTCTTACACTTTATTTTTCATGTAAAATACCAAAAAAGATAAATGACCTAGCTGTATTGATTTTGCCAGGATCACTTTACTTGTACCTTTTCCTGTGGCTTTGGAAGGTGTGAGTTCTCAAGCCAGGTCCTTGCCCTACAAGTGTTTCTCCCTTAGTTTAAAAAATAAGGAAGTATTGGTGACAGGAATGATGATGCTTGAAGTATTTGCCATCTAACAGCAACACAGCATTATGATTGTTGTTTCTTAGGAATGTGAAATAAATCCGGGACTAAGATGCATCACACCACATCCAGCATGAGAGCAAGATAGCAAATAGCTGAACAATTTCATAGATTCAAAGTCGTGTTGTTCTGAGTCATGGGATTTAAAAAAATTGTATTCCTTAATTAGTCGACCCAGAACAGCACCCCATGAAAAGATGGTTTGTGACATAAAGGCACCAGAAAGTTCATCTGCATCTCAGCTCTGCAGAGCTTGCGATGTGGCATGTCACAGAGTTTCTTTTAGCTTATGTGATTGCTCGCTCCACATGCTGCCATTTACAGTACATGGTATACAGTAAATCTATTTTTTGTCAAGATGGGCTGGGTTTTCACAGCTCTGCACATGACATCCAGTCACTCTTCTTGGCTCTTAATGCTTAACATGGTGGAGTCTTGATTTTTGGCTGATTGCCTCCAATATGTTCAATTTTGGATGATTTTTAAAGTAGGTTTGTGAAATGAGGCCCTAGACATGTGAAAAATGTATAGGTTTCTTTAAAGGGCTTTGTTAGGAACCAGTCTGCTTCATAAGCATCATTTTGAAATTATAATATTATCTCAAGCATTTGTGGCATGACTTCAGTGGGCACTGGAGAAAATTCAGATGGCAAATCAGAGGAGAATGAAAGAAAGAAAGAGATTAAACTGGATAGAGACCTATCTAGCATTTAGCAGTTGATTTCTTGGCACTGATTTTGTTTATTTATTTGTTTATTTGGAACATGTCCCATTTTTCCAATTAAAAAGTTCAATTATAAGACTATAATTTTTGCAATGTGATTGTAATTTTAAAAATTGCCTTCTGCCATTCATAGTTTTATAGGATAGACATCTCCTAAATGCAAACTTTAGCCACTTTCAGTGAATCTTTTCCTCAACTTTACTTTAGCAAACTCATTTCTAAATGTTTTGGCTATTTCTGCACTGATACTTTTTTTTTTAAATTCTCACCTTCCATCCCTATGGCCTCCCTTAAGCACAAGATTACATTTTGCATGTAAATTTTGCTATCTGTATATTATTGATGCAGTTTGGGGCTCTTTTAACTGTCCAGGATAATATTTCAGGAAACTCCTCAACTACAACCTTCTCGAACTTACTTGACAGAGCTGGGGGGCTGGATATGAATCATCGGTATCCAGACTACCATGACATTAAAATAAAGTAACCAATAATTTAGTCAAAAATGAAATGTAAGAGGAAACCCATCTAAATATAGCAAGTTTGACATATTCATTATTTTAAAATATTTGAAACTATCACACATAAAAATAGTCTGAAAAACAACAGAGAATAGACATGTGGGAAATACAGAATTTAGTACTCAAATATTTTCTCCCTGTTTTTCTATTTTTGTCTAATTCATATTTCAATATTGGTAGCTTAGATAAATGTAGGTTATATTTTGTTTTCTAGAAAATTATTATTAAGTAGTAAAACAAAGCGGTTACAATTCTGTAAGTCAGGTTATGGGTACAATGCATCATGATCAGTGTCACCTCTTCTACCCTTCTCCCCAATTTCCGCTCTGTCCAATCAAGTTATATAGTTATATTTTTAATAATGTAAAAGTTAGCTTGTACTTTTGCCTATAGCATTTTCTATAGATTTTTTTTGTAGAGGACAAAATACTTTATGAGTCATCACAGTGTGTGTGTGTGTGTGTATGTGTGTGTGCGCATGCACACATACACACATGCACACAATTTTGAAAGTGTTATATGCCTCGTAAGTAATAAGAAAAACTATGATAGCACCCAAGTGGATAGAGAACTGGAACCCCAGAGGTTCCATTCTTGCTCTTAATTTCCTGGAGCAATTCACTAATCTTTCACCTGAGCATTTAAAGAATTAGTCAAGATGATCTTTAATGTTTTTGCCAACTCTAAGTGCTATAAGAAAATCAGAATTTTACCCAGGAACTTTCTGGACAGTGTCATGACACAGTTTTCAGCAGAGTGGAAGTTAATAGATGTGCTTAGGATTTTAAGAAAGGAGTAAGATAACAAAGCCTTGCCTATGAGCGTTCAATTTTAAATAATGAGTTCACAGGTATGAAATCATCATTCAAGGTTAAAGAAAATTTCAATATGCCAAACTCAGGCAGTTACATTGGCATCACACACACAGTACACACACACACACACACACACACACACACACACACACACACACACACACAAGTGTGTGGACAAACACACACACACACTTTGTGAAGACTCATCAAGCATTTTGCCCTCTATAAAATCTGTAGAGAGTGCTATAGGCAAAAAGTACAAGCTGACTTGGAGATTTCATTAAAAATCTGTGAAACTCACAAAACTCTTCAGACCAATACATTTGTCAATCACTCAGTAATTGAGAAGTAGGAACGGTGGTTGTGGGATATTATATATGCAGCCATTCAATTAGCCAAGTTCCCTGAGTCCAAGAAGAATTGAGAATGAGACAAGTGAAAATGCTCCTTCTTGGATCATCTGGATAATTAATTTAGACTTCTAATTTGCAGAGCTATTCTAGTAATCATAGCAATAAACATTTTTGCGTGTTTATCAAATATGTGCCAGGCACCATGCTTAGCGTTTCACATATATTTTCACCTAGAAAGTATGTACTAAGATTTAGATTCATTTTGTAGAGGTGTCATTGTATTTTACTCAGTAAGTACTAGGTTCCTGATTTCTACTGGGCCCTTGATTAATGATATTAATCAAACAAGCTCAGATGAACTTTGGTCAGTACTTTTCTACCTGATCCCTACCATGCCAAATCATGAAACAGGTTAAGTCAGTGCCCAGATTCCTGAACTGGTCAGTACTGGATCACGACCATGCTGTTATGCATACAAGAAGGCTAGTGAGGTTGTTAAGTGAGTTGTGAACAACATACTACATAGTGAAATCATTCCTGAATGATGAAAATTAAAATCAGCCCTAATAAATAAATGAAATAGAAATATGTACAGGTGATGTTTTCAAGTGAGGTGTCAGGAAGCACAGAAATACTCATATGCTTAGCAGAGCCATGGGAGTATGTCGCATGAAAGAACTGAGAGTGATTTGAGAATCTCTCCTGGAAGATGTGACTTCCTGTCCTTATTTCTCTGAAGCTTGGTCCTTCAAAGTAAAATTTCCATTGACTCTCTCTGTGTGAGTAGACTTTCTTCTCACTTTTCAAATCCAGTCTTCTATTGATGAGGAGCTTCAGGTCTTGGTGGGGACATAGAACAGAATTTAAAAAGGTGAAGAAAATAAAGAGTCTTGGATAAGAAAAAACTATAATAAAAGGAAACCAAGGGAGGGAATTGATTACAGGTGCGTGAAAGGAAATGAAAGTGATTGCATATATCCTAATGGTCTTGAGACTGAACATGTGTCAAAAGTTGTCAAAATTCACACATAACGTGTTCAATTTCATACTATGTATGATGTATTCCAGTAAAAGCTGGAAGAAACTTGCAATACACTTGTAGCTTAAAGAATACTTAAGACAATCTTAATTCATTACAAATTACATCTAAACACATGGTATATTTACACACATAATTATAAACAAATTAAACAACAGGAAAAGTTTGTATGTGTGTCCTATTGCACTATATAATGATGCTAACAATAATGTATATTTGAAAAACCTAGAAGGGAAGACTTTTGAATGCTCTCACCACAAATACATAAGCGGTGATTGATATGTTAATGACACAGGTTTTTATTATACATTTGTTTGAAAGCTAGCACCTTAAATTATGCAGTGTCTATATATAGAGACCCATCTTAAAGATTTGTAATGTTAAAAATTATATATGTATGTGGATGTCATCTTTGGAAAAAATGAAATATAAGGCTAGAATTAAAGAGGACTTGAAATAAATCATGCAAACAATAAGTCTAAAATTAATCATCCTGGAGTGTAACTAAAACTAAACTTTCCTGCTCTGAGTACTAAAATCACTTAAATCAGGTTTATTAGACTGATTTCCCAAACTGAAGAGTCAGGTGTCTAATACATGACTTTTTGAAATATTTAGACATAATTATGAAAAAAGCAAAATGGACAAACTGCAGCATAATTATAAATTAGGGAAACACCTGAATGCTGTGAGGGAATATGCATGCTTATACCGAGTAATAGGCATGCTTATCATTAATGTCCGTTTACCTACTTCACAAGAAGTTCTAGTAACAAAATTGCACAGTTATATAGCAAGGATTTAGAAGTAATCAATTTAGTTTTCCTGTGGAAACTTCAGGGAATTTTGAAACCTGCTTAGAGTTGATTTTTCCATAAAGATGCTGCTTAGATTTTTTTTTCTAAGTTAGATCCCTTCTTTTTTTAACTAGATCTTTTTAAGTAGGTGTCTCTAGCCAACCTGCAAATATGCACTGATGCTAGTATGAATACATCAATCAGAAACATTTCTCATCAGTACCTTTGCTTCTTTTTAGAAAAAAAATCACATAAAGCATTGCACTTACCTGGGAAGTGTTTTCATGTTTTCCATAATGTGCTAATAATGATCACACACTTGCCTGGAAAATGGTTATAACATGGACGCTGGCTCATTAGACAGTGGCTATTACCATGGAAGGGCACAAGTGCCAATGTCTCATAAAAGGGTTACATACTGTGAAACTGAACAAGGTACTACTGTGTCATTTTACAAAGAAAAACATTATAGGGCAAAACCCTGACATGTTCAGTTAAAAATAATCCTTCAAAAGGCCAAAGTTAACACTTAAAACCATTTTTTATCTAGAAATTGGCAAAAGATTTATCTAAAATGTTTATATTTTTGCCACCCCATAAATCAAAATTAGTTTTCCATTAAAAAAATTGGATCAGAGATGATAATCTTCTTGCCAATTTTTAGCTAAATGCAAATGGAAACATCTGAGATTTTAAACTGAAAACTCAAGTTTATAGATACAGTAAAACTACTGCCTGTGAGTGTTACATTGTGAGATTGGAATAGCATATGAGGTTATGAATTAATAGTGATTTCAGATACATAATGCATTTAATTTCCTTTAACTAAACCTATAAACACAAAACTAAAGCCTACTGTGGTTACTAATGTGTCCACCTTATTATATTATTTCTACTCTTTAGTGTGGGTGGAATGATTTTGTAGGTTGTACTTACTTTTCCAGTCTCATGCTAAACTCTTTCATGATTCCTAGACAAGGCCAAATTCTTATTATCTGTCTGTAGCACCCTTTCATACTCCCTTTGTAGCAGAAAAATTTTACTTTTGATTTTAAAGCAATTGACATATTGACTATGATCGAAGGCATACAATGTAATTTTTCAATCCATATATACACACTGTGATAATTAGTACAAGTTAACATAACTAGCACCAGCCATGTTATAATCAGATACTTAGAATATGCACATTTTATAATGGAAAATTTGTATACACTGCAGGTGTGTTACTATTTGATTAGGACCTATCTCCTTTATAAATCCATAACCATAACTTTTGACAATAACTCTACGTGCCTTTATTTACCATTTCATTAATAGGACCAACAGGACCCCCAGTTTCTCTAGTGACATGAATGAAGTATGATTATCACAAACTAGTTTCTGTAAGATGTATACTGTGACCACTGAGTTATTAAGTACTCTATGAGTGAACACATTCATTTCTCTACTTTTGTATTTTTTAATTTAATTTTCTTGTCAAGGTGATGTACCAAAGGGTTATAGTTACATACATTAGGTAGTGAGTACATTTCTTGTCAAATTTGTTACCCCTCCCTCATTTTTCTCTACCTTTTTAAAATGATTTTAATTTCCCAAACCAGCAAGTTATGTCTTGTTCCTCAGAGTAGGTACGCCAGCTTGTCTTCTCCTCCTCTTTCATCATGAATGTCAGCAGTAGTCCCATGGTACAGGAAGAGTTGAGATCTTAACTCTTCTAAGGTAAGTCTAAAAATTTCTTCAAGAGGAAACAGCTCCATATTCTCCAAAATACTTTCAAGATGTAGAAACCCTAATGGAATTTGAGGAAGATAATGCATTAAAAAATTCATCTTGAATCTATACATTTTAAGTGAAATAGCATCAGATTACAACCTGATCAAGATTCACTAAGGTTTATAGAAGGTATGAAGTATTTTCAGATTATAGATGGTTTTACAGCTTTAAAGAGCTGGTGTCAGGATTCTAGTAACATCCTCTCCCTGAAAACCATTAACTCAGCAGATGCAGCAGTGTATTTACATGATTGGGTGTGTCAGGCTGAGGATGTATAAAATAGATCACCAGGTACTAGTGTCTTAATGGCCAAACCATATTTTATGAGGTGGAAAGTCAATGAACACAGAAGAGATTATTGACACCAATGTAACAACAATAAGATTCTCATCTCTCTCTACCCTGGGACCAGAATCATTACACTAACATGGAAACCAAAATACAACTTTTCCTTCTTTGCTTTGGGCTAAAATGACAAAGCCTCTCTTCTCACTCTCTATCTCTATGTCTCTCTCTCTCTCTGTATACATATATATATATAATATATATATTAATACATATACAACTCTATATGTAAAGATATATATGTGTATGTATATATATATATATATATATATATATATATATATATATATGTACCTCTTTAAATCATACGGGAGAAGCCAGGTGGTTAAAGACTAATACATTTTAAAAGGACTGGTGGTATCTGGCCAGCTCCTCTTGTCTCACAGCTCTGAGTGACTAGGGGAACTGGCTGCCAAACATGTTTAAAAACTCATTTGAAATGAAGAAAAGACTCAGAAATAAACAAAAAAAAATGAAAGGAGAGGGAAAAAAGAAAGCATTTTTATATTTTTTTCCTTGCTTTATTTTTAAAATAAAAAGTTAAACAGTACTTTTATTTTTAAAAATGAAAAAAAGTTGTGTTCAGGTAGGCTGATAATACACATTTGAACTCTGAAGGAATTTTTGATTTTCTTTTTCCTTTATTTCTTTTCTGTTCTTTTTGCGTGCGTGCGTGTGTGCGTGCGTGCGTGCGTGTGTGTGTGTGTGTGTGTGTGTGTGTGTGTGTGTGTGTGTGTATGCACGCACCAATATTAGGGCTTGAATTCAAGGCCTGGGAAATGACCTTTAGGTTTTTTTTTGCTTAAGGCTAACACTACCATTTGGACCACAGTTCCATTTCTGGGTTTTTGGTGGTTAATTGGAGTATCTGGACTTTGGGAATTTTATTTCTCTTGATCTACAGATTTAAGAGAATAAGTGATGTGTTTTTAACACTAGTACTATAAGACTGATCTCTTGTACATTAAGATATTTACCCAGATGTCTGTAAAAGCAATAGTTGTCATGCTTGTGTATATGACACACTAACCTATCAAGAAATCAATCCATTTATATGTATAAATATAAAATTTACTTGTATTACATAAGCATCTATTAAAATACAAATGTACCACAGCAAAGGTAAAGTCATCCAACAGTACAAAATTTTAAAAATAAAACACTTTAGATGTATATTAAAATATACTTTAAAAATCCACCCCCTCTTTTCCGAAATTTAACCATATATAGTAAAAGAGCTGACTCTCAAGCCCACAAAAAGGATTTTTGAAGACAAGTTAAAAATATTTTAAAATGGACAGAATTCTGAGTTTTTCAATAAGACAGAAGAACTTGTACTCCTATAGAATGTACTTGAGTACTCTCTATAGCATAGGCGAAGGGAGACAAGTGCATGGATTGAGGGCAAGAATGTCACTAGATCCTTCCATGCATAGGACAAAAATCTGTCATGGCTGATTGGGACTGTGGCACGTCTTAAAAAAAAAAGAAAGAACATACTCTGCAATTACCAATCTGCTTGGGCATGTACATAAAGAGAGCTGACAAATGATAAAGGAAATTGGAAAGGTTGAGAGGATGAAGTCAATAATAGATTTATCTCCAGACATTTAGCACTTGAAGTGCATCTGTTATGCAATATGTAGACATATTTTACGGCAAATTTGGAGATACTGTGAGCCCACTGGGCAGGGACAATATCTAATTTTATATTCTATATAATTCGGAGCATAACTTTGGTGCTTCATCAGAAGGAGGAGGAGAGACCCCCTTGTACTTGCAATGGGAAAATGTATTGGAGAACCCGGGAATGGTGAGCTAAGGAGAGCAGCCACAGCAGTGTAAGACTACAGCGCAGGACATAGCCCAGGGCCAAGATTTCACGTTCTATTCAGAAAGTTCTTTGACTTTTAATAGTCAAAATTTCTTTTTTTGTTGTTGTTTTTACCAAAAGACAAGAAAAGTTAGTGTCAATTTTGCTCTAAAAGTGCAAAGGTTCTGAAATTAATTTGAAAAAAATAAGTTCATCACATCATTTGAAAAAGTTTCTTGCCAATTTGAACAGTATTTCTCTCCTCCCCCAAAGAATTTTATTTTGTAAATACTTTAAATGCTACTAAATCATAAAGTAGTAAATTTTAATAATTATACTATGGAAGAAATTACAGCCTCATACTATGCATGCAAAAAGCCCAAATTATGCCTAGACATTTGTGTAAGTGTCATACACAAATTTGTTATGTTGAGAAATTGTGTTTTACTATGGCTATTTCTTCTCTGCCCCTATTTGCTTTTCATCTTCGCTACTCAGGACAGGAAAGCTTACCCATCTTAATGCTTAATTTTGTGTAAATTGTTTTGGGATACTTAAAAACCACATAAAGAGTAGAAACAATAATTATTTAAAATATTCTTGCATTATGGCTTATTACCTTAGGAAATAAAAATTATACACATCAGTCTTCTTGTTACTTGTTCTATGGTACAGGATGCTATAATAGCCAATTCAGCTATTAAATTCAAAGTTGTTCTTTAAGTTTCTTTACTGCAACAGACGGTTGTTTTACTTTTACCTATTTCTACATGCACTTGATTTTGCAATTACTGTGTGAATTTCTACAAGTCTTTATTTTAGCTTTCAATTAAAATCAGTTCGTTCCTTCTAAGTGGAGAAAGTTATTTGACCAGCACGAACAGAGCTGGTAGAAAAAAAGTCTTGTTGTAGGAAAATTTAATGCTTTCACTGTGATGCCAGTTGCTTTTTGTTAGGTGATGGGATATTATTCTGTCCCCAATTCACAGGATTCTTTCCTGTTGTCCAGTTCACAAGTACAGTTTTCAGGGCACATCACATTATAATGATCTTAGATGGTGGACAGCCTCAAGACAGAATATGAATAGACATAGCTTTACTGTCTTTTTATTTCTCATACTGCTTCATGTAACATATCTTTCTCACCAAAGTCTGGTGCATACATTTAAAAAGATATCAAGCTTGTTCTACTTGATGTTTTTGTTGTGTATGCTTTTATACAGCTTGTATCGATTCTTTTACTTCCTCATATTCTCTTCCTCTGAAAAAAATCAAATGAACAATATCTAATTGCACTTGCAGTCATAAAAAACTTAATTTATTATCTACAAATTATATTCTGAATAAAATTAGATTTTGTTCTGATTTCAAATTTTAAAGTAGATATCATATTCTAACCAAATCCACATATTTGTTAAAATAAGACATTCTCTTAAGATAAAGCTTTGTTTTATTTATTTAAATAAATATAGGAGGGTTAGATTCAGGTATTGTCTCAGCAAAGCTTAATCTAACATCCAGAAAGAATATAGAAAACAGGAAGCATAGTTTCTCCCTCTTCTCTTCACATTTGGGTATTCCATTAGAGAATTTCATGCTATTCAAGCCAGTTATATTACTGCATAGGAAACGGACAGCATCTATTGGACTGAAGGGCATCTGTCCTGAATTGTGAGACTCATCAGAACAATTCTACTATGGCTTCACTGTGTTTTATTTCCACTTTCCTTAGTTATGTGGATCAAAGAAATCTTAGGACTCAACTGTAAACTCTGACGACTCTGATTAGATCCTTCTAATCAAGAAAAATACTAGTTCCTAAAAATCCCCAGTAAATCAAGCTTTGAAAGTAAATGCAAAAAAAAAAGAGAAAGAAATGAAGAAAAGAAAAAGAATAACACAGTCAAGTGGTCAAGTATACCATACAAAAAGTGTATAATATTCAATGAAACTCTTCATTTTTTGAGACCTAGCCCTCTAATCTTTCTTTTAGAAATGTATACATGAGTTTATATGATTTAAGAGACTAGACACCAAGAAATGTGCAGTTCACTAAGAAATATAAAGCACTTAATTGCAGACTAGATACTAGCTCTATCTTGCAGCTGTATACTATTACCTTTAAATAAAACATAAAAGAACAGAGACAAATATCACCCTCTGAAAGAAATATTAAAAAGAATAGTAGTTCAGTAAGCTGAGATTTTTGTGTATCTGACATAAAATAAAAATGCACATCTGTGATTTGGAGAATAGATAAAAGATTATTATGTGCTCCTGTATACCCAGAAAGCTGTGTCCAGACCTCTTTTTTATGATAGGTCCCTATTGTTTTGTGTGTGCCTTCTCATATGAACATGAAGAATTATGAACTAGACACTGTAAAGCACTAACAGAGTATGAATTTGGAATTATTTTAACAACAAAATTTCAGGCAGAAAAAGAAGCAACGTAAATTCTTGTCTTGGAATAATGTGAAGTAGATAAGGAAGAATGAGCCAAAATAGTCACTTCCAGCCTTTTTCATTGATCAGTTTAAGGTTGCAAAATAAAAATCCTGTTTTAGAATTTCAAAATGGAAAAAATAATGAACATGTATATATTTTTCTGCACAAATCTCATATTAGCATTTGCAAAATTATGTTAACAATTGCTCCTTTTAAGATGGACTCTACTCCTTCTATGAATAAATATGGGTTTGCAGGAATTTTCTCCAACCTTTAGAAAAATACCACAGCAGATTATATTACAGCATTTTATTCTCCTATATACAACGTGAAGGTCACTTATGCTCTGTAATGAGTGAAGGCTCTATTTCACTAATGTTTTCCGTATTACATTTCCAACTTGATCTCCATCTTTATCCTTGTAGTCTGGAAGTCATTGGACAGACCAATTTATTGTGTAGGGTTAAATGACAAACAATTCTAGGAAGTTGCAACAGAGGTAAACAGGATTTAAAGAATGATTTTAAGTTTAACATTAAAAAATGTGATTAGCTTCATTTTCTCATTTTAACACAAATTTGACTATGTGGACATTTCTTCATTACTTTCTAATTTTGATAACAAGAAAGCTTATGTCTTTGCTATTGTAGTCTCCAATAATTCTGTACTACCATTTTCTATATTTACAGTTCCTTTTCTACTACCAGCACTCCATTCCTCCGCTTCTGTGTATTTCCTTCACTGTTTTCCTTCCTTAAGAAATTCTCTTTGATTGTTTAGCATCTGGGTGAGTGAAAGGGGCCTCCAGGAGTGGGTGATCCTCCCAAGCCTAGGTGAACTAAGTGATAGAGCCTGAATTCTTCAGCAGATAAGGTCACATCTTTGCACGTATTTTTTTTTGCATAATTTGGGGGGAAAAGATCAAAATAGGGAACTTTCAAAAAGACAAAATCATTATACCTGTTGAATAAAAATACACAAGAGATGTTTGTTCTTGTTAGAATAGCAGTTATTCCAGTGCGGATTTTTTTTTTCACAGCTTCTGTGAACAAACAATAAAATGAAAAATAGTATCACCACTCTCAGTGTTTATCTTTACCAAATGCAGCAAACTCCCATGAAGAAAAACAAGTATCTTGAGAAATATATGGGAAGAGTAAATGATACAAGATTCTGCTAAGCTTTTGATTTTTGTATTAAAATTTATTCAAAAATTGGTCCAATTTCAAGGAAAGTCCTCCACCTCTTCCTCTTCCTCCTCTTCCTCTTCCTTCTCCTCTACCACCCTTTCTCTTCCCCTTCCCCTTCCTCTCCTCCTTCTCGTCCTCCTTCCCCTTCTCCTTCTCCCTCCTTGTCTTCTTCATAGGGGATAACACAGTTCAAAAAGAAATGTACTTATTAACTTACTTACGTAACTGTAACCCCTCTGTACATCACCTTTACAATAAAATTTAAATTAAAAAAGTCACCCTTTAATGAAAAATGAAGAATGACAAAAGCATATAGTCAGAGTTGGATGGGGTAGCAATCTCAGTAATCACTCACATGCTCAAATGCATAAAATGGAATTAATATACACATCACACAATTATGCAACTTTCTCAGCCAAAGAGAATTGCATAATTAGGAAAGGGGCTGTAGAAAAAAAATTTGGCCTTGAGAGTCCAAGACAGTTGCCACCAGGGGGCGATTATTATGGTAAAGATTCATTCTAAACAATTACAACTGCTTTTAGAAAGAACATACACAAAAACCTTCATTGTTAAATGGCAACTCTTTTGTACAACTACTTAAAGATAGTTTTTAAAATAAAATATTGAGGAAACCGAACTTGACCCAGTTATCAACTAAATGTAGCACATTCACAATGGAACCTTAAACTTTATGTAGATAATTCTGGTTGTGAGACTAATTTTTTCAACTTCAGAAAGGAAGCAAATATGTTAGGCATGAAAGACGGCAGAGGGAAAATTAAATTGAAGTTACTAGATTTTCTGATATGTTTATATGACAAATTGTAAGAATAAAATGGTACTTTAGTAACTGTTTTATAATCCCTCCCAAAAGGAATTTATTTTCTTTGTTTTACTCTGTTCCCTTAGGGGCGACAGGGAGTGGATATCTATTGCCACTGGCTTTTGAACTCATTAATCTTTAAAGGACCTTTTTCTTCTCTTTGCCAAGAGGCATCTTAGTGAGCTATTTTGGATTTGATCCTAAACATCCTACATTGTAGTTTTGTGTACATTTTATTCTCATCTAAACATCAGACAACATAAGTAGTAGGGTGATACATTTAGTATCATGAAATGCAACATAATGCAAGCTTTAATACCTGGAATACAGCAAGCAAGTAGCTTTCAGTTATATTACCCATCGTAAACTTTTTTAACCTGTGGCTCATTTTCAAAATAATAAACGTAACTATTCCATAAAAATATCTCAACACAGAAGAGCCAGGAAAGTGAAGGACATGAACAGATGGTACATCAATCTTCTGCATTTATACAATTTGTTTTTTAATGCAAATAGTGTGGGTTGCCTGCTCATGCCTTGGATATTTGTTCCAAAGACGAGCACATTTTCTTATCTTTCTGGATCAATGTGACATTTGCAGTTATCATAAAGTGGGAGCCCATTTAATGATGTTAATGTTTCCTTAATGTAAAAATAAAATCACCTTCTTTATAAAAGCAAACAGATTAAAAGTCCCAGAGAGACCATTGAAATATGTGACATTTGCTGTTTCTGGTAACTAGATGGCTTGATTATACACAGGTTAAAAAAAATCTTAAAAGCATTGTTTATGCTCATTAATCAGCACATTAAGTATGAATTCTAGATTTTCCTGTAAGAGAGTAAATAAGAATATATTTGTATAATAAAGCAAGCAAGTTAAAGATTTTGAAATTGCAGTTAAATGTTAAATTAATAAGCATCTCAACTTTTCTGAGAGCTGGAATGTTTTTACTCTTTGGAGATCCTCAAAAATAAATAGTAGTATTTCTCAGATGCAGTATTTTACAGAAACAAAAAAAATCCATGCTTAAAATAGTAAATGCTTAAAAAATATAATACTGATTTTGATTTTTTAAATCTTAATTCATAGAATGCTTAAAATAGTAAATGCTTAAAAATTATAATACTGATTTTTTTAAAAAAAAACTAAATTTATAGAATGGATCCAAAGTATCCTTTCCTCCTCCTTCATATATCTCAACTTTCCTGGAGAAGAGTTATTTATAGAGAAGAGTGATGTTCCCATGGCTTTCTCAGTTTTGTTGGTTGAACTTACTTGGCTACTTCATGGGGAACCAGCTCTGGGAAGCTAGTTCCTTTTCTTGTGTATTGTATCTGTTTTCGATGTTTCATACACATGCCCAGAGGCCTTCTGGCAGCAGATACATTTTTCAAAGCCAACTTGAGAAAGCAAATCATTTTACTTCTTGCTAAGACAACTGGCTGTTGTATACAGCTTTTTCTACTAGAAATGAATTATGGTCACTAACTACTTCCAAAGATCCAAAGAGTTGACATTTTATGAGAGAAAAATTTGAACACTCTCAACTTGGCATCAACTCTAAACTGGGTTAACGTATGAAATGCAGGGCACAAGAATGTTTTGTGAGTAACCTAAGCCTCTCTGTTACAGGTTTCCAAAAGTTTCTGAAGATAAAACTGGAAGACACCACCCACTACGACCATCTCAGAAATGTCTTAAACAGGTAAAGACAGATCTTAGGTAGTTGTCATATTCAATACCCCTCCTCTTTTGGTGGACTCACAATGAACCATTCATTGGTGGGTAAGGCCATATTGTTATCTGTATACTTGGCATACATAACAAGCCTGAAGCATTAAGCTGATAGAATAAGATTGATTTTAGATGTGACAAATAGGATCTTTATTGTAGTATCAAAATATTTTTTCAGGGTTAACCTTATGTCCCCAGGATTAAAATAAACACATATTAATTTGAAATAACTTAAGTGTATTTTGAAAAAAGAAATAAAACACACTCAAGGGTTTCTCCAGTCTAATAGATATTTTCATCTATCCAACTCATCCAATTATCTATTTACCAACAATTATTTAACACTTGAAGAGCCCATCACACTTAATGGTAGGCCTGAAGGAGGAAACAATCAGTAAAATAGATATAATTTCTATCATCATTGATCTTGTAGTTTATCGAGAAAATATATTTGTAATTATAGTAATTTAAATAACAATCACAATAGAAGAGACATCTTTTTATGTTTTTATATAACATATAATACAATATATTAAATATTTATATAAAATTTAAAAATATAATCTATAAAAACTATAAGTATGAACACACACACACACACACACACACACACATATACATGTATATAGTTTTATGGAGCAGAAGGTATGGGGATATATGTAGCCTAGAAACCACAGAAGGCAGGAAAAAAAGTGCTGCAGAGGAGGAAGTAGTTAAATTGAAAAGCTCTGGGTTATGAGTGGGAAATTGGTCGCAGGAATTGAAAATATTAGGAAGAGACAGTCATAATGGAAAACAGTGATAAGTAATGAGAATGGGGGCTCCCATGGTCCAAATAGCAGAGGGTCATGACATGAGATGCTATTAGAGGATACTGTGAAAAATACAAGCCCAAGAACTGGAAAATTGATCACCAGGATTTTTCTGGAAGGATCTGATGCAAGGGAGAGACTCTATGATGCTTGTCTGGTCTACAGCAGAAGTTTAGGAAGTATTTACTTTCAGGAGCTATGTAATAGCTAAGAGGCTTACATGTTTTACAAAACTGGTTAAAGTCACTTTCACTTTCACTTCCTTAGAAACCTCTTTCCAATTTCAATCCAATAATATGTTGTTAATTAGATCTAAAATACACTGAGATATGATCAATTATACAGGATTCTAGATATTCACACACACTGAGACCAAAAGGCACAATGCCTACTTGCCTCTTTATAGTTAATATAAAATAATATATATTGAAATGAACTCCAAGATATGGAAATAAGATATCTCTTTTTTATTGGTTTTCTTAAAATTTCTATTTTTTGAGGAATCACTCTTCTTTATGTATGGTGTATTCATGTGTATGTCTTTGGGAGGGTGGAGACAGTGTACAGTACTTGAGGGGGAAAAGGGTGGAAAAGTGCGGAGCTCACTGGACACTGATGAAAGTGACCAACACAACTCATGGGTGCAGATGGGAAGGTGAGATTGGGAGAGAATGAAGACACTATATGAAAGTTGATGTATTCATTCCCTGACTCATGTAATTGTAATCCCTCTTTACACCACCACTATAATAAAAATAAGAATAACAACAATAAAAAATAATAATGTAAATTATAGGAAAAAAGTTATTTTGCAAAAAACATTTCAATATGACTTAGGGTAGCACTTTAAAATCTGATTATCAGCACCAATATAAAAAAAGATGTTGTCGTGTTGTTAATTGAGGTAAGAGGATGCATTAGTATTTATATTAGTTTCCCTTCACTAAAGTGCTAAGTTATCATAAATTTGGTGACTTCAATCTGCAGCAATATTTTCTCTCACAAATCTGGATGCCAGAAAATTATAATGACAGGACCAAGAAATAAGCATCCCAGGATCAAATCACAGTCTGGCAGGGCTGCACTTGCTTCAGAACCCTTGAGAGAGAACTCACTCTTGGCTTCTTCCAGCATCTGGTGGCTGCTGGCATTTCCTGCCTGGCATTTTCTGCCTGTCTTTACATTACCTTCTTCTATATGGATCTGTCTTGCTTTTGTCTCAGTATTACAAGGCCACTGATGATGATATTAAGATCCCATCCAGATATCCAGTATACTATTCCCAACTCATGATCCTTTACTTAATCACATGTCCACAGACATTGCCATATAACAACATAGACAGATCAAGACCTGATAACTCTAGGGGGAGGGAGAATAATTTTCAGCCTACTAGAGTTTTTACTGACAAGTTCTTCACAACTTCACTTTTGAAGGGAAAGTTAGAATGGTCTATATGCAGCTATTCTAGGATTAAACTATTAATACTCCAATGTAGAATGAATCATTCAGGTTTGGCTAATATACCATTATTGAGCATTGGTAGTTTTGTGGTCTAAGGGCCATGTGGTGGGCAAAAGACTCCCTGGGAACCAATTATCACAAAGATGCTTTGAATAATTTAAGGCTTACTTGCAGTACTAATATGGGTTGAGAGTAACTTGAGGACAAAGCCAACACCATTTCATAGGTCCCCTAGGGACTGGGTCCAAAGATATTTTATCTGAGTTTTTTGAAAGGGACTAACTTAAGGCACATCCTTTCAGCGTTCTATTAAGGTAGGTTAAAACTTCCACAGCTTATGGTTCAAAGTATATGGTTCACTTGAACCACATACCAAGTTCTGAAATTGTTCTTTAAAATATACACATAACATATAGCATTTTCTGCAGATAATATATATGGCATATATATATGTATATATACATATATATGCTACATATATATATATATATTCCAACAATTGGAGTATGTTATATGTATTGTATACACACATGTGTGTGCACACATACATTTGCTATGTGCCAGGTACTGATCTAAATCCCTGTTAACAATCAGTTGGCCTCCTGGGAAGTTCTATGGCAGAAATTAAAAAATAAATTTCAGCTAGTTCTAGGTGTACTGTGGTCCAGCACTATATCCTATCCACATTCTATCATTAACATCAGGATAAAATCTAGCTCAGGACATCCTAGATAGAAATTGAAACATTTTTCTAGGTACTTTAACTGTACCTCTGTTCTCACAACTCACTAATACAATACTATCATCATTCAAGAAGTTCAATACATGTTATGAAGTCAATTTGGAGACCAATAGCCAAAGTGAAGAAGCTCCCGAGTAGAAGTACATGAAGTACATGCTTACATGTACTTCATCTTATCAGCCTGAGTGCCTGAAGCAATGAGAACTAGAGGTTGGATATCCTTTGATACTGTCTTGAGTTTTGGGATTATGCCACACCATGGGATTAATCTTGAAAGGGGCCATGTCAAAAAAAAATAGGTAAACATCACAAACATGCCATTCATTTCATAAAGATACAAAAGAGACCAAAACCATAAATTCAAGGAAAGTTTAGCTACATGAATGTAACACAACATCACAAACATAAAAACAATATATGTTCACAAAATGGCGCCCACCTTTTCAGCTGCCATCAGAGAGAATGGTCCTTACCAAAATATCTTTGGAGACATTGATGGTGACAAGGATCATTATAATTGTATTTCAGACGAGAGGTGAGGATTTGTGCCATTTTTGTCTCTGCTAAATTTAATGATATGGCTTACTTATGTTAGCAGGACTTGAGAACATATTTTTTCTGGTTTCTATGGCCTTTCCATGAGTGAGAAGCTCAACTACAAACAGTGAAATTTCTTATTAAGTCATGGCAGAGTAAGCATTCTGAGCATGCCAAGGCCATGGCTACTGTCTTCTCTTCTCCAACAATCCTTGGCTTCCTGAGGATGTCACACGATTTCTTTCTACAGTGAAGGACAGATTCATGCTGTTACTTTCCACCACGCCCCCCCCCTTGAGAAATCGTGGTTGAAAGCACCAACAGTGATACAACTTGGTTCATTTTGTCATTTTTTTACTCCCTTGAATTACTACATAAATATTAATAGCTAAACACATTGCAAACAGGTGGAGCTCATTCTGTCTCTGGAGCGCTGCCACCGTTATGTGATATCTCAGATGGGTAACGAGCTTTTCCATGTGGGGAGGGCGGTCTGTCATTCCATGCCAGCCCTATTGGACACACCCTTGGCTTGGAGTTCTTTATTTCCTGTGATATCTCTATGACAGCCTTCTTGGTCTTTTAACAGTTCATTCAGCTGAGTGGGAAGGAGTAACACATTCCATTTAAGAACCACATTCACTTTACTCTGTAGCTGCTTACTTTTCCTTAGGCAGTGGCTGTGAACATGGAACAGAGGACCCAGTATTTAAAGGTGCATCTTAGCTAGTTATGGAATATTTGTTGGCCACACATCTAAGTTTGGTTGTGGTTGATGAACTTTGAAAGTTGGAGAAGTACCAGAGTTTTTCCTGATAGATCATATTATGATAAAGTCAGCCTTTTGTCACCTGATTTGTAAAGGCAATGTGAGTGATGCATTGAAGGTGAGAATTTATTATTACAGTTCATTAATGGATACATGGCATCATCATATCCTAAATTTTAGCTATGCAGGAATAATATTTGCCTGCATTTTATACAGAGTGATTTTATTTATATATTGTTACCTTTGTGCACCAAATATATTTCAAAATAAAACTCAGAAATCTATCTTTCATTTTGCAAGTTACCAGGGTTTGAGTCAATCAATCAAGTGATTCATTTACATTTAGTTATTTTTTTTCCCTAGGGAGCAAGCCCAGTTAGCATTGTGTATGTTGAGTGTATGTGATTCTGTGTGACATATTTTGTGTGTGTGTGTGTGTGTGTGTGTGTGTGTGTGTGTGTGTGTGTGTGTGTGTGTGTGTGCTAGTCTTGGGGCTTAAATTCCAGGCTTTGGAGCTGTCCCCGAGATATTTTTGCTCAAGGCTAGCATTCTACACTTGAGCTACTGCTCCACTTCTGGCTTTTTGATGATTAATTGGAGATAAGCGTTGAATGAACTTTCCTGTCCAAGGTTGTCTTCAATTCACCATCTTCAAATCTCAGCTAGGATTACAGGTGTGTCGTTGGCACCCGGCTCTTTGTCATTCTTTTTTTTTTTTTTTGTCAGTTGTAGGGCCTGAACTCTAGGTCTGGGCGCTATCCCTCAGCTCTTCAGCTCAAGACTAGTGCTCTACCACTTGAGCCAAAGCACCACTTCTGGCTTTTCCTGCTTATGTGGTGCTGAGGAATCGAACCCAGGGCCTCATGCATGCAAGGCAAGCACTTTACCACTGAGCTATCTTCTCTGCCCCCTCTTTGTGATTCTTTAATGCTAGAAAATATTTGAGGTCCAAATTACTGTTTTATCATGAACCCACTAATGACTTTTAGTATGAAACTTACAAACTTGATCTATAAGCCCAAATGATCTTCATTCAAACCTTACACATTAGAGAAGTTTCAAATATAACCTTTTAATTAGACCAACTTGTAGTTTGATGATTTCATGGAAAAGTTTTGATTTAGTCTAAATCATGAATCAAAATTGTATTTCTACAAACTTTACAACTTGTGTGGGGGAAGGGAAGGAGGAGTTGGGGAGGTGGGGAGGGAAGGAATGGTAGGGGAAAATCAAAGGAGGAGGTAACAATGCTCAATAGGAAATGTACTCATTTCCTTACTCCTGTAACTGTAACCCCTCTGTACAGTATTTTTTACAATAAATAACGTATTTAAAAATTGTATTTCTAAAAAAAATTGTATTTCTGTCATCAACTTTTGGTCAATTGCTTTAGATTAATGAAAATTAAACAGTTGAGGTAAAACCATACCTGTTTTGTTTTTCAAGGTTAGAGTCAACAAATACCTTCTTTGACATTAGCACTTTCAGTGCCAATTTTATTGTTTGCATTAAAATATATTTGTTTTCTGTTCAATTTGAAGTAATTTAGATGGATTTTGTGATTTTTTTGATATCTCTACTTAAAAAAAATTTTTTTTGTGCTAGTCCTGGGGTTTGGGTGAGGTCCCTGAGCATTTTTGCTCAAGGCTAACACTACTACTTGAGCCACAGCTCCACTTCCAGCTTTTTTGCTGCTTAATTGAAGATAAGAGTCTCAGAGACTTTACTGCCTGGGCTAGCTTTGAGCCTCGAGCCTCAGACCTCAGCCTCCTGAGTAGCTAGGGTTATAGGCATCAGCCACTGGCACTTGGCTCTTTCTCTGTTTTTTTTTTTAATTTATTATTATTATTATACTCATTGCCTCCCTCCATTTTCTCCCTATGTACTGCCTTTAGCACTGAGACTGTCTTCAGAGTGCTTTCCTTACACTCTATACTTGGGAAGTAGCCACAGCATTCAGCCTATTTTTCAGGAATCTTTGAACAACTTGTTGTAGGAATGCATATACTTAAGTGATTCAAACCATGGTAGAGATATCCAGAGATGAAAAACAACCAGTTATAGGAGAAGGGAGACATAGCTTCCTTCTCATCAAATTTCATACAGGTAGACAGCTTTGTTATAGGGGAAATGAGGAATATTAATATAATTTAGATACAATATTTAACCAGGTATCATATAGATGATCATATAGACCTTACCACAGAAATCCAGCTATTCCTTTACTTACTGATGTTTCTTTTTTTTTAAGATTGAATTTAATGCTTAAATTCAAGAACTTGAGTTGAAATAATTAGATGTGAACTTAACAACTGTGAAGGAACAGAAATATCTTTAAAGGACATATTTAGAGAATTTTCATCTATGGACTGTTTCTCCTAATTGTGAGGGAAAAGAAAACTAGTAGAGGAATATTGTGATGAGAATTTTAAATTTAATTCCAAGGTTTTCCAATTCAGATATTAAAATATTAAACACAATTTACATAAGTAAAAAGAATAAATTGTCCCAACTGAACAGAAGCAACAATCATTTGTGAGGATTGTGTGTGTGTGTGTGTGTGTGTGTGTGTATGTGTGTGTGTATGTGTGTGTATGTGTGTGTGTGTTCGTTGAACTCAGGGCCTGGGCGCTGTTCCTGAGTCTCTATGTACTCAAGACTAGTGTTCTACTACTTGAGCCACAGCACCACTTCAGTTTTTGAGTGGTTAATTGGAAATAAGAGTCTCATCGGGACTTTTCTGCCCAGGCCTCAGATCTCAGCCACTTGAGTAGCTAGGATTATAGGGGTGAGCCACCAGCACTTGGTGGCTTTTTTTCTTTTCTTTTCTTTTTTTTTTTTGTTGGTTGTGGGGCTTGAACTCTGGGCATGGGTGCTGTCCCTCAGCTCTTCAGCTCAAGGCAAGCACTCTACCATTTGAGCCACAGTACTACTTCTGGTTTTCTGAGTCATTTATTGGAGCTAAGAGTCTCACTGAGTTTCCTGCCCAGTCTGGCTTTGAACCATGATCCTCAGATCTCAGCCTCCTGAGTAGCTAGGATTACAGGTGTGAGCCACCGATGCAGGCAAGGATTTTTTGTTTTGGAAGAAAAGTTTTGTGTTTATTTTTTGATCATAGGGTCATAGAATATTGTGGTAGTGTCATAATTGTTTTTAAAATTCTAGTTCAGGACAAATCATGAAAAGACGGAAATTGCCAAGTAATTGCTGAATGAATACATGGTCATGTAATCATGATGAGTGTGTGTATAGTGTTACATTCATTGAATATCTCATTGTAATTCTTTCAGAGTTTGTGAAATTTGTTTTCTATTTAGTAAGACTGACAAGACAAAGACAGTGGAAGTATATCCACTGTTAAACATTAAGTAACCCTAAACAGAATATGATTATTGCCTTCCCACTAGCTAAAGAAACTAGCTAGACAACTGATTCTTAGCCACATGATGCGCCCTCTCCCCTGAAAAAAATCAAAGACTGATTTCGGAAGACATCACAGATCATTTGCAGTGAGAACATGGATATGTGGACCACGGCACTGCCTAAATGGGTTTGAGCCCATCAGGACTTAATGATCACTGAATTCTCTTATCTTTGTAGAGACCTGCTGTCCTTGAGAACTAATTTGACAGTGACCCATGGAAACACAAACCCCACATTCTATGTAAAAGAAGTGCTGTGGACTGAGGAAGCACACCTTTCTCACCACTCTTCCCTGATCTAGGAACACTGAAGCTAGGATGCAGCAGCATCAATAATCCAGAAAGTCCTTTGCCATGTCACATTTTGATAGCTTCAGAAAGTAAATCTGAGCATCCATTTATCAGAAGATAGGGTATACCAGATGGCATCATACACAGACATGATCAGAAGCTCATTCACTCTCATTTTATAGCTTCCTTTACAGGGCTCCATGACAGATCTCCCTGCATCTATTCCCGACTTGATGAAGTTGTATGCCATTCTTTCTGAGTGACAGCACAAAGGCATTGATAGTCTCATCTTTTAAAAACATTTTGCTAGTACCAAAGTTTAAACTCAGGGCCCAATATTTGCTCAGCTGACTTGCTTTGCTGGTGCTCTACCACTTGAATCATTCCTTCAGCCCTGCTCTTTGCTGGATATTTTGGTGATAGAGTCTCCTGGATTTTTCTTCCTGGCTTAACTTCAAATGAGTATCTTCTACATATCAACATCTTGAGTAGCTAATATTACAGACATCATTCTTTGGCAAGGATGAACCTACAAGTCAAAAACTGTGACCACTCATTCAATGTTTTTACTATAGTCATAGGATGTCTTATTGTACTTTTCTATGAAGGAACTGTGAGAGCCACATTTTTTTTTCCGTAGCAATATCCATCCTCCATTATTTGTCATTCAGCAAAAATTTCTTCTTACAATGAGCCAGTAACTCTTCTAGGATCTGATAGCATTTTATATATTAACAAGAGAGAGGAAAGACATGGAAATGAGAACAAAAAGAGGAAACAATGACATCTTGATAAATCATGAAATGCTCTTTCTAAATTGGTAGTTATTTCTCTCTTCACCCTCTGCCCTCTCCCTCACCATAATAAAGGATTTTAGAGATCTAGGAAATGTCTGCATAGTTTCTAACAAGATTCACAATATTTCCATGCCTTGGCAGGCCTTTTTAAGATAATAAAAGTCCCAACACAAGAGGATGTAAAGCACTCTGCAAGAGAGAGCTTTAAAAGAGATACCATTTGGGGAGTTTATAAAATATTAGCCAAATCTGCTTCAGTGAACTTTATCAGCATTAATAAAGCATTAGAGTTCCACAAATACTTTATACTTTGTCAGATTTTCAGAAGCATTTTACATTTCTTTATTCTCATGAACACTATTGAATCTGTTCACTTCCCAGCCCAAGTTGAACAAATTTAAAAACTATGGCCTCAGGAAGCAGTAAATACAATAGAGAACTGGTCTATTAATTAGAAAACTCACTATGTTGGTGATTAATTGATATATATGAATAATTCACCCTATGAGGCCTTGGTTTTCATTTCTCTACTATGATAAGATACTGGGTGGAGTCAGATACACCTGTCTTCAGGTTTTTCAGGGTGTCTCTAATAACATTGTAAACTGGCCAAGTACTTAAGTTCTTGCTGTGTAGTTCATCTATCGATGAGCATGTACAAGGTCAGATTATTTCAAGTGTCCATAGAACATAATAAGTATTGCAATTAGTCACTAAAATGAATTATTCAATATGTCCTAAGAATTAAAGTTTTGTTTTCCAGTATCTTAATTATTATTGTTTTATTTTCTTCATAAGCTCAAATGAATTGATACCATATACTTCTCTTCTACACAGTTACATAGCTTTTACTGATCACAGAGAATACTTTCTTTTTTCAAAAATTTAATCTTGTTTTACTGTGAAGGTGACATCAGAGGTGTTATAGTTACATAAATAAGGTAATGAGCATATCTCTCATTGAACATTGTTACCCTCTCCCTTTCTAATAAAAATGGGACATGGTCAGAGAAATTTGAACTAAGTGCTGGGTGAAGAGATACCATGTTAATAAGATCAACAACTTGTTGGTAGTCCTGAAGATGGTCAGAAAGGAAGAGATAAGAACTCAGAGCAAACAGGAGATAGTCATCTATTATTTAAAAGAATGTGTCATGGATATTTCTGCACCTATTTCTGTGATACTTCAGTAAGTGCTGAGTGAGTGAAAGCCAGAGGACATAATCTAGTTTCTATGAGTAAAAAATCACCTTTAATACCATAGCTTACCTAAAAATGGGAAGACTAGCCCCAGACCATCAATTCAGGGTGAACTCATTTTAAATAGTGATAGATTTCAGATTTCACACAAGCCATACAAAAATAAACAAATTTGCTATTGCAGAAAATTTGCCCTACATATGAACCCAAACCTGTCTTTTTATATAACTTTTGCTTCATATTGAATTATTCACATCAGTTTCCTAAAGTAACCATGCCATTGACTGTTGGTTGTGATATCAATGATACTTTTATTACTTCTTGAATCCACTGAAAGGTCTTTGACCTTAGATGTCACATCTATTTTCAGTACTTAATGTTCTAGTTATGACCTTATAACTTTGTTACAACTAACTTCTTTAACCTCAAAACATTTTCTTTCTTTGATATTTTTTTTACAAATACACTTGAGAAATCCACACTTCAAAATTTTATCCAATCTTTTGGGATGCTTTTTTTCTTGGGTTCTTTCAATGGCTTCTCTTTCCTTAACCCTGAAATACAGAAGAACACAAACAGTTCTTAGTTCTTTCCTCTTCTCTGTGGGTAAACTCAATTCAGCCAAGGTTCATATAGAGAATGATGCCTTATTGCAATAATTCTCCATTCTATGTAATGAATTAACTTCACTCCTATGCACTGGGAGAAACATTTCATACTTGAGGAAGTGTGGCTCTCTTAGGAATTTGGGTTGAGGAAGACAATGACCCTAATCCTTTGTGGTCTCTACTAGGCAATCATGTTTCTAACAATTTACTAGTTATAATCTGTACCTACCTGAGCCTCTCAAACCCATCTCTTCCTCTTCTCAACTAATGAAACGAAAGTCTCCAGTCACCTTCTCAAAACCCATGATTATGATCTTTCATCACTTAAATTGGCAGGGATTATGTATGGAAAATCTCTTGCCTCATTATCTTTATTTTCTGACCCAGTGGCTAAGTTTAATCCATTATTCCACCTTATATGTGGACAATATATTAAGAGAACTATAAATTCAGGCAAGGTGCTCCTTCATTGAATTTCTTGCTTGTAGAATATCGACTGCCACCAATAGCATCAATTCATCCCTCAAAAACAATGATATTATTTCTTTTGAATGGAAATTGAGCTCTGTTCAACAGACTGAATCTTGATAGGAATAGCCCTTTCCACTAGCATGCATACAAGGATTAAAAATAAACAGCCTCTGAATATACTGTATTTTCTTCCTATTAGAATACTAGAAGTCTATGAAGGTCTATGTACTTTGTTTCTTTTCTTTTCTTTTTTTTTTTTGGTCAGTCATGGGGCTTGAACTCTGGGCTTGGGTGCTGTCCCTGCAAGGTGAGCGCTCTACCACTTGAGCCACAGCACCACTTCCAGTTTTTGAGTGGTTTATTGGAGATAAGAGTCTCATGGACTTTCCTGCCCAGCTGGTTTTGAACTGTGATCCAAAGATCTTAGCCTCCTGAGTAGCTAGAATTACAGGTGTGAGCCACTGGTGCCCGGCTGCACTTTTTTTCTTTAAGGTATTTTTCTATCTACTATTTCTTCTTTATCTACTTAGTGAATTTTATCTTAATTATTCTTCTTTATTCAAGTAAAATTCACTGCTCTCATAAATTCCTATATAAATGTATTATTGAGAAATATATGTATATATCAATATATGCATATATGTATAATGTCTGTACACATATGTACATAAATATTTATGTGTGTATGTGTGTACTGTGTGTGTGTGTGTGTGTGTATGTGTGTGTGTGTGTGTGTGTAGTCTGTACTGGGCTCTTATTTGGTTTTCTTGTTTCTGGCTGGTGCTCTATCTTCACAGAAGGGGAGCCAAACCTCCACTTCTGTCTCTTTCTTATAAATCAGAGATAAGAGTCTCTTGTATTTGTCTGCCTGGGCTGGCTCTGAACTGTGATCCTTAAATCTCAGTCTCCTGAGTAACTTGGATTCTAGAAGTGAGCCACTGGTGCTCAGCTTCATAAAACTTCTAGTTTCTCCCATTAAAACTCTTTTATCCCACATTGAATAACGCTTAGTAAAGTCTGAAACATAATATTTAATAACTATTAAGGTCATATTATTACTAATAATGGTATGATGATAATAAAGAGAAGATATTCTTTGAGTGATAGAATAGATCAACATAAATGTAGACTATTTCCAGCTCTAACATTGTGAATCTCTATGATGAATTCTCACGTACTTAGAAACTTCTAGTAATGATCTCACTTCTGTGTTAATAGAATGCCATCGTATTAGTATTTCCAAAATATTTTCAACTGACCAGGCCTGAATTCCTGGAATTAATTCATATTGCAATTCAGGTGAGATACAACCTCACATTGACATTTCAAGAAATGTATCTTCCTTCTTAGCTTACTGGCACTCCAATAGGAGTCTTCATGTATTTTGTGCTCAGTATAGAGCATATTTTATAGAATTTAAACATGAAAATCACATTCTACTATTTCCCTCACCTATTCCTGAATCTATTTTAAGTTTCAACAAATCCAAGTCACTTAAGTTCCTACCTTGCCATGAAAAAAGCCTGGAAAAGAAAATTCCTAATTATCTCAGCAAAAGGAGCCTTTGAACCTCTCTCTCTCCCATCATGTTATTCTCTGTATTTTTACTTTTCTTTTTCTTTCTCCCTCTCTGCTGACATTAGCATAAAAATGTGCTATCCTAACTAAGCAGTCTGTTAACTGATAAGCTATCAAAAATCATCTGTTATTTTTATAGCTCAAAGGCAGATGCCATTTCAAGAATCAGAGTTGAATGGAAAGGATTTGTTAGTGCATTTAGATTCATCATTGTAAACTTGAGGTATTTTAAAATGGAATGATTGGAAGCTTGAAATATTATCTCATGAGCAATCAAGCTGAAGAATTGTACTAGCCTTAAATTCTGGTTTGTATAAAATCATTTTGTATGATATTTTATCATAAAGAAACTTGGTTGTTGTCTAATGCTTATACCAAAAACATTTCCTACATTAAACTCAAACCAATATAATTTTCAAAGGAAACTTAGATGCGAACATCCCCTGCTACTCCAGCAGGGGCTCCCTTTGCCATAAGATACTTTTCTAAGGGTCTTTGAAACATCTAGCATAAGATTTTTAAGCAAATATTTCTTCAGTTTGCAATTTTGAATTATTTGGGGCCCGATAATGACACAGAGGTTAGAAATGGCTCTGTTCCAACTCTCAGACCTGGAACACTTAAATTAGAGATCAACTGGCATAGAAGAAACATTAAAAACAAAAAATAAACACGGAAGACTAATAATTGCCAAGATTTTTCACTGTGATAGACTGCTTGAATATCAGAGAACCTAGTCACCCCTTTAAACAGAGTAGAAAAGGAAGCCTCAAATGTGAGGGGGAAAGGTGGACACACAGATATCAAAGCAGGAAGCATGATAGTGAGTCACGATGTCTATAGTATTATGTTTATATATTTATGTATATCTCATATAATTTATTATGTACTCAGCCATCGTGACCTCACAGGTTAAAATTTTAACTCTAGAGTATTTCTCACCAGTTCTTAAATTCTACCTATAGTTTGAATAACCAAGATATATTTTTTTCACAAATGAACACCAATATGCTATAACAGTAAACTGAATAGAGGAGAGTGTAAGTTAGAATGTTTTAATTTTTAAAATTATTTATGTGGGTACTGGGCCTGGGCACTGTCCCTTAGTTTTTTCACTCAAGGCTAGTTCTCTGTAACTTGAGCCGCATCTTCACTTCAGGGTTTTTTGTTAGTTTGTTTTTTTTATTTTTGGTGGTTAATTAAATATAATAATCATTAGAAAGTCAAATGGACTTTCTTTCCCAAGTTTGCTTTGAATGGCTATCCTCAGATTTTAGTTTCTTGAGCAGCTATGATTACAGACCATAAGACACTGCTCCTGGCTTAGATTCTTCTGATGTTAAATAATTATTTTAATTTTTACAAGTATTAAGTGGATAATTTTTGTTATAAAATTTAATACAAAAATATTGAATAGGAGACTTTAATTCCCATTTCCTACATAAGAAGCAGGAAATGTTTCTCTTTCTCCCTACTTTAATCCTGTTTTATTAAAATAAACCTTTACTCAAACTCATATATATATATATATATATATATATATATAGAAAGAGAGAGAGAGAGAGAGTAAAAGGATAGTCTTTGTATTTACACATCCTAAAGCCATGTTATTATATATTCAATATATGTATTCAATATATATTTTGATACCTTTATCATTCCTGCATATTACATACATTTGTGTATATATGTACATTCAAAATATACTCTTAAAGTTTTAGTAATTTAAAACTATAATTTTATACATATATCCATTAGATATAATTTAAATAGTGCAGCTTTAAGCCCAGAATTAGGTGAAGTTTCTATTAGTGGAAATTTAGTTTTTGTTTCAACTTCACAATGGAGTGATCTTGTTAAGTTTGGTAACTGGTACATTGTATAAAACATCAATGAAATGAGAGAAAAAGAAACTTGTTTCTTACTGTGTCTTCTAAAGAATAATGGAATGCTGCATTCATTTATCAAACATTTATTGAACACAAATGGAAGCTATGTTTATTGTAACATATGGACAACATGAATGTGAAATATGATTGCAAATTGGTAGTTTTGTGACTAATGAGGCTTTAAAAAATTCAGTATTGAAAATCATTATGATATTTACATAGGCATTGGTTGATTCTATAATTTAAAAGTAATACATTGTTTTTTTAACATGATGATGAGTAAAATTACATAGTTTGAAAAAAATTCTATGGCCTATAAAAGGAGAGAAACATACCTGATTTTTCCCATTCCTTTCTTTTCTTGTCTTTATTTCTGTTCCTGTTTCTGTTTTTATTTTCTTGAGGACACTTTTCTCTTTTAATTTGGTGGAAATCTCAAAGAAAAAAGGAAAAAAAAGCAAAGGAACATCATCTTGATGTCATCAAGATGATAAAATAACAAGACTTAGATTCTTTAATCACTGTAATACTCAGATCAGTATAATACACCAGGCAATTTCCTTTGTGAGCCATCTATTGAACTGTAAAGTAGTTCCTATACCCTCAGCAAGGGTGAAACCAGACCCAGTGAATTTGGCAGGAAAACCATGATACTGACTCCCCACAATTCCTCCTACTGTCTCAAAGATGCGTAAGAGTGAAAGAATTCCCAGCTCCAGCTTCTTCCTGGGGAAAGGAAAAATGAAGACACAAGATTTTTTGTGGAATTCCCAAGGACCTGCTTTCTGCATTGCCTGCGGCTAACTACTAACAAGAAAGGGCACCAGTTGGCCACTGTTGAGAACAAAGGGGGAGATTTGAAATTTGACACATTTGTCAATCCTTCTGCTTACTTAGCATGGAGGAAATGGAAGAAAATTCAAACTTGTATTTTTTTCAATGAGGAAGGAACACCTGGAGCACCCATCTATCCATCCATCCATCCATCCATCCATCCATCCATCCATCCATCCATCCATCCAGCCAGCCAGCCAGCCAGCCAGCCAGCCATCCAGCCAGCCAGCCAGCCAGCCAGCCATCCAGCCAGCCAGCCAGCCATTCATCATTCTGACTTTTCAGGGAGCTACCTAAGGGACTGGTTTCCACGTGGGTGGTCAGAAAACACTAGTAGAACCTAGAACACTCCAGTGGCTTGGAGGCCACTGTGAAACTAAAGAACTAAGTTGCTCCTACTTCAGATCATCAGACTAAGGACAATACAGTTTTCCTTCATAAGGAGAACAAGAAAGAATGTAACTCGTACTAATGTTCTGGCTTTTCAGAAAACTTCCCAATGAACAGGGTTCTGTCTTGCCCACTTTAGAACACTAACAAATATGAACCCAAACACTACAATTGAGAACAGAAGAGAATTAGATGACTTCTGGAAGTTCTAGAGAATCAACAGTGCTTCAGACATGGGAGGACATAAAATACCACATACTCCCAAAGAGGCATCTAGAAATCCCCTCTAATCCAGGATGTGTGTGAATAAATCCAGAGACAGTACATACTCAAAAAAGATGTAAGGAACTTCGAGAATTTTAGCTGGGATGATGAGTGGAGGTCTTTCTCTATGCCAAGACAGTATGTGTTAAACCAGGAAGAGATGGTTCCTTATCCAAATATGTAGATTCTAATGCAGAGTTACAAGGTCAAGAAGAAATAGGGAACATGGTCCAATCAAAGGATCAAACATAACAAAAAACTGATACCAAAAAAACCCCAAATGAACTAGCTGTCCTGTCTCAAGCCTGTAATCTTAGCTATTTTGGCGGCAAAAAATCAGGAGATCACAGTCTGAGACCAGACAAGACATAAAAATTCTCTAGTTTCTGTTACAACCAATGACTGTCATCCCCAGCAATGCAGGGCAGCAAATGTGGGAAGCTTGAAGCCTAGACATAAATTGAGATGATAACTTGAAAGTAACCAGTGCAAAAGGGACTAGAATAGTGGCTCAAGTGGTAGAGAGCCTGTCTAGCACATCTGATGGCTTGAGCTCAATCGCCAGTATTAGAAAAGATAAAAGAGCAACAAAGAAATCATCTTATAAATATGTTAGAAAAAATAGCAAGAAAGAAATACCGTTTGAGTCCTTATCTTGGAGTTCATTTCGCCTAACATCAACTGACCACTTCTGCTTGTCTCAGACATATACTAGTTATTGCAAATAAGAGAAACCATGGGACCTATGTTTCTTTGGGCCTGGCTTACTTCACTTAATATAAAATTTTCCAAGTCTTTCCATTTCCTAACAAATGTGGCAATGCCATTCTTTCTGATGGAGGCATAGAATTCCATTGTGTATATATACCACATTTTCTTGATCCATTCATCTACTGAGGGGCATCTGGGTTGGTTCCATATCTTAGCTATGGTAAATAATGCTGCAATAAACATAATTGTGCTGGTAGCTTTAGTGTGGTCTTGTTTGTAAACATTTGGGTAAATGCCCAAAAGTGGGATTGCTGGGTCAAAGGGAAGCCCTATGTGGAGTCTTTTGAGGAAACTCCATACTACTTTCCAAAGTGGTGGAACAAGTTTACACTCCCACCAACAATGCAGTAGGGTTCTCTTCTGGCCACATCCCTTCCAGCATCTGTTGTTATTAGAGTTCTTGATTTTAGTCTTTCTAACTGGGGTGAAGTAGTATCTAGTGTTGTTTTGATTTGCATTTCTTTTATGTCTAGGGAGGTTGAGCATTTCTTCATGTGTCTATTGGCCATCCTTCTTTCCTCTTCAGAGAAGTTTCTCTTTATCTTGAATGAAAAAGCTAAGGGAAAGCACCTAGGACCCATTTTCAAGCTCCCCATACCAGCATACACACAAAAATTAGATACAAGAAAATAATTACTTGTATCCTACTAAAAAGAAGCAAGCACATGTTTGCTTTGTATGTCCCTCCCCCATGGTATAACCCCTGTTTTCACTGTGTTTGATGTTGGTATAGCAAGAAAGTCCGTGACACTCTTATCTCCAGTAACTACCAGAAAACTGGAAGTGGCGCTATGGCTCAAGTGGCAGAGTGCTAACCTTGAACTGAAGAGCTGAGGGACAACACCCAGACCCAGAGTTCAAGACAAAAAAAAAAGAGGGAAGGGAGGTATAACAAGGATAAGGAAGAATAGAGGATAAGTTGATGTTAAGTGAAATGAATCCCAAGATAAGGACTCAAATGTTTTTTCTTTCTTGCTATTGTTTCTAACATATTTATAAGATATGTATTTGTTGCTTTGTATGTCCCTCCCCATGGTATAACCCCTGTTTTCACTGATTTGATGTTGGCATAATTTGTGGTGGGGAAGGGAAAAAACAAATTGTTTAAATAGGGATACAAATAGACCCATTGCAACAATGAGGTATACAAGATGTTATGTTGAAAAAACATAATGTGGTGGGGGCAGGGAGGGAGATGGGAGGGCAGGGATGGGAAGGGGAAACAAAGGAGGGGCAACAATGCTTGATAAGAAATATACTCATTACTGTGCTCATGCAATTGTAACCCCTCTGTCCTGTATTTTCACACAAAAATACTTATTAATAAAAAAGAAAGAAAAGATAAAAGAGGTAAATGAGTTTCCTGATAAGAAATGCAATTAAACTATTATGATTAAATATCAAAATGACACCAATGGATGAATATTAACTATTAAAAAATACTACTGGGAGCCAGTGGTTCACATCTGTAATCCTAGATATTCAAGAGACTGAGATCTGAGGAATCTGGTTTGAAGCCATCTTAGGCAGAAAAGTCCATGAAACTCTTATCTACAATGAACCAGCAAAAATTTAGAAGTGGAGGTGTTGCTCAAGTGAGCAAAAAAAGCTAAAAGACATCACCAGGCCCTTAGTTCAAGCCCTAATATACTGGCACACACACACATCACACAGACACAGACATAACACACACACACACACACACACACACACACACACACACATACACAAGCAGGGATGGTAGGAAAGAGAGAAACAGAGAGAGAGAGAGATAAAACAAGGAATCAAATATGTTTGCAGGTGACATAGTCTTATTTAAGGAAAACCCAAGAATTTCACACACATGTGCACACACACACATATACACATACACCATTAGAACTAATAGGCAAATTTTGCAAGATGGCATGATATAATAAACCAACATATAAAAAGTGAAGTTGTTTGTTTCTATATACTAATAAATAATCTGAAGAGGAAATTAGGAATACAATTCCATTTGCAATGGCATTAAAAAGAGAAAAAAATACTTCAGAATAAAAACTCATTGGTGAAAGATTTTTGCACTAAAAATTGCACAGAAGTTGCTGAATTGAAAGAGCCCTCACACAAGCAGAAAATCAGTCAGTGTTTATGAATTAGAAAATTAACATAGTTACCACGTCCATACTACTCAAAGAAATCAGCAGATTTAACACAATTTGACAGAAGCCCAATGAAATATTTTGTAGCAATAGAAAAACCAAGCTTAGAAATCTGTATGGAAGAACAGAGAACCTCAAATAGCTCAGACAGTCTTAAAGAAGATCAAAACTGAAGATCTCACGTTTTCTGACTCCAGTACATATAATAAAGTAATCATAACCATGACCAATGTAGTTCTAGCATAGGAACAGGCCACTGAGACAGACAGAACCCCCAAATAAACCAAGGTGTGTATGGTGGTTGAATGATATTTGATAAAGGTGCCATGACTACACAATGGGAAAATGATGATATCTTCAACATGTGATGTAGGGAAAACAGGGTAGCCTCATGCAATTGGATGGAACTGGAAGAAACTGGACCCTTAGGTAACACTGTATCACAGACAAGACTTGAACAGACATGAACACAGACGTGCAAATGCAAATGGTCAGTCAGTATATGTGCAGCTGATCAACACCAGCTAATCACTGGGGAAATGCAAACCAAAACAATGAAATATCACCTGATAGCGGTTAGTTTGGCCTTTACCAAACGGGGAAAAATGAGTAAAAGGAAATAACAAGAATTGTAAGAATAAAATCTTCGTAAAATGGTAGGAATGCAGAAGGTGTAACTGCTATTGAAACAGAAAGAAACTTCTTCAACAAGTTAAAATAATACAAAGAACTCCACCTCTGCCTTTTTTTCTTGATATAATACACAACAATTTCAATAGGTATTTCACTCCAGTGTTCATTGTAGTATTATTAACAATAACCAAGATATGGAAACAACGTAAATATCTATCCATGGATAAAAGATAAAAGGAAATGTATCATATACATACAATGGAATATTACTCAGCTTTGAAAAGCAAATCCTGTGATATGCTTCACTGAAAAGCCCTAGAGATCTGCTGTATGCATGCATTAAGCCACACTACAATGTATACTTAAAACTATGTTAAGAGGGTAAAGTTTGCATAATGTATGTTTGGCAAATTTTTTAGATTTTTATTTTTTTATTGTGAAAATATTGTACAGAGGGGTTACAATTACATGGGCAAGATAATGAGTACATTTCTTATCAAGCATTGTAGCCTCCTCCTTTGTTTCCCCTTCCCATCCCTTCCCATCATCCTCCCCACCCCCCCAATCCTTCCCGCCCCCCCCCCACCAAAGTTGTAAAGTTCGTTTTCGACATAACGACTTGTACTTCTCATTGTTGCAATGGGTCCACCTGTATCCCTATTTAAACGACTTGTTTTTCCCCTTGCCCTCCACAAATTATACTGACATCAAATACAGTGAAATCTTGGGTTATACTGTGGGGGAGGGACATACAAGGCAACAAAGAAATAATCTTATAAATGAGTTAGAAACAAATGCATGAAAGAAAAAAAACATTTGAATACATATCTAAGGGTTCATTTCCCTAACATCACCTTATCTGACCTTTTCTGCTTGACTCAGACATATACTAGATATTGCAAATAAGGGAAACCATGGGACCTATGTTTCTTTGGGCTTGGAGCAATGTCATTCTTTCTGATGGAGGCATAGAATTCCTTGAATTCTATTCCATAGAATTCATTTTCTTGATCCATTCATCTACTGAGGGGCATCTGGGTTGGTTCCATATCTTAGCTATAGTAAATAATGCTGCAATAAACATAGTTGTGCTGGTAGCTTTAGTGTGGTCTTGTTTGTAAACATTTGGGTAAATGCCCAAAAGTGGGATTGCTGGGTCATAGGGGAGCCCTATGTGTAGTCTTTTGAGGAACCTCCATACTGCTTTCCAAAGTGGTTGAACAAGTTTACACTCCCACCAACAATGCAGTAAGGTTCCCTTCTGTCTACATCCCCTCCAGCATCTGTTATTATTAGAGTTCTTGATTTTTGCCATTCTAACTGGGGTGAGGTAGTATCTTAATGTTGTTTTGATTTGCATTTCTTTTATGTCTAGGGAGGTTGAGCATTTCTTCATGTGTCTATTTGCCATCCTCTTTCCTCTTCAGAGAAGTTTCTCTTTAAGTCTTTAGCCCACTTGTTTATTGGGCAATTGTTTCTTTGAGGATTTGTTGTTGGGGGATTTAATTTTTTGAGTTCCAAGTATATTTTAGATATGAGACCTTTGTCCATTGTATGGCTAGTGAAGATCTTCTCCCAATCTGTGGGCTTTCTATTGATCCTGGTAGCTATGTCCTTTGCCATGCAGAAGCTCTGCAACTTCATGCAATCCCATTTGTCCAACCTTTCTTTGATTTGTTGTGCTTCTGGGTCTCTATTAAGGAAATTTCGGCCTGCGCCAAGAAGACCTAGGGTTTCTCCTATTCCATCCTGTAATGTTTTCAGAGTGTCTGTTTTGACTCCGAGGTCTTTGATCCATTTGGAGTTGATTCTGGTGCAGGGTGATATATAAGGATCTAGCTTTAGTTTTCTACAAGTTGTTAACCAATTTTGCCAGCACCATTTACTGAAGAGGCTGTCTTTCTTCCATTCTATTTTTTTTAGCTCCCTTATCAAAGATTAGATGGCTATAGGTATGTAGGTTCATTTCTGGGTTTTCAATTCTATTCCATTAGTCCTGAGGTCTGTTCTTGTGCCAGTACCAAGCTGTTTTGATTACTATGGCTTTATAGTAGAGTTTGAAGTTTGGTATTGATATTCCTCCAGCAGTGTTCTTTCCATTGAGGAGCGTTTTTGCTATTCGGGGTCTTTTATTGTTCCATATGAATTTTTGGATTGCCTCTTCTATTTCCTTGAAGAATGAGGTTGGAATTTTGATAGGTATCGCATTGAATTTGTAGATAGCCTTGGGAAGTATTGACATTTTCACAATTTTGATCTTTCCAATCCAGGAGCATAGGAGTTTTTGCCATTTTCTAAGTTCTGTTTTGATATCCTTTTTCAAGTTTTTAAAGTTTTCATCATAGAGGTCCTTCACTTCTTTGGTTAAGTTAATTCCTATGTATTTTATATTTGTGGGGCTATTATGAATGGAGTTGCTTTCCTAATTTCAGCATTGTTGGCATACAGAAAAACCATTGATTTTGGGGGGTTGATTTTATACCCTGATACTTTGGCACATTTTTTTAAGACAAGAAAATCAGATGCTTTTGCTGATTGGTTACTTCACTGTCTTTCTTTTGTAACTATAGCAGAGCTGTCTCATTTTGTAGTTCCTTGATCAGCGATTGGCAAACAACTACTTGTGGAACCAATCTGGCCTGTCTTCTATTTTTGTAATAATTCTTTATTGGGACATATCTCTGCCCATTCATTTGCATATCATCTATAGCCATTTATGAGTTACAGTTTCATAACTGTGTAGGTGTAACAGAGTCCACATGGACTACAACAGCTAGACATTTCATTACCTGGCTCCTTATGGAAAAAGTTAACCCTGCTCCTCTAAGGAAGGATTTCTGTAAAGAACCTTGTTTAGTCCCATTTAAAACCTGTATCTGTGAGCCATAGTGGCAGCAGCATTCCCCAGATAATATAGAAGCTTATATAAAATATAAGTATATAAAATATAAAGATATAGCAGAACTTTTTTTGCAGGTCCTGAGGCTTGAACTTAAGGCTTGGGTACTGTCCCTGAGCCTCTCTCTGCTCAAGGCTAGACTCTACCACCTGAGCCACAGCACCACTTTCATCTTTTACTGAGTAGTTTTTTGGAGATAAGATTCTCAGACATTCCTGCCTAGGCTGGCTTTGAACACGACCCTCAGATCTCAGCTCACTGAGCAGCTAGGATTATAAACTTGAACCACCTGCACCTGGATTAGCAGGAATTTTATAACTACACTAAACTTCAGTCTCATTTATCCCAGTAGACAGGAATAATGAGACACAAAGGAGCAAATTTCAAGTCATTTCTGCAAATAGAAGGCACTGCAAACCAGCAACTCTATTTCTTCCAAGTCTATTGGGTTGACTTAGCAGATCTTCTCTTTAGCTGGGCTCTGATACTATCAATGGGGTTTGCAGATGCGTTTGCAAGAATGGAGGAATTAGCAAGAAGCTGGCTAGTCTGAGCTGACACCAGTGTGAACGAATTAAGTTTATTTCAAATACCTCTCCCAGTCCTTTAGTCCAGCAGCCTGGATGTAGTATCTTGGTCATGGTGGCAGACCCTTATTTCTATCTGCTTTGCTAATGTCCACTGACTGAAGTAAGTCATATGCCCAAACCCTCAGACTGTGTGGACATAAGTGAGAGGCATAAAAAACTGGACCATTAGCACCTTCAGCTCACCTAACACACAGATGTATGCAACATCACAAGTATTTTCTTACCTGGAACATCCCAAATAATTATTTACTAACTAATATTCTTCATGAGTTAGGTGAGAGTAAATATTTAAGTAAAAGAAATCTTAGTTTAATTTCATTAATCATAAGCACACATCCCAGGCCTCTAATAATGTCATTGATACATTAGATAATTTTGTACACTTAAAAAGTGCACTGAAAATTTCATAGAAGCTATTTTTGATTGTTATAAAATAGAAACCATTTCTCTTCTGCTATAGGCTGCCATTTCCCATAAAACTGATTTAATGTTTGTATACTAAGGGATACTGTTTATCAATGAATGACCTTAAAGAAATTGATGCTGAGACTATGTTTTTAAGTTACAGATATAGACTTAATGACAAAATAAAAGGACGGGTGCTAAATCACTTTAGCAGTCCAGGATCTGGTGGCCCAGAGTGTAGACGCTGGCTTCAGTACTAGCAGAGCATGAACTCGCTCTGTGCATCTACCTATACTTAACTTTGTTGAATTGGAACTCTTCTTCCAGCACCCAGTAACCTCAAGTTACTGGATGAAAAACTTGACTTTGTGATTTGGTGTTAAGAACTCAGCCTGCTTTGTAAGTGACCAATTTATTGTTAAAGAAACAGCACTGGAGTTTCTTGAGCACCTACTTTGTGACAGAAGTCATTATCAGGATGCAAAGCATAGCAATGATAGCTAAGACCTTCTGTTTGTTTTCTGGGTGCAACTAAGTTAAAAATAGCTTTATTTGGAACTTTGAAATGAGATATGTTTTGAATTCATGTTTTTAAGAGGCTAAAACAGAAATAGAATGTACCATCCCTAAGAAGTTTGAGGGCAATACCCTGTAATCAGTTACATGAACTTTTCTAATACTGAGTGGGATCCAGTCTAATAATAGCTACTTCGCATTATTAGTGCAGGCTGGGTTTTGCCAAATGGGTTTTCTACAAATCAACAGAAAGATCTTTAGGCTCCTGAACATTTGTATTTAATCATTGTGACAATGGACCTGTGCCTCAGTTTAACTCATTTAGCCATCCTAGCAAGTCTTGGAGGTTGGGAACATTCTTATGAGCCATTCCCAGGTGAAGTAAAAGTGAGGGACAGTGAAGTGAAATAATGAAATCTAAGCTCAGTGTAAAAGAAGAGAGCTGGGGAGATGGAGCTCCAGAACAAGTATGGACTAAAAGATATCAGAAATAAACAAAGTATATAATGAAAAGCACAAGGAACTCCAGCCATATGCACGAGAGTAAGTGAGCATTTGACATGTACAGCCCCCAATGGGAAAAGCAGGCATCCGTTGATGGGTGGGGAAGAGTCTAGAGGGCTATGGGACCCACAGGGAGGTACAGAGGGTGGATGGAGGGGAAAGCAAGTGACTCTTAACCAGGGTGCAAACCCCAACACCATGTCTCACATAGATATGAGTGTACAATTCAATTTCAAATCTGTCACTTCCTTCTTGTGGTGTTAAGTTTGTAATGCTTGGATTTTGGCCACACACACACACACACACACACACACACACACACACACACACACACACACACACACACACACACACACACACACACACACACACACACACACACACACAATCCCTCTATTTGTTTAAAAGAAAACTTGGATTTCCATTGCTAAGGAAAGCAAGCCAGAAGAAACTGAGGCTTTTGAGACAGCCAAGTTAAATATTGTATCTCTTTTTAAGAAGTTAATCCCTCTGGGTCTCCAACCTTTGTTCTTTGCTCCCAAAGGCAGGGACATATGATGTTTATCTTGCCAAAAATAGTTAAAAGTCATCTAGGCTTTCTGGGCTAAGTAGGCCCAGCCGCTATGACCTTTTCCACTAGACCAACTCCTGTTAAGTTAACCTCTGACTTCACCCTTCTTAATGGCGATATTCCTGCGCACTGTAATTTCCCTCCCGCTGTGTGCTCCCAGGAAAATATTTACTAGTGAGGTTTCACAATTTATTTTTCAAACAAAGTGGCAGGGACCACCCCATGCCACCACATCCTCATTTTGTAGTAGAGACCATCATTCCTGAGATATAATTTTACCAGAACAAATGTGTGTTAGGGTCTTTTGACAGGAGATGGAGGCTTGACTTCCTATCAAAACCAACCCAGGCTCTTGTCAGCTTTGAGATGGATATAAACAAGAAATGCAAGCCTGTAATTGGTGATGGAAATCAGATAAGGCCTCTTTAAATACAACCATTGATAGAAAAATGTGAACTCGAATTACCTTTGATTAAGTCACTTAAGAAAATAAAGCTGGGGTGAGTTTAAGAGAAAAGATGCTGAACATGGCTGTTAGTAGGATCTGATAGCCGTTAGGGCTCTCAAAAGCAAGTTGGAGAAAATTAAGGTCAGAACCTCAGGTTCATGAAATGAAACAGAACTCAGGACACAACTTCCACATTTCTTAGTCCCCAACAATGACAGGCATTCACCAGTTATTTCCGGCCAAGCTGCAGAATCGCTTTCTATGCAACAGAAATCTAAATATCTAGGTAGTAACTATTAGCTATATAACCTTTCTGTGAGCTGTGAAATTCAGCCCAACCATCAAACAATCCCTACCTAACAGTTACATAATGTTAATCTTTACTCCTGATAAGTTACAACCTTATCTGGCGCTGTACTTCATCGTTGAACATACATATTTTCAAACTCTCTTCTAAAACAAATACAATGCAGAAGAGTAATGCTATTTCCTGATCCATTTTGCATTCTTTGTCTAAAGTCTCCTAACACATTCACTATTCACAAATCTTAAAACATTAACTTTCCTACTTATTTGTGTGCAAGAAATAATAACTAAGTGTTATGTGTACTTTTTTCAGTGTAAAAATGGTCTAAGTTGTTTTCAGATGCCAAGGAGAAATTTAAGGTAAGATAGCACATATAAATGGAAAGGAAGTTTCTTTCCCTCAATCATCAGAATTTTATCAGTTAACATATATATAAAAACATATATGAAAAGGAAACAAATACACCATATGAAAACATTTTTAAGCTTTTAGATTTTCTTAGCAGTTTATTGCTTACCTGTGCTTACATTATAAAAGCTAAATACTATTTATTCATCTAATCTTTCATAGATAAAATTGAGAATATTCTTCAATACATGTGTAACTTCTCAAAGTTTGCTTCAGGCTTCACAGACAATGCTAAATAAAAATATTACACATTTAAAAGGAAAGAAAGAAAATGAGAGTATCTTTTAACAGATGGTGATGTGTTAAGTTGAAAATTTGATAATGTATGTTATATTTATTTTATTTTTAACTAACAAACAGTAATTATGTATACTTATAGGGGACAATGTGATATTTTAGTATATATTTAAATGAAGAATAATTAAATGAAGCTAATAAACTCAATACGTTTGTATTTATAGCATTACTATGAAAAGAGTCAATCCTCCATTATCTACCCTCTGTATTATACACCTGTAACCCCAACTATTTGGGAGACTGCAATCAGGAGAATCACAGTTCAAGGCCAGATGGGACCAAAATTAATGAGACCTTCCTAACTTAATTCATAAGCTTGGCATGATGTCTCATGTATGTAATTCAAACTTTTCAAGAGAAGTAAGTAAGAGGATTGTAGTCCAGAATAACATAGGCAAGAACAAGAAACCTCAAAAAACTTTAGGCACTGGTGGCATATACCTGTTATCCTAGCTCAAACCTTGATCCCCAGATCTCAGGAGGCTGAGATCTTAAGATCTTAACAATAAAGCTGAGGTGGGTTTAAGAGAAAAGATATTGAAAATGGCTGTGAGTAGGTTCTGATAGCTTTTAGGGCTCTCAAAAGCAAGTTGGAGAAAATTAAGATCAGAACCTCAGGCTCATCAAACAGAAGTCAGGATACAACTTCCACATTTCTTAGTCCCCAACAATGACAGGAGTCTACCAGTTATTCCTAGTCAAGCATCAGAGTAGCTTTCTATGCAACAGAAATATAAATATCTAGGTCGTAAGTACCAGGAGGCTGAGATCTGAGGATCAAGGTTTAAAGCCAGTTTAGCCAAGACAGTCCATGGCTCTTATCTCCAATTAACTAGCAAAAAGCTGTTGGAAGTGGTGCTGTAGCTCAATAGTAGAGTGCTAGCTTTGAGCAAAAATGCTCAGGAACAGTGCCCAGGCCCACCATTCAAGCCCCAGAATAATTACATACACTAAAAATAACTAAAGGCAAAAAGGACTGGGGAGTGGTTCAAGTGATAGAGCACCTTCTTTGCAAGTGCTAGTTCTTGAGTTTAAGCCTCAATACTAAAAAGAAGGAAAGAAAGAAGGAAAGAAGAAAGGAAGGAAAGAAGGAAGGATGGAAGGAAGGAAGAAGGAAGGAAGGAAGGAAGGAAGGAAGGAAGGAAGGAAGGAAGGAAGGAAGGAAGGAAGGAAGGAAGGAAGAAGGAAAAGTATTACATTCGATTTTTGAAATACAAGCCATATTCATGAAATAATTTCTATAGGGATAAAATTACATTTGAAGAAAGCAATGGTGTGAGGACCTTCTTCTGAACTCCAATTGGTCTCTTTGTGCAGATAAAACTGAATTTCTTTTTTTATTCTTCTCCCTCCCCAAATTGTTATTATATTTGAGCTCAAGGACTAATTGTGGGAAAACTGCATTCTCTCCCATAAAAATAAAAAGAAAATATAATAAAGCAGTAATTGGTGAATGTCTATTGAAGCAGTAAGTTTACAGTCCCAGTCAGACAAGCTACATGACTGATCTTTGTACTGTGTTCAGGGTGTAATGCTTTTCATAAAACAAATGCTACATTATAAAGTTCTTATTTTACACCAGGCCTATTTTATCCTCAAATATACAACTCATGTAAGTTATGTGGCTATTAAATAGTAAGTCACTCCTTTGTTCTATGGTACCCTCATCAATGAAAGAGTCACTCATAGTAAAGGTAAGTAGGTTGTCTCAGACACAGAAACATGGGGTAGCCATTCCATGTTTTCAGGGATGACAAAGACATGGACCCAATTCATAAGATGAGCCAGGTTGCATCAGAGAGAAAGCTGATTTTCTGCTAAGTACATATTTAAACTTAGCCACCTCTAAGCCCATTAAGTTGAGCCAGAATCTAGAGATATTACCAATGAGTTCACCTTTTCAAGTACTCTTCTGAAGAGTCTTTTGAAACTTATCTAGGAGTTACTGAATCTCTCCTAATATAAAGTTCTGAAAAAAGAGCTCAAGTTACCTTCACAAAACTGCTGACTTATTTTATTGGCAAGATATCTCTAACATTTTAAAATACTCTGGTAATTTCTTCTTGGCCTTTCTGATTGAAAAGCACACTTTTTAAAATGGGATGAACCTATAAAAATGTCACCACAGGGTCTGAACTGCTGCTAGTTTAAAATCTTCCCATTTGGGGCACCCAATAGTCCAGCAGGCTGTGTACCTGTTCAGAAAATATATAATTATGTTACTAACTTACCTTTGAAAATTTATCATAGCTATGGTCAAATTCTCAATATTAGCAGAAAGACAAGTGTTAAAAGTAAGTTGCTTTTAGGAAGAACGTTATTAAACAACCACTCTATCCTCTCAGAACTACAGCATTTGTTGACACATCACAAATACAATACAAATTTCCTTCCTAAATATTGATGGACAGTAGCATTTAAATTTTCAATGCCTACATGGTGTTATATTCTTTTTGGAAGCCCATTTGTTTTCATTCAAGCATTTACTCAGCAAGCCTATCTTGATTTGTGTTACTGGAATAATGCAGTATTTCTAGGAACAAATTCTATAGTTAGAGTACCCACGTTCATTTCATAATCTCCTTGGCTTTCTGCTATGAATAGTTGAACCATTTATTTAACCCTTATGTGTCTAATTTTGGTAGCACCAAAATAGTATAAGGCTGGCATAAAGAATGAAATGAATTAATAGACAAAGCATGAAACACAGAATAAGCACTAAATAATAGTAACATGAACCATCGGGATTCAGATTCCAATGAATAACCATATGGATAAAAGTGACTATCTGTCAGACCTGCCTCTAACCCACTAAGCGCTCTCAAGGAGCAATTACAGCTTTAAATTTCAGACAACTCAGAGATAGGTAAGTTTGGCTGAAATTATAAATCAACTGTAAAAATAATTGACAGCTGCTGAGTTATTAAGGGAGGTATATTGTTGAGGCCTGGTAAGTTCCAAGCCAAGGCAAGGTCAAGGGACTATATTGCACATTTCCATTTCTACTCTGGGATTCAGTACCAGCACCAGTGTGAAGAGGACATAAACAGATTAATGGAGGTTCCTAGGAAATCGATTCAAATCATGGGAGTGTGGTACACACAAGACAAGAATGAGAACCACTGAGAACGATTGTAGATAATTCTTTGACACCCAGCTAGTTATATGATAGTTTTCTCCATTAAAGCAGAAGCACAAGTGAGAGTGCAAGTTTTGAGTAAAAAAGCCAAATGAGAGTACATGGCCCTGAGTTCAAGACCCAGTACTAGCACAAAGTAGGATAGAAAGAAAATACAAGTAAAGACAAGAAGGAACGGTGATAGGAGTTTGAGGGGTCACTGGAGAATCAACCTTATCCATGTCTTGATTTCTCTTGGACTTCAGGTAACTTGACCCTCACAGTAACATGTAACGTATATCAATTCTTGCAACTTGTGATGAGGATACATGCTAAAGAATTCATTGTAAGCTGAAACTATTCATGAGCTGAAAACACATTTATATTGACATGAAACTCTCCCCAGTGTACAATTACTGCATAGCAATTTTTTAAGTGAAGAAAAGAATAAATGCATTGAATACCCACTACCCATTGGAATGGCTCCATCAGTGAACCAATGCACTTTTAAAACAATGCTGTAAAGGTGATGTGCAGAGGTGTTACAGTTACAATAGTCAGTTAATGAAATCATTTCTTTTTGAACTGTGTCGCTCCTTCCCTCCCTCATTTTCTCCAAGTTTTTTTTCCTCCTGACCTGGTCTCCTCTCAAGTTCTATAGTTCATTCCCCAACATAGTATGTAATGAATATGCTGGATTAGTTCACCCTTTGTTCCACTGTTTCTGTTCCCCTTTCTCTCCCCAAATCAGATAAACTTACATACAAAACAAAGGGTACAGAAATTAAAAACAGTGACAAATGGGGAAAAAACAAAAGATCATAAAATGTGCTATAAAAAGCCTCTTGTTTCCATTTCTTGGATTTCATTTCAATGATCATCTTTTTATATGAGCATATGCACATAGCTATTGAGCCCTTGTGGTCCTCTCCTAAGAATATCTTCCTTTGGTCTCACTGTGTGAATGTTTAGAGTCCTGTATAATTTCTCATGTCCATGTGTAATTTTTTGTCTTTTACTATCCATTGGGATTGCTTGTGGATTTATAGGCACATTCTAATTATTACAAATTGTGGAAGCCACGCAGCCTGTGTTCCTCTCAGGGATCTATTGTTACTTTATGAACTGTGGAGTCTGTCCTTTCTCCTGAAGCTACAGGTAACTGAAAGCCAGCTTGCTGCCACTATATAGCACAACCAAAAGAACATGTTGCATATCCCTAGTCCAGAAAAAAAGATCAAAATTTGAATATTAAAATGCAGTTTCATTGTTTTGCTGCATGTGATCGTAATTTTAAATAATCATTTAGGCAGAAAATTGAAGTCAGAGACCATATGTATTGTTACATCCATATCACAAATAAGTGATGTGAAACAGTGATTAAATTACTTAGTTAAGATCAAATAGGAAAAAAAAAGTCTAGAATCAAAGAGAATGAGCATAGCTTTCCTAATGGAGATATCCTGTGCTCTATTTCTCATTGGAAAAAAAGGTCCAGAAGACAGAACCAAGAGGAAGAAAGCAATGGACAGTGCCAGAGACCAGTAAACATGGTGCTGTCCATTGAGAAAATAGGAAATTAAAGCACAGGCTGCTGAGTCAGGGTGCCCAACAAACTTGCAGCCAAGCTTCATGGGTGGCTGGATGAACAGATGATTGAATGGAACTGTTTACAGAAACATGAGAACCTGTCTACTTCTTCCCTGTCTTCAATACCAACTCTATTGCGAAGTTTTGAGCAGGAAATGCACACAACTCTCTAACTCATAAAAGAGAATCCTTTGATCATGCTTGAATAGGAATTTTATTCTAGGGCAGAGCTAGAATGCCACAGCATAAATTCCTTTAGTCAGACAATTTAACCTTTAAAACAATTTTAGATGTTTGTAAGACTATTTTACTTTATATTTTTTAATACTCTCCTTTTTTTAAAGCACCATAAGTTTTGGGAAAATGAATATTTACTTTCCCAAAGTGAATTAAAATGAGGAGAGCTGTATCACTTCCACTTACATGGTTGCCTGCAAAAGATCGCATAAGTTGCATCAGATAATGTTTTAAATCATACTTTCTGCTTCACAACTCAGAATCACTCCTGGTCTCACCTATTGTTTGGAGATTAGTCAGATAACAAAGGTTTTTGCTGGGAAATGCAGCCCATTGGCAAGCTCTCTGGCAGCATGCCCTCTGCTGTCTGCTTTGATAGTTGCCTACTGAGCCCTGCACATGCCCTGGCACATAGTACATACCTGGTAAATGTGCCCTGAGTTACATCCAAGTAATGGAAGGCGCAGATCTGCGTTCTTTTTACCACTATCTCTGCTTTTAGCCTTTAAACTCAAAACTTAAAGGGCAAAACATATAAATATATGCAAAGCTACTTGTGTTTTCATTTTACCAAAGGTATTTATATCATGAGGCATTTAGAGTCATCTGCGGTGCTTTGTGAGACATTTAACTAGTACTGCCTTGGTTTCTCACTAATTAAAAATCAAGTTATTAGAATATAAATCCACCAGCGACATGTTTAAGCAAGCACAACACAAATATAGCATAAAATATAGGGAGGGTTGGTGTTAAGTTTTATGACTTTGACACACTGGAAATTATCTCCTCATTAAGAAAGCATCTTGCCTCAAAGAGTAGTGGCTAGACTCAGGGTCTCAAGACTCATAAAGCAATTATCCCACTGAAAATGTATTTTCCTGTACAAAAGTATCTTCCATGTTTCAGAACGTCTATGAAGCTAAACTAGGGACAAAGAAAACAAATGCTAAATGTCTACTAGCACAATTATTTACATGTTGTGGATGTGTAGGTAAGAAATAGGTGAATAATTCACCAAGATTTCCATCCTGTTAATTGAAGGGAGAAAACAATCGTGGTTGCTAGGCTGAGGTTCAGGTTCCCTTGGCTGGATGTGTAAGCTGGTATGTACTGTGTAAGGAAGTATTATGTCACTGACAACTCCTAAGGTCCATGCAACCTAGTCCTGAGGTTATTTTAGATAGTAATATGGAGTCAACTAAAATCCACATCTTATCTGTGTGAAATTTCCTTCTCAGTTCTATATCCATGCTACTAACGGACCAAAGTAACCGGAAAATAAATTGAAAGAAAACACACACATACACACACACACACACACACACACACACACATACACACACACACACACACACACACACACACACACACACACACACACACACACACACACACACACACACCCCAAAATAGACAGAGCTGTTATCACAGGGCCTATAAACTTTCAAAGGAGACTGTAGTGAGATTCAACACAGCCTAGGAGCAGAGATAGAATAGTGGAAACTAAAGTTTCTAAATGTCCTCTCTTCAGCCATCAATTTTTTTATACATAGGTATAAGAACTGTAGAAGGAGACTGTGTCCAAATCAGTTTTTTTTCCTTAAGAAATAGTTACCAAGCAATGGCCATGTGATTCCTGGGATACAAAGTTAAATGACACTGCCTATCTAATAACTAAGTGCATAACCCAAATATATAAATGTGATGGGCTCATTCTTCAAACATGACTCAGAGGAATGACTGATTTCCATTTAAGTAGCAGAAAGCTAGAGTGGAAGTGTGGCTCAAGTGGTGGAGTATTAGCCTTGAGGGAAAAGGCAAAGCAAGGGCACAAAGCCCTGAGTTCCAGTACTGCACTCCAACCAAAACACAAACAAAAACAAGTAGATGAATCTAAAGTCATTTGGAGGTTCTTAGAATAAGACCAATGGTAAATATAAGGACCTAGATTCAGACAGTAGGGTTAAAGGTTGAGAGAAATGGATCAGAACAATAGCTGGCAGATGAAATTAATGGAACTTGATAACCAGTTGGATGTAGTAGAAAGTGAAGAGTGAGAATGAGCAGACCCACTTTGCATAGGAGTGACCAGACATAAAATGCCTTTGGACCTCTCTACCAGTATAAAGACTTAGAACAATCCATTTTCTAAACAAAAGAATAACAAATAAAAAAATGTTCTGTTGAATGAAAGGATAACTATTAAGTGCATATCCTATGAAACTAGGAAAATTGAGAAGAGGGCTTAGGCTGGAGGGATGGGGGAGAATGAAGGAAAGGGGAGATACTGATCAATATACATTGTACTTATAAGCTGATTTGTTGGATGGTAACCCCTTTGTACAATTACTTCAAGATAATAAAAAATATAATAAAAGGGTGTTACTGAATTAGTCATACTGGCTAGGAGAAATACATATTAAAATATTTTAAAAGATGCGTTTATATTGTACATATTAACAAAATATGTATTAAAATTGTACTGAACTCCAGTACAACAGAGTAAACTGAATACAAAGGATACTGCAAAACATAAAGGTGCCGTCCCTGCCCAATTTTAGGTTGAAAACAAAGAAGAAAGGATCATAAGATAAGTAAAAGAGTAATCCAAATTCACATATCAGTCTTTTTAAAATGTGTAATAACATTGGGGTTTCAGGAAAAATAGATGAAATACATCTAAATTCAGTACATTCTAGAGCAGAAAGTGTTCTGATTTCATCTCAAATCCTTCTGGCTTAAAATGTGCTCCTAATTTAAGTGTACTACTTTTTTATCTCAACACAAAATAAGATGGTTGTCATTTTGAGAATCAATTTAGTATCATTCAATGGGAAAGAAAAACCTTACATTCTTTCAAGCAGTCAGAAACTCAAAGGGCTTAATATTTTGAGATAAGTACAATGTTGGCACAGATTGTGCCAATAATCTATAGATAGCATAAGACTAGCTTTAACAACACAAGTCAAGGGGCTGGGAAGGTGGCTGGGAAGGTGGCTCAGGGGTAGAGTGCTTGCCTCACATGCATGAGGCCCTGGGTTCGATTCCTCAGCACCACATGAGCAGAAAAGGCTGGAAGTGGTGGCGTGGCTCAAGTTGTAGAGCACCTAGCCTTGAGCTGAAGAGCTGAAGGACAGTGCCCAGGTCCAGAATTCAAGTCCCATGGCCGACAAAAAAAAAGAAAAGAAAAATGAACCAAATTTGCTTCCAGAGGTATCACCTTTTAAACCATTCTGTCCTTCTCTGTGGTATATTATTTAGTTATAATTCCTATTAGACTAGAATCTCTCTTGGGATAGAAACAGTGGTACCTTCACTTTTAAAAACGTATTTCTGAACTTTACCACTTGGGGGTGGAAGAGGAGTTGGTGAGGGAGTGGTAGATAAACAAAGAGGGGGTAACAATGTTTGACAAGAAATGTCATTACCGTACTTATATAGCTGTAATACCTTTGTACATCACCTTTACAATAAAATAAAAAGTAAATAGATATTTCATAGTTTAGCACAGATGTTTGCTAGTTCTTGATGAGAAAAATACAGGTCATCAATCCTAAGAAGAGTGTATGTAAGATTTCTGCTACTTACTTAATCTGTATGTTAAAAATGCCTAGAATGAAATAGCTGGCATAATTTCTAAAGATAAATTTATGGGACTGAATGTAAAGCATTTTATTTTGGATCATCTCACAAGGGATATCAACACAATCATCTTGCTTTACGAAGTACTGGATTCAGAGGGCTCTGGTGGCTCAAGCCTGCCTATTAATCCTAGCTACTTAGGAGAAGACTGAGATCTAAAGATTGTGGTTCAAATCCAGCCTAGAGATTCTTATCTCCAAATAATCAGCAAGAAGCTGAAAGTGCTCAAGTGGTAGATCAACCTGCCTTGAAATAAAGAGCTAAGGAATAGTGCCCAAGACCTTATTTCAAGCCCCAGTACCAGCACATACATGCACATGCACATATGCATGTGCACATGCGTGCTCCCTACCACAGACTCATAATAATGCTGGATTCTTTAGCAGTAAAGCAATGTACTTGGATGTAGGCCACAATTACAGAGTCATGTTTTAGAAGTTGAATGTTATTCTCACATGTGTTACCTCTGTTTTTTCCTCCAACAAGCCTGAGGTAGCTGTCTACTGGCAATGGTCTCATTTTTATGTACCATTGAGTTGAAGAATTTATTTGGCTCATAGAGAACCATTGTGAATCATGGGCTAGATCTTGGCCTCTTGGTTCCTCATTTGTTCCAGGCTAAATATTGGGCACACTGTCATCCATACAATAATGATTTATGGTCATCAGCAGCTTAGGTTTAAAGGATCAATAGCCACTCCCAAGGCTTACTGCTTTTCTCATATTTAGAATCATAAAAGTATCCACAGCCTTCCACTGACAGTCAGTATTATGAACACTTACTGTCCTGATAAAAATTTATATTTACTCTGTGCACTTGGCAGTCTCTGCTGTGAATGCTTCTGTTACGGAGCAGTGCCAAAGCACATAAAGTTTAAGGCTTGACCAAGCACTAAAGCAGAAGCTTTCACCCTGGAGACTACTGGATTGGAGAATTAAGTAAACACTATTATGTTGTATCCAAAACATCTCTCATGCTGCTAATTAAAATCAAGCTGAAATAATAAGCAATTGCATTAGTGTATCTCCAATAATTGGAGGGTCTATGTTAGATCAGAATTTGGGTTAGTTTCTCAGGTCTTAATGACAAAATTCAGCAAGGAATGGATGCCATTTCAAGAATAATATATAATTGATATTTGAAAGAATCACATGAGTAATTCAAAGGCAGGGAATAAAGAGTTCCACATGTTTAGGGTTTATACCATGCTAAGTTCTTTATATATGGTATCTTGTTTAATCCTTCAAACAGCCCAGTGAGGCTGGTATTATTATCTACATTTATTGGATGAAAAGCAGTAAGGTTTAAGGAAGATTTTGAGAGTTGAATCAATATTTCCCCAACTCTGATTCCTTAAGCTTTGGATAAATGAGAAAATCCATATAGCTAGAGTTTTCTATAAGGCAGCCCATGTCCCCCTAGTAACATGGGAGGGCCTTGACAGCCACTAAATTGATGGAAAATACAGAACCTTGAGGGAAAAGATAGCAAAAGCAAGTTATTTTTAAATACAGTAGAATCCATATTTAGTAGAGACAGAAGCATTAGTGGGTGACCAAAGAGTTTGAAGGAATCAACACTAAGATAGAGAGCGGGGGAAACTGGGGAAATTTTTTACCAAGTTTATGCGAATGTTGAAAGACTTGCTATGATCTCAACTCTCTGATCTAATGCTCCTCCATTACAACATATGCTTGATAAAAATTTCATCTACACTGAGAAGTGAAATTCAGAGATAATATAACAAAACTTGAAAACATAATGCTCCCATGTAGAATAACAAAAACTTTAAAAAGAAATGTATAACCAAATAGTGTATTTAATTATGTAAATACCCAGTAATATCTACTGTAGAAACCAAAGGCATTCTTACCTTTACACACTACGCCTAGGTGCAAGTCCCTTTCAAACACTAAGCTGGTGGGCCCAGAATATTACTGTGTCCATCCATTAGCTTTGTCCATTAGATATTGGTCTGTGGTAAATGGGAACAATCAGTATTTAGGCTTTCTGCTCCATGCATTTATGTCTGTGGAAGTTACTGTCATCACAGTATAGTTGAAGTGAGAATTAGTGAATTGTGGTTTCCAAAATGAAGTCTTTTTCCAGTTGAAAAAATATTTAGTGGTGAAAAGTGGCTAATTGCCCTCTGAAGATACCTTATACCAGCCATCTTCAAAGAAAATTGGAAAACCATTTTTTAGTGTCAGCACTGGGGCTTGTACTCAGCACCTCTTTCTCTCCTTGGCTTCTTAACTCAAAGTTGAGGCTCTATCACTATACCACACCTCTACTTGCAGCTTTTTGTTGGTTATTGGAGATCAAGGCCTCGTGGACTTTTCTCCCCAGGCTGACTCTGAACTGTGAACTTCAGATCTCAGCCTTCTGATTGGTTAGGATTATAGGTATAAGCCAACAGCTCCTGGCTGAAGAGACTTTTCTTAGAAGGTAATAGGATGAGAGTTCCCTGGTGCCACTCTAGCCCTTTGTAAAATTCTTCTCTCTTAATGAAGAGTATCAAGAGAGACTGGGAAAACTGGTGCAAAGGAGCACCTCTCTTCCCTTTTCTAGGAAGTAATTGTGGTTGATCTATCTAAATTGTGAAAATAAAGAGGGTGAAGGATCTCCCTGACCCTAACACAGGCCTTGATTTACAGCACAGGTTTTGTAACTCTTAAGTTACCTCCACTCTGACTGGCCAGATATATATGTAATTGAGACCTGTCACATACTCTCTCAAAGGTAGCTGGCCCTGTGTCAGTGACCTTCTGGCATTGGTCTCAGGAGGGTGAAGTTTACAATGGAAGGAAGTATTTCCTTTTATTGGTTTTAAATTTACTAGCCTTTAGCTTCATTCAATTAAATTATGTCACAGGGTGAACATTACAGTTATTACTGACATTTATAAACTGCATTCTATCCATCAATCCTGAAATGCTATGCAAACTGAGTTAACAAAATTAAATGTACAAATATGTTTCCTTCAGGCTTTCTGATGGCTCTCTGGATGCTTGTATGTCTTCTGGAATTTGAATGGTGCAGAAATTGCCTCTGTTACCTCCATTACTAATCCCTACCTCACTACCAAAACAATGCTTGTCTACAGTTGGTGTAGTGTCTGTCAAAGCTTCTTGCTCTTTTTTACATTCACTACTGATCAGTGTGGCTGGCCAGTGATCCTACAAGATTCAGCAATATTCTACCTCACTTGCAGATACTCTTTTCTTTCTTTTCCACTCTTCCTTTCCACCCTCCTTCCTATTTTTCTTCTCTCTCTTTCCCACTCTCTCATTCCTCCCTCCATTTTTCCCTCCTTTCTTCCTTCTTACCTTCCTTCCTTCCTTGCATTCTTCTCTGTCTTCCTATTTCTCTGTTCTTTACTCTCTTGACTACTATAAGAAGATCCCTGAACCCACAGACCTATAGCCACCTAAGCTTTGATAAAGGAATGAAAAAATAGAATGGAAGAAAGACAGCCTCTTCAGTAAATGGTGCTGGCAAAATTGGCTAACCACCTGCAGAAAACTAAAGCTAGATCCCCATATATCACCCTGCACCAGAATCAACTCCAAATGGATCAAAGACCTCCAGGTCAAAGAAGACAACCTGAAAACAGTAAGGAATAGGAGAAACTCTGCAGCTCCTTGGCACAAGCTGAACTTTTCTTAATAAAGACCCAGGAACACACCAAATCAAATAAAGATTGGACAAATGGGATTGCATGAAACTGCAGAGCTTCTGCATGGCAAAGGACATAGCAAGCAAGATCAATAGAAAGCCCACTGATTGGGAGAAGATATTTACTAGTAATACAATGGACAAGGGTCTCATATCTAAAATACACTTAGAACTCAAAAATTAAATCCCCCAACAATGACTCCTCAAAGAAACAACTGCCTGATTAATAAGTGGGCTAAAGACATAAAGAGAGACTTCTCTGAAGAGGAAATAGGAATGGCTCAACCTCTCTGGCCATAAAAGAAATGCAAATCAAAACAACATTGAGATTCCACTCACCCCAGTTAGAATGGATATAATCAAGAAATCTAATAACAACAGATGCTGGAGGGGATGTGGACAGAAGGGAACCCTACTGCACTGTTTGTGGGAGTGTAAACTTGTTCAAACACTTTAGAAAGCAGTATGGAGGTTCCTCAAAAGACTCCACATAGATCTCCCCCAGCAATCCCACCTTTAGACATTTACCCAAATGATCACAAAAAAGGCTATACTAAAGCTACCAGCACAACTATGTTTATCACAGCATTATTCACCATTGCTAAAATATGGAACCAATCCAGATGCCCCTCAAGAAAATGTGATATATATGGATATATATATATATATATATATAAAACATACATATATATCGGAATTCTATTAGAAAGAATGACACTGCTGCATTTGAATGACACTGCTGCATTTGTTAGGAAATGGAAAGACTTGGAAAAATTATATTAAGTGAAATAAGCCAGACTCAAAGAAATATAGGTCCCATGGTTTTCCTTATCTGCAATAATTAGTATATGTCTAGGACAAGCAGAAAAGGTCAAAAGCTATGTACATATGACCATATAACCTGATGCTAAGTGAAATGAATCCCAAGATAGGGACATAAGAGGTTTTATCTTCATTGCTGTTCTTCTTAATGTACTCATAATGTACTATGTAATTTTTTTGTGTATTTTTTGGTATGTTCTTCCTCCATGGTACAACACCTGTTGTCACTGTATTTTATTCTGGTACCTTGCATCTTGTATATACTTTTTTCTAATTTGGGGAGGGGAAGGGAAATAACAAAATGCTGAAGTAAGGATACAGGTTGACCCTTTGTAACAATGAGATGTACAAGACACTATGTTGAAAACAAACTTTACAACTTTGGGGGGGATTGAGGGAGAGGGGAGGGAGGAGTTGGGGAGGTGGAGAGGAAAGGGATGGTAGGGGAAATATAAAGGAGGGTATAACAATGCTTGATAGGAAATGGACTCATTACTTTCTATTTCACTTGTCCTCCTTCTGGGACTTGAGTAAAGGAAGTCAAATGTGAATATACATATATATCTCTTTGCCATGTCTGAACTTCAGTAGCAAAAATAAATCAATCTTTGGAGTAAAGGCTGAATCCTGATCTCCAAATTGACTTCTACTCTATTCTCTCTTCTATTAGAATTAATCTGAGGAAATAAGAAGTAAGAAAGGCAATAATAGTTGGTGATGAAAAGATTAGACTGTGTGTTAAGGCTCTGGCACCTACTCCCTTAGGACCTTGGATGAATCATCTAACTACTGTGATCTGTGGTTTCATCAGCTACCAAACTGATTGTATAGTGAGTGGCCTTGAAAGCTGCCTTGAGAGTTGCTTTGGTGAATTTTCAGTTGTATGCAACTTCATGTTTCCTCACATTGGGTAGCTCTTACGATGTGGTTGCTCTCAAATCAACCTTGATTTTTTATTCTTCCCTGGATAAAACCCTAAACATAATAATATACATTTCCTAGAAGTAGGAGAAAGTGGAAAAGCACTCCTCATTTATGCATAGATACATGTGTACCTAAGTAGGCAAACTGCAAAGTTCTACTTAGGCTGTTTGAGAGATGGATCAAGTTGTAGGGATAAATGATGTCAACTTCTCAATGTTAAGAGGAAATACTATAATTCATCTCTTAAGAATAGAATGTCTCAGAGATAACATAAGAAAATCAATAAGGAAGCAGGGTATTTGATCATTGTCTGGGCATGTGGTTGATTAGTGAGCTTCTGGACAATCACTGGATCCACATTATATACTAAGTTTGTTTACCAGCTAAAGAACATCATCGGAATCTGACACAGCCAACTGGACTAAGTGATGAGCTACATCATGATTCCAAGTGAAAATGCCAGAAGGCAAACATTAGTAAGTAAAGGGCGTTGTCTTAGTGATCATCCCAAACACGGGATAGGATTGTAGTTCCTATTCTCTATTTATGAGATCATATAATGCACACTGGAACAGGGAAACAAGAGAGAGAGGCCATATAAAAGACTGTATGCGTTTATATAAAAGACTGATCTCAATGGGCTATTTAAATCATTCTATCCAATAAGACTTTAACCATATTTGAGGCTTTGCTTTTCTTTCTGCTAATCAATATGCAGAAATTTGGAATGGGGGTTGGTATCTGGCAGAAGAAAACCAAATTAAATCTAGACAGAATTAGACAGTACTCGCCTTCTTCAAATCCAAATTGAAGAGCAAGTTAAATTGTGCGATTCCATTAAAAATAAATGGGAATATAAAGATAATCCTAGTACATTGATTTCATGAAACATTCTCAGATGTCAGGAAAAAAAAGAGAGAACGAAGACAGAACTTTGGTGGGTGGAAATGTGCAAATACACCATTAATTTTAGTGTAGGCTGAGTCCTAAAATGTAGAATAACAGCAATTATTATTTAAATTAATTCATTCCTTTAGTTAATATAGTTTTTAATGGCTACCATGTGCCAGGCACTATGTTAGGCCCTGAGGATGTAATAATGAGCAAAAGGCATGTCATGCCTTCATGGAAATTAGTTTTGTGAGTGAGACAGACAGTAGCCAATGGTCACATAAACTGCCACAGCGATAAAGGGCTTCAGAGAAATTGAGTCCCCCCAAAAAAGCAAAATGAAGCTATTGACTAAGGAGAGAGAAAATTCTGAAGAGATGATGGTAGGCTAAAATATGAAGAAAGCCTAAAGGACAAGGATAGGGAATATAAGCCACTGGGCCCATATTATGTCAAAGCAGAATAAGTTTGTACAAATTTATCCCTACCAGGAAAACAGTTGCATAATAGAGAGGAAATGGGGGCCAGGTCTAAGCAGTGGAAACCAAGCAGGTCCTATAAAGGAGATAGCCCTTAAGAGAGCTGCAAAATCGCTGAAATGGTTAAAGTGGTGTGTGTGTGTGTGTGCGCACGCGCGCATGTATGTGTGTGCTCATAAGCACACGTGTGTGTATGTGTGTGTGTGTGTATGTGTGTGTTGAAAAGACAAATATAATGTTTGCACTTGAAATTTATTCATTGCCACAAACACTTTGCTTTTAGATCAGGTCTGGATATATTTTACAGATGTAAAAAATTGGGCAAAGAAGAGTTTTATACTTATTCTTAATCATGCAGGAAGTCTCACTCGGCATTCCAAAGAGGAAATGTTTGCTACTTTTCTGAGATTTTACTTGTATATTAAATTATCTACTCTAATTTCACCTTAGTACTTGTCATAACTTTATAGTGATCATACTCATTTTCTCTCAACTAACTGAACTGTCCTTTTAGTAATGACTTGAAGAACCAATCCAGGATACAGGGTTTGCTGGTTTTCTGAGTATTTTGTTCCTATTAAATACCATCATCCATGTCTATGTGTTTGTACTGGGGAGTTAAAGAGACAAGGATCATTGAGCAATAATACAAATATCTTACCCATAAATCTCAAGAACACAGAAAATTAGGACTCTGTTCCTAAGAATTCCACTGGTGTTAAGCAATAAGCATTTATTATATTACTAAATAGGATATTGTTAAATCTCAATTAATTATGCTATATTGGCAAACAGGTAACCTACTCTTAAAACAACTGTAGTTCTGCAATTTTATATGTTTGTGTAATGTCTTTAATGCTTATCTGATTATACAAGGAGTGTACCAAATGAACACGTATATATGTATACATATGTTACATATGTGAATGAGCAAAACCAAATCAAATTATAAATAATGTCTCTTCTGGTGATGGTCCTGAGAGAAGCAGAGATGGATCCCAGGTATTCATAAATACTTGTCATTTATAGCAGAGAATAATAAACAATTGTTCCTTTTACATTTTTATGGCACCATTTTGGACATAGCTGCATTAAAACAGCTGTATCAAAATAGGCAAATCTAAGTTTCATTGTCAAAACTTCTTTCTCTGAGATAATCTAACAAATATAGCCAGGGGTAATTTATTTTCCAAAAATTTTAAAGTTTCCTCTTCTATATTGTTAAGAAAAATATAATTAATTGATGCTCAAGCTTAGGGCTTTGTGCATGTTAGACAAATGCTGTACCCATAAGCAACACATCCAACTTATTTTTCCCCCTCTTAAGTAGCTTTGTGAAATTAATAGTTTTCTAATTTTGGATATTTGTTGATATTTTAGATGTCCTATCAGAAAGCACAAGACTCATATGCTGAAAATGATTCTGTCCCTGGCCCCATCACCCGAGTGCTGGTCACTTTATTAATGGAGAAAAAGTTGTCTGACTTCTTTACTGCCCAGATCAGGTAGTTTGGAGGCCTTGCTGTCCTGAAGTTTGAAGTCTGAAGAACAAGTTCTGTTTGTGGTTGCAGAATAGACACTGTTCTTTGTGATGTTCATAGACCATCCCCCTCCTGCCTATTTTATGTGGGCAACATAACCATCACATACACATTCACATACCACTCATTTTTTCTAACCATTGTAAAATTATATACCATTATATATAGTAAACCCACTTGATTTATCATTGGTGGTGACTATGTCCACAGCAATTATATTTATTTCCTTGGTCATTCATGTGTCTTCCATTGAAAAGGAAAACAAGACCCAAAACATGTCAAAAATACCCAGAAAACAAAAATAGTATTGCCTTTTTTTCTATTTGTTTTATTTTAAATGTCTGGAAGGATACATATGTCACTATGAGATTTAAATGTTTACTTTTAAAATAAAAACATTGATCCATTCATCTACTGAGGGGCATCTGGGTTGGTTCCAGATGCCCCTCAGTAGATGAATGGATCAAGAAAATGTGGTATATATACACAATGGAATTCTATGCCTCCATCAGAAAGAATGACATTGCCCCATTTGTTAGGAAATGGAAAAACTTGGAAAAAATTATATTAAGTGAAGTAAGCCAGGCCCAAAGAAACATAGGTCCCATGGTTTCCCTTATTTGTAATATCTAGTATATGTATGAGTCAAGCGGAAAAGGTCAGATAATGTGATGTCAGGAAAATGAACCCTTAGATGTGTATTTTAATGTTTTTTTTTCTTTCATGCATGTGTTTCTAACGCATTTATAAGATTATCTCTTTGTTGCTTTGTATATCCCTCCCCCACAGTATAACCCCTGCTTTCACTATATTTGATGTCAGTATAACTTGTGGAGGAGATGGGGAAAAACCAGTTGTTTAAGGATACAGGTGGACCTGTTGCAACAATGAGAAGTACAAGTTGTCATGTCCAAAACGAGCTTTACAACGTGCGGGGGGGGGGGGGGAGGGAGGGAAGGAGAAGGATTGGGATTGGGGGGAGGGGGGAGGCTGGGAAGGGATGTGAAGGGTAAACAAAGGAGGAGGCTGCAATGCTTGGTAAGAAATGTACGCATTATCCTGCCCATGTAATTGTAACTCCTCTGTACAGTATGTTCACAAATAAAATAAAATTAAATTTAAAAAAACCATTAAGATAAAATACTATATTTTAGTAATGAAGAAGAATCCTTAATAATTATTTATGAGAAAAAATTGAAATTAAAGTTTCTAAAAAATTCCTCATTTACATCATAAAGAATTTTTGGAAAGCCACATCTTCTTTCTAGTATGTGCCTTCCAGGTAGATATTTTCATGTAGTTTGTCATGTTAATTCTGCAACTTGAGTAGCAAGGTAATAGTACATCTAAGACTAAGCCTAGAAGAAATGATCTTCCCATATCATTTCCTTTTTAGCTCCTAACACAACTCAAGTGTCCAACTCAAATTTTAATTTAGAATAGAATTGAAGTTAGACTCTGTACTGCTTAGGTCAGAATTTAATCTTACCTTTTCATCAGGTCCTGGTAGGAAGAAATTCATGTAGTCATGTCTTTAGTGTCCAGATCTTTTTACTACTCACCCTTCTATTCATAGCAGATAATGTTCCCTGGCATGTAAGAAAGTCTAGCACATGGTCCAGGCTGGACCATGCCGTATCTGCCTCAGTTACCTGTTTCTACATAGCTAATCATCATAATTAGTGACTTAAAATAACCATCTTTGCTGTGATCTGGTCCCAGGAACAGCTTGTCTCTGTTTTACCAGGCCTAGGCTGAGGAGACTGAATTGCTTGTGCAGCAGCATTCAAGATGAATAGAACATCTAAAGAATGGTGGTAGCCATACCCGATGCTTCACATGGATCAGTGAGGAGGAGTAAGGTGCTAGAGGAAGTCAGATTATAAGCAAGAGCCTCTATTGTCATTTCTATGGAAGAAAACTCTAGGGCAGGCAATCAAGTATAAGGTTAGCTCTTTTGAATAGTTTAGGTGATGCTGGTGCATGGGGAGGTACTTACTTGTTTGATACTCGTCCTGCATGATTAGGGCTAATATATAGGGACCTAAAATATGGGAAATCCATAAAGGAAGACATTTAGGGTATGAACTATGAAAAGGTGAAGGAAAAGAGGTCACCAAAGCATGGTGACTCAGGTATATTATCTGGCTATCCAGAGTAAGTAATGTTCAGAGTATTTAGGGTCAATATAAAATCAAGCTTACAGAAGCAAGAAACATTATTCATATACTCTAAAGACTGAAGATACTTGCTCCTTTGTATATATTTTTAGGAAGTCCGTAGAAATTACCAGGGGTATAGGTGGTTGAATAGACCAATGGTACTCAGAGAAGATAAGCCAAGATGAGATCTCTCAAGGTTCTCTGTAACTCTGATCCAAGGAGCTCAAGGTTCTTGAGACTTTATTTGAAGTAATGCAGATGAAAGGAAGGGACAGGAACTATGTTCCAGCTTCATGTAGAGTCCTATCCCCATATCTGCAAACATCCAATCAATCTAGCTGATTCATTTTTCTCTCTTTAGAGGGAGGGATGTGGGAGGAAGATACATTAGAAGTGACTGGGTTCTAGAGATCTGAAGGACTTAGGAATAGAAACTAAGAAAGAAAGAAATCAATAAAAAATATCTAAAGGCACGTAACACTACATTCCTACTTGTACATATTTTCTCCAGGTCTCAGCTTTGAATTGAATATAAGATGATAAGATTATATGTATATACATATATATAAAAGTTTTATAATAAGAATATTAGATGGAAGCCTTAAAAACATCAGGAATGAGCTTATATACTACACACTACACACACATATATGGTATATAGTACATATATATGCTTATACTTTTATGATGTATCAAAACAGGTATTGTTTTGTAACCAACTTACTTTACAGTTATGAAATATCACTATGTTATCAGAGTGACTTCTACAATTTAGGACTGAGTAATTATAATTAAAAATTAAATTGATTCTGCTTATATACCAGAGTTGAAACCAATCAATGAGTTATGTATTTACATCTTGGTTAGTCTTTACAACAAACCTATGAAGCCAGTATTATTAAATCTACCCGACAGATGAGTACACAGAGGTTCTGAGATGCAGACCAAATAAACTATTTGAAGTGGCAAAGCTGAAATATGAGCTCAAGTTTGTAAGATGCTAAGTAAAGAATCCATTATTTCTGAAATGCACCCATAAATTTCAAGTCTTTCTGATTAGTTTTGTTATTAATACTGTATTTTATATTTGTTCTCTTTCCCCTAAAAATTCCATTTTTAATTTTCATCTATGGATCAGGAAGTCATCTCATTTTTCAGACATAGCAGCCAAAACCACGAATGATGTTAGGCCAGTTGCTTATCTTTAGTTTTATAATCATATTTTTAAATCATCATTATCTGTTAATTTCAACCAATCTTTAAAACTGGAAACACATCTGGGGGTATCAACTTTGTTGTTAAGTTTTAGGAGCTTAGAAGCAAGGTTCTAATCTCTACTCCAAATAGCTCATGTGTCCTGGGCCAATTTCCTTAGCTACTTTGGGTTTGTTTTTCATGTATAAAATGAGCATATTTGACTGGTTTCTACAGTTCCACTCAGTTTTAACTTTTTAAATTAATGTGACAAATCCCAATCTTCTTTCAACTCAGCAAAGGACTTTCTCGTTGAGTGCACACTTTTTCCCCTATTAACAAGAATCTTGGAAGGAAGTTATCACATTAAGTCTCTGACTCCCACTTGAGCCATTTGAGAAATGAAAAGATTGAAGCTCAGGAACAATAAACAATTTTATACTTAGACATATATTTTAAAAAATACTTGTGTAGTGATAGAGCTTGCCTTTAATTTTTGCATATTTTTCCTTATAACCTGCCATCAAACAGGTATGTATGAAAAGGAAGCCTGATACCAGGTACAAAGTATGTCAACTGCTCAAATTGAATTTTGTTGCAAAGAGCATTTCATTGAAATGATTAAATCACTTTTCTAAAAAAAAAATGACAGGATGCATCAGCTGTCGTGGAAGGAAGTGTGTTTTGGTTACCACTTCAGAACTTCTGTTAAGATTGTCCAAGGCATGTGTTCCGAGAGGAAGAAGCACTTCCTAGGTCACTGAGCATTTGCTGCTGAACATATGCTATCTCACAATGGCATCCATCCACAGCTTTTATTACACAGTGATCTGAATATTTTATGGATATGCTGAATGGGAAGATAATTGATGATGGAACACTGGAGGAAAGAGCCGATGGCTTTTTTTTTGTTGGTAGCATTTATCAGATTGTCAATTAAATGCTTGTCATGTGGTAAAGGAAAAATATTTATTGCAAAAGCAGACATGGAGACAGACCTTCCACTAAAAAGTGTGGTACTTGTGAGAAGGCTCAGAGAGGAGAACCTTTTGGGATGATGGATTGCTCCTTTTGTTGTTGTTGTTGTTAGCTGAACCCACCCTAGAGTTGACGTTAACAACAAAGATTAAGGTGCTTATCTTGTTTAAAGTTTATGGATAAGACAAAGGAAAGTATTTACATTTGTTTTACAGATCTGTAAGACTAGTTTGGTCACTGAAATATTAATTGCCTCAAATCATTTTGGAGAGGAGGCAGCATATAAAATTTTAAAGCCTTGAAATATTTATATAAAACTTACTGCAGGGAACTATGTGTTAATCTAATAAAAATCAGTTTTAAGTCTCTTCATGTCCATATGTATTATCTAATTTTATTTTCTAGAAATCAGTTAATTCTCTTGCTCTTGTTCCCATGGGTCACTGGGCTCACCTTTCTGGTAAGGACCAGCATTGTGTAGATAAAAATCAAGACTATACTCCATAGAAGCAGGAATCATTCCCTACTTATGCCTGCCATTTCCAATGCTAACACTGAGTATTAAAACAAAAGGTGCTTGTAAATATTTTTAGGTATCTATAAATATGTATTGATCAAGAATAACCTAAAAAGGGAGTTTCCTATGTATAAATATTTGAATGAGAAAGCATGTAAGTTGGTATTTACCACCAACTTTTGTTAAAAGTCTACTCCGAAGTTCTTTAATAGAATGCAGCTATATTATGTGGACACTGGAGGCTGAGATCTGAGAATTGCAGTTCAAAGCCAGCCAAGGAAGGAAAGTCCCTGAGACTCCTATCTCCAATTAACTGATGTTGTGGCTCAAAGTGATAGAGCACTAGCCTTGAGAAAGAAAAGCTCAGGGACAAAGCCCAGACCCTAAGTTCAAGCCCCAAACTGATCAGACAGAGAGGGGGGGGAGGGGAGGAGAGAAAGAGAAAGAGAGGGGGAGAAGGAAGAGAAGGAAGAAGAGAGAGAGGGAGGAAGGGAGGAAGGGAGGGAGGGAGAAAGGGAGAAAGAGAATAGCTATATTATTATTATTTAAAGCAACCAGGAAGCTGGCTCAAACATGTGATCCTAGTTACTCAGGAGAAAGAGATCTGAGGGACAGAGTTCAAAAACCAAGGTAGATAAATCTGACAAATTTTTATCTCTAATCAGCAAAAGGCCAAAATGGTAGTGTCAGCCTTGAGCAAAGAAGTTCAGCAAGCACACAAGGCCCTGAGTGCAAGCTCCACTTACTGCCATAAGCAAACAGTAGGTAAGTAAGTAAATAAATAAATAAAGCAAGAATGGTTATACAAATGTCTTGCTCTCAAATCATGGAGGATGAACTAAAAACTATATTTTTGTAAAATTAAAATAATCATTAAAGTTAGTAAATTTTTTCAGTTGGAAATTTTGTTTTCTATAACATTGGACAAAGGACATTTTTTTCCTGAGTTTTAAAAATCATATAGCCAGTTGGTTTGATAATGTTTATTTATAATCAACTTCTAATTTGTGTACTAATTTTATTGACTATATATATGCACAGTTCTCTGTCTTTCAGGAACAAACAATTTCTCTACATAATGATATTGTAGCAGTTAGTTTTTGCTTACATTTTCTTAAATTTTGTTCTCTCTCTAGCACGTCTACTAAAATTTATGTTTGCTTTCTCGATGTCACATGCAAGAAATAGGTTTAAAATTTCAGTTTGCAAAAACAACTTTGAAAAGAACTTATAGATAGAAGTATTCCACTAATAATATCCTGATATACAGCAACTTTGCCTTCCATGCTGGCAGCCCATCCATCACGTCCCAGAGTACAAAGCTCACACAAATGCCTGATATAGTTCTGAAAGTTGTGGCTGTGGTAGGTTTAATAAGTCCCAGCCTCTTTATGAAAACCAAATTCAAAGACATTGTCACAATTTCTGGCACAGCAATTGAGTCACTTAATAATTGAGAAAACTAGTTCCAAGGCATCAACTTCAACTCCTAAAGTCAGCTAACAATTTTTAAGTTTGCTTATTCTTTCCTAGCTCATTCACCCTAAATTACAGAGCTTTAGTTTCTTTGGTAACCACTAAAACAAAAAATGACATCAAAGCAGGCAAGGGTCATTCAGTTCATACCTTCCATGTGTTTAATTTAATTAATTATTTAAAATAAGAGGTTCAGGGTCCTAAATTTTATAATTCTAAATCCTGAGTATTTTGAATTAATTTTACTGAGAAACTCTTAAATATATGATACAATTCTATAGATATATATCAGGAATAATCTTGGCCTCATATCACATAACAAATTGATTTTTTGTAATTTAAATCATAACAAAAGCATCACAAAGTTTCAAAGGTGAGAATTTTCCTTAACTAATAATAGTGCTATAATTTTTTCTACTATAAAAAATGTTTGTTGACTACTTTTTGTGTCAGCTTCATACTCAATAAACATTGTGAGTATTCTAATCTAAAATATGATACTTAAACTTATACTACTAGGCAGTAGCAAACCAGCATCCCTACACAGCTAGTCTGGTACCAGGAATCAACCACTGTATTGTAAAATTAAGACACTTGGAAAAGGAGTTTTATTTTGAACAATGTTAAGTACAACATCCTATCCCAATTTTACCATGTAAGATTTTGGAGATCATAGAACTGTGAAGGTGCTAGATGGGAATTTAAGGACAACTTGTTAGATATTAATAAATAATATTTGATTGCTGCTATCAAAATTCCTAGTTTGAGCCCAGCGTTACTTATTTTAACAAATAGACACAAAAGTTGACATGACTATAGTATGAGAGGTGATTTTAAATGTTGAGGTGGTAATCTTACAGCAGAAAAGTACATCATGGGGACAGGGAGTGAGAGAAAGATGCTTGTATCAGAGAATGTGAGCTAGTTAGACTTCAAATGTCTAAGCAAAGAAGGGTGCTATGATTTGGGATATAGTATGAGTTTCCCTCAAGTTTCATATGTGAAAGTTTAATCCCCATTGTCAGTGTCAAGAAGCAGGAAACTTCAATCTGGCCCCGATGTTTAGTTGTGAGGTTTGGAAGAAGTGATTAGAATTAGAGAACATCATCTATGGATACCCCAAGGATTGACTAATCCTGGTTTTAAGAGGAAGAGAGATTATATAGACACCTACAGAGACACATATATGCTCCTTGTCTGTTATCCTATGGTAACCATACCTCAGGCCTTGATTTTTCCAGCAAAGCCATCACTAGATGGAGCACCTAAGCACTGCAGCTCCACAAATGTGACTAAAATGTACCTTTTTCCTTTATAAGTTAGCCTGCCTGTGCTATTTTGTTATAGCAATGGGAAAAGGACTGATCCAGGTGTCGGGATTAAGTACTGTTAACCTTCTACAAATCAGGTTTGAGAAACACAGCAACTAAACACATAGGTGCCTTAGAGGCCTTGGAAACAGAAGCTGGGCAGGCATCCTTATTAGGTGTGTGCACTAGCTTTTTATGGCCTTCTAGACTTTTTATGGCTTTCTATGGCTTTCTGGTAATGTAGAAAAACAGATAATAATAATTCTGCAAAGCATTTCTTAGATCCTTACTCTTGTTTAGTTCTTTTTTCCTTTCCTGCCCATTCTCCAGCACATTTTCTTTTCTTTTTTTTATTGTCAAGGTGATATGTAGAGGGGTTACAGTTACACACATTTCTTAATTTAATTTTATTTTATTTGTGAACATACTGTACAGAGGAGTTACAATTACGTGGGCAGGATAATGCGTACATTTCTTATCAAGCATTGCAGCCTCCTCCATTGTTTACCCTTCACATCCCTTCCCAGCCTCCCCCCTCCTCCCCAATCCCAATCCTTCTCCTTCCCCCCACCCCCGCACTGACGTTGTAAAGCTAGTTTTGGACATGACAACTAGTTACACACATTTCTTGTCAAATTTGTTACCTCTTCCCTCATTTTTCTTCTACTTTCCCTTCCCTCCAATCCCCCCCAAAGTTGTACAGATCATTTCCAACATAGAATAGCTCAATAGCTATGTCCATATGACTCTGTAAGATGATGCTAAATGAAATGAACTCCAAAACATGGACACAAGAGGTTTTTCTTTGTTGTTGCTGTTTTTAATGTATTATGTGATAATTTTATTTCTTTTGTATGTTCTTCTCCCTATGGTATATCCCCTGTTGTCACGGTATTTGATTTTGGTAGCCTGGTATTGTATACATTTTTATTTGAATTAGGGAAGGGAAGGGAAGGGGAACAACAAAATGGTGAGACAAAGGACAAGGGGAGAGCCAATGTAACAGCAATATACACAGTTTCTTTTTCTCTTTTTCTTTTTTTATTGTGAAAATACCATACAGAGGGGTTACAATTACATGGGCAAGATAATGAGTACATTTCCTATCAAGCATTATAGCCTCCTCCTTTGTTTCCCCTTCCCATCCCTTCCCATCCCCCCTCCCCCGCAAAGTTGTAAAGTTCGTTTTTCGACATAATGACTTGTACATCTCATTGTTGCAGTGGGTCCACCTGTATCCCTATTTAAATGATTTGTTTTTTCCCTTCCCCTCCACAAATGACGCCAACATCAAATACAGTGAAAGCCGGGGGTATACCGTGGGGGAGTTTCTTATGTACCTGCTTTCAACCAGGTAATTAATCTGCAGAGAAGCCCAATTGGGTTTTGAAGGTTGTCCTCCTCTTACTTTTCATTTAGCCCTAAATTACTTTCTGTAATCATAAACTCATTTATTCCAGAATAAGTACCCTACACATGGACCCAACATACTCTGCGGTCCTCAGGAACCCCTTGGCTTCAGTGGCTCCTTCTTAGTGTGCCCTCATCAGGGGTTCCCCACAGCATGGCTGAATAAACCCTTCAAAAGCATTTCCATGACCTCAATGATACCTCTTGTCACTGGACTTCTTAGTTAATCACATGAGTTAACCTTCAGTGTTCAGACCTTCAATGTTTATGTGGCTTCTCCTTTAACCATAGTTTCAGGGCTCATTATTGACTATTTTGTTGGCTCTGTTTGTTTTCCTGCCTCCTGCTTTTGGACTCTTCAAAAGTGCTTTTATTCCAGTACATGGACTGGGATTGCAGAAGGTGTAGGGAACATAGAATTTTCCACAACACTGCATGCGCTGCACTGCACTGCATGCAAGGTTTTCCAATGCCATTCATCTACTCTTAACCCCATACTATAATGCTGAAATGTAGAAACGTTGCAGAAAAAGCACCCAATTGTCAAGTGCTTGGTACAATCTACTATGAGTTTGGTGGGCATTGTTAATTGGGACTCATGACCATAGGCATCTCCTAAGCGTTTTGAGTGACTAAGTTCTATACTACTCACAGAGCAGGAAGTGAAGGTCACACAAAGCCAGTCCTGGAAATGCTCTGGAGCATGAAGAAGTACCTCTGAGAGCTAGAGGCCAAGGGTCCAGCTGTGCCCCAGAAACATTTTGTTATAAGCCACCTGAAAGCAGCCATCTTTGAAGGTGATGTTCATTGCCCAAGTAAAACCCACTGAGGGGCTGTACTTCTGATTGCCTCATAGGTTAGACATTTTCTTTTATCCTGTATCTCACAAACTTGGTGCATCATGATATTACTGACCATTCCCTTTCCAAAATATTTTCTCATAACAGTATTTTTGATACTTTCTTAGGTCATTTCATTTTTTTATTGACCTATCCCCTTTACTTAAGGAACACTTATTGGTGATTTAATTGTTGCAGTTATAGCTAAGAAGTACGGATACAGATAAGTAAAAATAAAATTACAGAAGAGTGTGATAAGGCTAAGGATGTGTCTCAGTGGTAGAGTGCTTGCCTAGTATGTCTAAGAACCTGGGTTTAATCCTCAGCACTGAAAATGGAAATGTATGTGACAAATATCAAATGATGATTGGTGTTGAATAACAAAAAGGAGCCTCTTGCCCACTAAAGATGTAAGAGAAGCAATCTAAAAGTTCTGGGTATGGGATGATGAGACAGATCAGTGGGATTTGCCTCTCCCTGGGGCATCAGGACAGATGCTAAGCACTGTTCAGCACTGTTAACTATTGAGTACCATAAGGTATGATTATAATTGTAAGCTCTGTGTTAAGCTTTCATTGAGTCTTATAATCAGTACTTTTCTATGAACAATTAAAATGAGCAAAAGCAAGTATTTGACAGGAAGGTCCCGTATGCCTGGAAGCTTTGAACAGAGAACTGTCTGCCAATCAGTCCCTTTACTGGTTGAACTGTCCTAGTGGCAGTCTGACTATCAATCACTCTGAGGACCCTACTGCAATGGCTGAAAATATGTGCTCGTTATGGCTACTTCAGACAGCCTGGAGCAGCCTGGGATGGCACCTTCCAAGCAAAGCAAGCCTTGGTGGATTTTAAATAGCCCTGCAGCTATTTTCATCCAAACTATAGTATGATAATTTCCCATAGTGGCTCAGCAGAGGGCTTATGGCTGGTACCTAGAAGAGCTTCAGATAGCTGTCATGCATTCAGGGCACAGAATCTTCTATACCCCAGGCTCAGTTGCTACCAGCTGGGTGTCAAAGGCTCCACAATCAAAGCTCAGGATCCTTAATTGTAGCTAACACTTGCTGCTGACAGTGTTACTTGTTACTTGGCTCCAAGAATGTTACTGACTCTATATTGGGCCCCTAGAAACCAAGGGTCAAAGCTGGATCTGAGCACCTATGGCTAAAAGTGCTTTAGTTTTCATAGTCCAGAGCTATAAACCTCAGAGTCTGTTCATCCTAGTGCACTGACCCTGGGACAGTCAACACCGAGGAAGCTGCCATTTACCAGTCTGTGAATTTTCACCCTGATAGAGCCAAAGAATCACCCAGCCAGCCATCGTCACATTAACCTGGCAGAAGGGAAAGCAATGGCAAGGTCATGCAGCTGTGAGAGGAGGTAGCAAGTACTTCAGTGTGGCTGGCAGATAAGCTGTCTGGGCGGTTGTCAGAGGAGATGTATCTGGCTGGCACGAGGATCAGAGCATAAATAGCATTTTGTGGCAGGCTATGGAAATTGGAAATCATCCTGAAGCTATAAAGAGTTTTGGCCAGTAGAGTTGACACGATCAATTTTGTGGTTCAGAAATAACGCATTGGCATCAATATGAAGAATAAATTGGAGGAAGATGAGACTTCCTTTATTTAATTTCTTCCTTCTCTATTAAGGGAATTCCTCAAAGCCTAATTATCTATGCTGTTATTTTATACTTTCTCTGGGACAACTGTATCCCTATTGTATAATCAATTACCATAATAACCAAGTGACTCTCTAAAGTTATCCTACTTCTGGCCTTGCTCCCAAATAAAATAAATGCTTCTCATTCCTTCTGTTAAGTCATTTCCTCTCCAATGCTGCTCTTTCAACATCAGTGGGCATCACAGCATGGTGATATCTTAGTTTGCTTCCCTTCTCTTACATGAAGTAGGCTAGGCAGTTGTAAAGCGGCTGGAGGCTGATGCAAGACCACTCAAACAGTAAAAAGTAAGAACCACCAAAATGGGTACAACATAGCCAGCTAACTACCTGTCCCGTGCCTTATTGTAATGGCATCTCCATGTCAGTAGCTTTGCAGGATTGGCACACAGAAGAAAACCTCATGTAAGGGCAGAAGAGGGAAGTAAAATTTATTTTTAAAAAATCATCACCCATTCCTGGAATTTCTGCTTTTTCTCCATATGAATAATTCTCCCCTCCAGTCAAATGTGCCCATCAGATGAGTTCTATTTAAAAGGTCATATCACTACCTATTGAAAAGCCTATACTCATCCCTTTGGGGGTGTGATTCCACTCTATAATAAATCATCATCCCAATTCCTTTCATTGTCTTACCGCTGATGACAAGAGCCTGGATGTACTGGGTAGAGATCTCAATCTGATCTAGGAGACCTCCCCATCTATCACCCACTGGCACTGTATCAGGAGCCAAGAGGTCTGATTTCCTCATATTTTCTTTTACTGGCATGACTAGAATTTGAACTCAGGGTCTTACACTTGATAGAAAGTTACTGCATTGTGGACCCACATTACTAGCTCTTTCTTTTTTTCACTTGCAAAATTGTTTACCCTCAAATATAGTTCTCCTTTGGCTATTAATCTCTTTTGAATATTTTTTATTATCTTGAAGTAGTTGTGAAAGGAGTTATCATTCACTAAAGAAGTGTATAAATACAGTGCATCTTGATCAACGTTGCTCCTTTCAACTTTCTCGCCCACCCCTCCTAACCCATCCCTTCTATTTTCTTTATTTTAGGGTTATGTACTAAACCTTTTGCCATGTAACAAAGCAGTTCATGTGTACAGAGCAGCTTGACCTGGGTTATCACTTCAACATCTTCATGCCCTTCCCTTATTTTTCTCAGTTCTGTGGTATATATGATGAGTTCTTGCCTGCATTCTCCCCTGTTCATCTCTCTCTTCATTCCTCTTCTCCTCCACCCATGGCCCCACCCTCCCCTCAAGTACCCATTTTCTGGTAAGTACTTTGTTGAGGCTTGACACATAGTCTAACTCTTTGTGTTGTGTTTTTTTGCATTATATATATATTTTTTTCTTTCAGCTTTTTTCTTTATTGTGAAAATACCATACAGAGGGGTTACAATTATATGGGCAAGGTAATGAGTACATTTCTTATCAAGCATTGTTGCCCCTTATCAAGCATTTGTTTTCCCCTTCCCATCCCTTCCCATCTCCCTCCCTCTTCCCCCCCCCCAAAGTTGTAAAGTTCGTTTTTCGACATAACGACTTGTACATCTCATTGTTGCAATGGGTCCACCTGTATCCCTAGTTAAATGATTTGTTTTTGCCTCTCCCCTCCCCAAATTATACCAACATCAAATACAATGAAAGCAGTGGTTATACTGTGGGAGAGGGACATACAAAGCAACAAAGAAATCATCTTATAAATATGTTAGAAACAATCGCAAGAAAGAAAAAATCATTTGAATATTTATTTTAGGTTTAATTTTACCTAACATCAACTTATCTGATGGTTTCTGCTTGCCTCAGACATATATAGTTATTGAAAATAAGGGAAACCATGGGACCTGTGTTTCTTTGGGCTTGGCTTACTTCACTTAATATAATTTTTTCCAAGTCTTTTCATCGCCTAACAAATGGGGCCATGTCATTCTTTCTGATGGAGGCATAGAATTCCATTGTGTATATATACCACATTTTCTTGATCCATTCATCTACTGAGGGGCATCTGGGTTGGTTCCATATCTTAGTTATGGTGAACAATGCTGCAATAAACATAGTTGTGATGGCAGCTTTGGTATGGTCTTGTTTGTGATCATTTGGGTAAATGCCCAAAAGTGGGATTGCTGGGTTATAGGGGAGCTCTATGTGGAGTCTTTTGAGGAACCTCCATACTACTTTCCAAAGTGGTTGAACAAGGTTACACTCCTTACTTGCAATAACTAGTATATGTCTGAGACAAACAGAAACTGTCAGACAAGTTGATTTTAGGCAAAATGAACCCCAAGATAAGGGTTCAAATTTTTTTTCTTCTTGCAATTGTTTCCAACATATTTATAAGATGATTTCTTTGTTGCTTTGTATGTACCTCCCCCAGGGTATAAGCCCTGCTTTCACTGTATTTGATGTTGATAACATTTTTGGAGGGGCAGGGAAAAAACAAGCTATTTAAGTAGGGTTACAGGTGGACCCATTACAACAATGAGATGTACAAGATATTATGTCAAAAAATGAACTTTACAACTTTGGCAGGGTGGGGGGAAGAGGGAGAGGGGGTGTTAGCATGGTGTGGGGGTAAAGGGTGGAGAGGGGAAGGGATGGTATGGGTAAAACAAAGGAAGAGGCAACAATGCTTGATAAGAAATGTACTCACTATCTTGCCCATGTAATTGTAACCCCTCTGTATGGTATTTATTCTCACAATAATAATAATAATAATAATAATAATAATAATAATAATAATAATAATAAAGAGGGAAACCATGGGACCTATGTTTCTTTGGGCCTGCTAACTTCACTTAATATAATTTTTTCCAAGTCTTTTATGTTTGAGATATCCACTGTGGTATGTAATACCACACCTAGTTCATTTACCAAGATGGAGGCTTGTGGAATTTTCTATCTGGGCTGGCCTGGCCTAGAACTGAGATCCTCACAATGTCAGCCTCATAGGTAGCTACAAGGAATGAGCCATCACACCTTGCTATGGGTTAAGAAGGTCATCCAACTATGATCCTTCCAACCTTAGATTCTCACATGGCTACGGTTACCAGTGAGAATCAACAGGGCCCAGTTGATTTCTTTGTATTTTCTATTGTCATTAGAGTTTTCCTGTTTCCTCACCATTCCCATCTTTGTTCCTATACCCCAGAGGTAGATTGTTTATCTAGATTATGCATCTTGATCAGTGTCATCCCTTTCAATATTCTCAACAAGTCTTCCTAACTCACCCTCTTCTCATTTTTCTTAATTTTGTAAAATAAACATTGAATTTTTTACTGTATTCAAGTCCTCTCTTTCCTCTATCCTTCTCCTCAAGATCCTCCCCCACCCTTTTTGGTGGGTCATGTGGCTACCACTCATGGGTGCTGTCCCTAGGTTCTTTATTGATCAAAGATAGCACTCTACAACTTGAGCCAAAGCTCCCCTTTCGGTTTGTGAGTGGTTGATTGGAGATAAGAGTCTTGTTGGAACTTCTCTGCCTGAGCTGGCTTCCAACCATGATCCTCAGCTCTTTTCCTCCTGAGTAGTTGGGATTAAAGGCCAGAGCCACTGGCACTCCACCCACCCATTTTAAGTACTCATTTCCTAGTGTTTATTTTGTTGGATTCTAATTTTGCCTTTTTTTTTTAATTTAAATTTTAGTGTAAAAATGATGTATAGAGGTATTACAGTTACAAGTCAGGTAATGAGTACATTTCTTTTAGAACAATGTCGCCCCACCCTCATTTTCTCCCAGTTTTCCCCCTTCCTCTCCCCAGTTGTATAGTTCATGTCTAACATAGTGCCTAAGGAGTATGACTTCTGAATTGGTTCACCTTTGTCCCACCTTTTCTGTGCTTCTCCTCCCAAATTAGATAAACCTATATATAAGACAGAGGGTGCAGAAAGCAATAAGAGTGACAAAAGGGAATAAACCAAAAGACAAAAAGAAAACAAAAAAAAAACTGCAAAAAGTACAATAGAATACCTCTTGTTTCCATTTCTTGGAGTTCATTTTGATAAGAATCATTTTATATGATCATATGCACATAGCTATTGAGCCATTGTGATTGTCCTTTGGTCTCACTCTGTGAATGTTTAGAGTGCTATTTAATTAATCATGTCCAGGTGTAATTATTTGTCTTTTACTACCCATTGTATTTACTTGTAGACTTATAGGCATATTCTAGTTATTTAAGGAATAACACTATTTGAGTCTCCCTTGAATCTACCCTACTTTAGTTAATATATTTGTATATACTTGAATACCACTCAACATATTTACTTGTAAGTTTATAAGCTAATTCTAGCTTCCACACATAAGGGGAAACATGTACCCTTTATCTCTCAGAGCCTAACTTACTTTACTTAATATATTTTCAATTCTTTACAAATGATACAATAAATATCATTCTTTCTAATGAGTAAGTAAAATCCCATGTGTATATATACCACAGTTTCTTGATCTATTCATTCATTCAGGGATATCTTGGCTGGTTCCATACCTTGACTGTGGTGAATAGTGCTGCAATAAACATGGTTGTACTAGTGCCTTTACTATATCCTGATTTGTGATTTTTGGATAAATGCTCAGGAGTGCACTCCATTCCAGAGTGGTTGAACAAATTTACATCCCTACCAACTGTGTTCCCTTTAGGCCAAATACTCCCCAGCACGTCATTGTTTTCTTCTTAAAGGCTGTTCTAACTGGAGTGAGGTAGAATCTCAATTGTTTTGATTGGCATTTTCATTATGGCCAGAGATATTGGGCATTTCTCTATGTGTCTATTGGTCATCTTTACTTCTTCTGAGAATACTTGTTTAGCTCATTAGCCTATGTATTAATTGGGTTGTTGGTTTTTTGAGGGTTTAATTTTTGGTATCCTCAGTATAATTTGGAAATTAGCCAGTGTCTGATGTGTAGCCATCAAAAATCATCTCCCATTCTATAGGCTGTCTTTATTGCTTGTTGGCTGTCATTTGCTGTGCAGAAACATTTTATTTATTTTTTAAATACGTTTTTTATTGTAAAAATACTGTACAGAGTATTACAGAGTGGTTACAATCACATGAGCAAGGTAATGAGTACATTCCCCCCCCCGCCGCCTAAATTGTAAAGTTCATTTTTTGACATAGCGTTTTGTACATCTCATTGTTGCAATTGGTCCACCTGTATCCCTATTTAAACAATTTGAATGGTATAATCCCACTTATCAACACTTCTTTTTGATTTTTCGTGCTTCTGGATGTGTGTTCAGAAAGGTTTTCCCTTTGGCAAGGAATCCTAATGTTTCTCCTACTACTTTCTATATTAGTTTTACAGTTTCAGGTCTTACATTGAGGACTTGGGTTCATTTTGAATTGATGGTGGTGCCAGGTGATAGTTAAGGCCCCAATTTTAGTTTTCTGCATGTGAATATCCAGTTTCCCCAGCATAATTTGTTGAAGAGATTCCCTTTTTTTTCCAGTCTATGTTTTTGGATCCCTTATCAAATATTAGATGACATGTCTGTGGGGTTATATCTGGGATTTCTATTCTGTTCCATTGGTCCTCTGGCCTGTTTTGTACAGGTACCAAGCTGTTTTCATTACTATAGTTGTATAGCAGAGTTTGACGTTTGGTATTGTTACACCTCCAGCACTGTTTTCTACTAGAGATTGCTTTTGCAATTTGGGGTGTTTTGTGGTTCCATATGTATTTTTGCACTGTTTTCTCTATCTTGCTGAAAAATTTTGTTGAGAATTCTGATAGGCATGAAATATGTAGATTGCTTTAGGCGGTATTACCATTTTCAAGGTATTTACTCTGCCAATCTAGGAATCTGAAAGGTCTTTCCACTTTTTAAATTTTCTTCTTTAAATTTTTATAGTTTTCATTGTAACAGTCCTTCACATTCTTGGTTAAATTCATTCCAAGGCCCCCTCCCTTTTTAAAAAACGACTATTGCAAATGGAGTTGTTTTCCTGATTTCAATCTTGATCATATCATTGTCTGTACACAGGAAAGTTATTCATTTTTGTTGGTTAATTTTATAGCCTGCTGCTTTACCAAAGTTTTTAATCAGCTCTACTAACTTCAGGGGAGAGTCTATGGGGTCCTTTAAATACAGGATCATGTCATCTGCAAAGAGGGATAGTTTTACTTCTGCCTTCACCATTTGGATACCCTTTATGTCTTTCTCTTACCTTATTGCTCTTGCTAGGTATTCCAGTGGTATGCTGAAGAGGAATGGAAAGAATGGATATCCTTGTCTCATTTCTAATTAAAAAGGAAATAATTTAAAATTTTCACCATAAAGTATGAGATCAGGTGATTCTTATCTTTGCTTCTGTTGATGTCTTGTATTATGTTTATTGATTTATGTATGTTGAACTAGGTTTGCTTCTCTGGGATGGATCCTGTTGATCATAATGTAAGATAATTGTTTTGGCTAGCTGTTGAATTCAGTTGCCCAATAATGTATTGACATGGTTTAGATCTATATTCATCAAAGAGATAGGTCTGTATTTCTCTTTCTTTTTGTTGGTCCCTATCTAGTTTTGGTATAAGTGTAATTCTGGCTTCACAGAGTGAGTGATTCCTCCCTTTTTATTTCATTGAAGATTTTAAGAAATATTGGTGTTAGTTCTCCTTTGAATATATTAAAGGATTCAGCTGTAAATCCATTGAGTTCTGGTTTTTTCTTGGATGTGAAGTCATTTATTTAGTTAGTTGTTTTTGTGTAGATCAACTACAGAGGGATTACAGTTACATGAATCAGTTACAATCAGTATAATCATTTTTTATTGTGAACATACTGTACAGAGGGGTTACAATTACATGGGCAAGACAATGAGTACATTTCTTATCAAGCATTGTAGCCTCCCCCTTCCCATCCCTTCCCACCCTCCTCCTGATCCTTCGCCCAATCTCCCCGGTCCCCCCGGCCCCCCCACCCCCACCAAAGTTGTAAAGTTCGCTTCGGACATAACGACTTGTACATCTCATTGTTGCAATGGGTCCACCTGTATCCCTATTTAAATGATTTGTTTTTCCCCTCCACAAATTATACCGACATCAAACACAGTGAAAGCAGGGGTTATACTGTGGGGGAAGGACATACAAAGCAACAAAGAAATAATCTTATAAATGTGTTAGAAACAATCGCATGAAAGAAAAATAACATTTGAATACATATCTTAGGGTTCATTTCCCTAACATCACCTTATCTGATCTTTTCTGCTCAACTCAGACATATCAGTATAATCATTTTTAAACCATTTCCCCCCTTCTGTTACTCTCACCCAATTTTCCCTCCCATCCCCACCCATAAGATAGCCAGGTAATGTTCTACAGTGTCTGGTGAGTATCACTGTTGTATTTGATCATCCTTGCTCCACTTTTTATGTGCTCTCCATTACCTTCTCAAATACAAAGTAACAATACACAAGAAAAAGTGAACAAAACCAGGCAACTAATGAGTATCTCTTGTTTCCTTTTATTGGACTTCATTTCATAGAATATTATTTTGTATGATCATCTGTCCATAGCTAATGAGCCTTTGCCCACTACACCTATGCTTAGCCTCCTTTGGCCTCTGTATGTTAATAATTAGGGTCTTATATAATTTATCACGTTCTGGTTTTATTTCTTTATTTTGGCCATTCAGTGTGTCTACATGTTTACTTGATTTATAGGCACATTCTAGTTACCACAAATGAGGGAAAACATACAGCCTACGTTTCTTTAGTTCTTGCTTATTTTGCTTAATATAATATTTTCCAAGGTTTTCCATTTTCTTACAAATGGTACAATATCATTCTGATGAATGAATAGAATTCCATTGTATCTTAGGTCTTTTATTGACATTTCAATTTCATTGCTTGTTGTCGAACTATTTGATTGGTTTATATCTTCTTGGCTCAGTTTAGGTATATTGATGCTTTCTAGGAATACATCCATTTCTTCCAGATTCTCCAAATTCTTGATGTAAAAGTTTGCAAAATATTCCTTTATAATACTCTGAGTTTTGCTTGCTTCTGTTGTGATGTTCCCTTTTTCATCTCTAATTTTATTTATTTGGGTGATATCTCTTCTTCTCTTAGGTTTGCTAAGAGCATGTCAGTTTTGTTAATTTTTTCAAAAAAGCAATTTTTTGTTTTGTTGACTTTGTATGTGTTTTGAAGTCAATAATTATTTTATTTCTGATCTAATATTTATTATTTCATTTCATCTACTGGTTTGGGGTTTGGCTTGTTCTTGTTTGCCTAGGACTTTGAGGTATATCACTAAAGTACTGATTTGAGATTTCTATAATTTGTTGATGGAGACTCATAGCAATAAACTTCCCTCTAAGTAGCTGTGTTTCCTATGTTCTTTTTTTGGGGGTCCGGTTGTGGGGCCTGAACTCTGGGCCTGGGCACTGTCCCTCAGCTCTTCAGCTCAAGGCTAGCGCTCTACCACTTGAGCCACAGCACCACTTCTGGCTTTTTTTCTTTTTTGCTTATGCTGTGCTGAGGAATCGAACCCAGGGCCTCAGGCATGCAAGGCAAGCGCTCTACCACTGAGCCACCTTCCCAGCCCCTCCTATGTTCTTATATATTGTGTATTCATTTACATAGAATTCCAGAAATTCTTACATTTCCCTTCTTATCTCTTTGGTCACCCACTGGCCATTTAGTGATGTATTGTTCATGGCTTTTGCTGTTGAGTTCTAATTTTATTCTATTGTGGTTTGATAAAATACAGAGGGTAATTTCAATAATTATTGAATTTGATGTGATTTGCTTTGTGACCTAGGATATGGTCTATTTTTTTAAAATGTTACATAGGCTGCCACGAAGAATGTGTATTGTTATGCTGCTGCGTGGAATATTCTGTAGATATCTGTTAGGTCCAGCTGGTCAATGCAGTTATTTAACTCTGAGATATCTCTGCTGTCATTTTTGTTACATGTATAATGATTTTGTATGGTTAAAAAATAGCATGGATGCAGAACCTATTATGCGCTTTGTAGTTTAAGAATCATAAGATGGACACCTATGTTTAAATGATTAAATTTATGATATAGAACATTGTTGGTACATTAGGAGCCTTGTACCCATTCCTCTACATTTTGTCTCTTGTTCTACCTAAAAGTAGACAATATTCCAAATTACATGTGCATTATCCCCCTTCTATATTTTTTATATTTTTATAACCACTAATGCATGAATATTATTTTTGCCTGTTTAAAACTATTTTTAAAGAATGAATCATAGTGTAAAAATATTCATCATAATCATATGCATATTCACATACTATATATAATCATAACATATATAATCATATTGTACACATCAATATATGTTCATTCATATATGAATAGATTCATTATATATGAATCACACTATAGATGAATCATACTTAAATATTTCATTACATTTTGAGACTATATTACATTTTGAGACTCATCTAAGCTGATGTATATAGCAACAACTTATTTCTTTTCAGTGTTAGATATTCCATCATATGGATCTACCTCAGTTTTTTATTCTACATTTCTTCTTCATTTTATATCAAAAACAATATTCCTTTTTATATCCTTATATGAGTTTTGTAGTGTATACATTGCAGCCATTTCCTTAGGGAATACTACATGCTTAATTACAACTTTGCTGATTAATACCTATCCACCTTTTGACTTGGTTTTTATCAATTTATACCCCTATCAGATTTTCTTATTCAATATCCTTGACAACTTCAATTGTCTTTGTTAGGTTTTGCCAGGATGATTTTATGAAATGATTTATGTATGGGCTAACTTTGCACAGAAGCTAATCCTATTCCTGCCACAGGATCTTTGTAATATGGCTACTCTCTGATTGGAGAAGTATTCTTCAATGAGTTTCAAGCCTCATTCCCCCACGTAACAACTCATTAAAGATATCATAGGTTAGTCATTTATACCATCTTCTCCACACCCTGCTTTTTATCACATTTCCTTTTTGTTTCTCTCCAAGTACTCGGGTTTGAGTTTAGGGCATCATGCTCTCATAAGGGCTTTTGTGCTCACAGTTATCACTCTTCTGCTGGAGCCACAGCTCCATTTGTGATTTTTGATGGTGACCTGGAGGCAGAGTCTCATGGATTTTTTTAGCTAGGCTGGCTTCAAACTTTGATCCTCAAATCCCAGTCTTATGAGTAGCAAGGACTACAGGCATGAGCTACCTTTCCTTGACTTCATCACTCTTTCTAGAGTACTTGTCACAACCTTCTACCTCCATTTCTAACTAAGATTAGATGGAAAAGAGATCCTGCTTTTTGTGTGTGCACTTTTATCCTGACTAGACAAACCTTGCTTTTTAGTAGGTACTTTGTAATTAAATGTGATACAAAAAGCCTTAAAATATTTTATTTCATTTAGAGTATATTTGTTTCCATACACAGAGAAAATACAAGAGAGGAGCTTAATGTAATGCCATATTTTTAGGGTTTCCATTCATTTTCTAATTAAGAAGTATAAGAAGAAGGTGCTATGTACCCACTAGTGCTAGTACCCACTGCTTGCCAAAGTAGCCAACATAGAAAATCAAGTGTGATAAAACATACCAACAAAAACTATTTGAATGTGATAGGTATTTTTGTCCCCCAAGTTCCATTAAGGACAGTCCTAGAAAACTAATTTTTCTAGGGGCAAAGGAGCAGTCTGAATGGGCCTATTGCCTTTAATCTTGTTATTCACATTGGTTACAAAAGTTTGCTCTCACCAGAGAAAAGGTACCATACAGACACCCCATCAGTTCTATGAAAAATGTCTGAAATCCTCCACTTGATATCTTCCTGCCAAATTCCCACTGACTGCAAATGAGCACAAAATGTCAGCTTTTGTTATTTGAAGCACTAATGATGGATTCGAAATATTATTTTCACTTTGATTCCAGGATTCACTACTAAGATTAAACTGATAATATCCCAAGCCTTCCTGTTAACAGAAGAATAAGATTATAATAGGGAGCATGATCAAATCCCAACAGATAAAATTTGTTGGAATGATTTTGGAAGGTGTTTTCAGATTCTAATAATTTCTTTTAAAAATCATGCCTGCCTCAAACATGTTGAATTCCCTGAGAAACAAGGTATATGATCTAATTGTTAAGAAATAGTCTTTTTTTTCTTTTTATTAAAAAATTAATTGACACAATCATAATCAAATATTTAAAGGTATTTTAATTTAAAGTTTTAAATTTTAAAAAGTAGTTATTTCAATTTTCTTAAAATCTGACAAATCCATTGGCATTCATAAGAAAAGGTATTAGTAAAGCCAAAAGTAAATGTTACCCTTTCTTCATTTCACCTGTCCATGTTTCCCTGAAGTATGGTGTTAACTTTTCTAGGAGTTCATTGGGTCTTATTAAATTATATATCTAATTTCAAGAATGAACAGAACTCTAAGCTGAGAGGTAAAGCTATACTCTTATTGATCTCAGAACCAAAGCCTATTTATTATCATTTCAATCCAGGTTTTGTAGTTGTGGTTTGTTTGCTTTTTTGTGCCAATCCTGGGAGTTGAACTCAGGGCCTTCTCACTGTCCTTGAAGATTTTTTTTGGTTAAGTTTTTTTTTTTTTTAACTCTACTACTTGAGCCCAGTTCTAGCTTTTTGATGGTTAATTGGAGATATGAATCTCTTTGGACTTTCTTGTCTGAACAGTCTTCAGATCTCAGCCTTCTAAGTAAGTTAGCATTATAGGAGTAAGGCACTGGTGTCCAGCTTTAACCCAGCTTTTGTTTTTGTTTTTGTTTCTGTTTTTTCTTTTTGGTCATGGGGCTTGAACTTACGGTCTGGGCACTGTCCCTGAGCTTTTTCACTCAAGAATAGCATTCTACCTCTTGGATCCACAATGCTACCTTCAGTTTTCTGGTGACTAGTGAGAGATAAGAGTCTCACAGACATTCCTGTCCAGGCAGACAACAAACCATGATCCTCATATCTCAGTCTTCTGAGTATCTAGGATTACAGGTGTGAGCCACTAGTACCTGGCTAGCCCAGTTTTAAATATACCAGAAGGCTGTTCCTGGAAACTTTGAAAAATCTGATATCATTTTCCAAAAGACAGAAAAGAAGACTGACAAATTTGTATAACCTTTTGATTTAGGCTCAAGCCATCTGTACCTCTATTTACTCTGCTAATACTGGCTAATTGTTTTAGAATTAATTCCATTGGAATGTTTAGCCATATACTGGAATGTTAAAAACAAGGAAGAGAAGAGGTTTTCCAGGATCATAGTACAAACCCAATGTAGAAGATGAAAGAAGCCTGCGGGTATTTCCCACTGTAGTACTGATTGTATATGGTTCCAGACAGAGAGCCAAGATGCTACATTTTTAAGCAGTTAACAATTATATTGAAAGAAGAAAAGGGAAATGTAGAAATTGTTTTAAAATAAACAACATTTAAATTTTTGCAATAAATGCTTTAAGATAGGAGTTAAAATGGAGACTAAAACTGAAAAAAAAAATCTGAATCTTGACACTAAATACCAACAAAGAACTCCTACAAGTAGTTAACCTAGCAAGAAGTAACACATGCACATATTGGATTTCCTCCTGAGATAAGTCATCATATATTTTTATATAAACATATTTACATAAATGTAAACATTTATGTAACATAGTCAACTCATACTTTATTTACATATGCATAGAATACCTACCATGTACCAAGTGCTATACTTGATGGTGATGATGTACAATGCTAAAACACAGTGCCTGCTCTTAAGGAGCTCGTGCTAGTGGGAGGAGAGATTAGACAGCACCCGTTTCTAAGGCCATGAGTTTGCTCTTGTTACACAGTCTAGTTATCTTTCTTTTCCTCCACCAGCCATGGGCTATGGGCTTCCCCAAGACCTCTTTCTCAAGGGCTACCTTAAAGAATCAGAGACTTAGGACTTCACATCTCTTCCTGACATAAATATTCTCATGGCTCTCAGGCTGTCAGATAAAATTGCCAGGTAACATCCAAGATGTCCAGCTAAATGTGACTATTAGAACAAAGAATACTTTTTTAGGTGCAAGTATATCTCATGAAACATGGGATATACTTACACTTTAATGTAATACTTATCTGAGGTTCACATGTAACCTGATCTATTTTATAAATCTGTCAGCTCTCTCCCATTCAACTATTTTCTTATTGACAATGCTCAGGAATTGAGGTGTGATAATCATCTGCCAAGTTTTGACAATTCTTAGATCAGAAGCTATAATTGTGGCAAAATATAATTGTCATAGGATAGGAGTGTACTGTGTGCATAGCTATTTGATCTGGCCAGTAGAGGGGGTGGGACTGGTATTAGTGAACTGAACATCAAAGGACAGATGGAAGAGGGAAGAGAGTGGGAAAGAGAGTCAACTATAAAGACTCAACCTCAATAGTACTTAACACAGTACCATGCACAGTGGCAAGCTGTGGAGCACTGCAGCACATGGGGCAGCCAGAGAAAGTTAACATAGAAGACATCCTGAAACATCTTCCTTGGTTATGTTTCTGAAGACTATGGACTTCATCCTGGGGAGAAAAAAGCCATTAAGAATTTTAAGAGGAATCTGCGAAGTCGGGGTCAGTAATTGGGTTCCTTCAAAAGCACAGTTGAGCCAAGGACTTGTTTGGGAAGTTATTTTAGAAAACTGGAATGACGGAAGTGGTGCTGTGGCTCAAGTGATAGAGTGCGCGCCTTGAGCTCACGAGCTCAGGGACAGCACTCAGGCCCACAGGTCAAGCCTCATTACCAAAAACAAAACAAAACAACAACAACAACAAAAAACAACCAGAAAATAATTAGACAAGAAAGCTGGAATGAAGGACAGAGAGACTGAGGTGGGAAGACCAGTTGTAAGAGTGAACTGGGTAAGTCACTGCTGTAGAAAACTGGGATTTGTCTCCATCAGGATCTCTGGCTGAGGCACAAAATGTTTTGCATCATGAGGGAGAGAAGCTGGAGTAGTTATCAGGGGGTTGCCATTCCCTGTTGGTTTAGAGGGTGGGAAGGGAGGCTCTTGGGATCTTTGTAACTCCAGACCTCCTGCATAGAGGCCAGGTAGGGTCCAGTGAATTGCTTCTTAAAAATTTTAAATTTAAATTTTATTGTCAAAGTGATGTACATAGGGGTTATAGTTACATAAGAAAGGTGGTGAGTACATTTGTTGTCAAATTTGGTACCCTCTCCCTCATTTTTCTCCAAATTTCCCTCCCCCTCAACCTCCCCTGAACTTGAGCAGATCATTTCTAACATACTGTCCTGTGAGTATCACTGTTGCATTAGTTCCCCCTTTGTCCTTTGTCTCACCATTTTTTGTTCCCATTCTCTAATTCAGATAAATGTATATACAATGCCTAGGGTATCACTTGTATGGTCAGCCATATGCACATAGCTGTTGACCTGTTCTGCTATCTTGACCTGGCAGGCAGAAGGCAAAAGAAAAAGATAGATTATGGTTAAAATCACATGTACTTCAAAAGGGGAATTTCAGGTCACCAACAGTGTCCACTATATTTATGATTTATTTCAGAAATGTAATTCTTTGAATCATAATCTAATTGCAATGATCAAGAAGAGATAATTTTCAAGAAACTCAAGAGTGGCAAAGAACATAGCAAGCAAGATCAATAGAAAGCCCATGGGAGAAGATCTTCACTAGCCATACAACATCTATAAAATATACTTAGAACTGAAAAATTAAATCCCCCAACAACATATCCTCAAAGAAACAACTGCTCCATTACAAAGTGGGCTAACGACTTAAAGAGAGACTTGTCTGAAGAGGAAATAAGAATGGCCCATAGACACATGAAGAAATGCTCAACTTCTCTGGCCATAAAAGAAATGCAAATCAGAACAACATTGAGATTCTACCTTATCCCAGTTAGAATGGCTATAATCAAGAAATCTAATAATAACAGATGCTAGAGGGGATATGGACAAAAGGGAGCCCTACTGCATTGTTGTTCAACCACTTTGGAAAGCAGTATGGAGATTCCTCAAAAGACTCCACATAGAGCTCCCCTATGACCCAGCAGTCCCACTTTTTTGGCATTTACCCAAATGATCACAAACAAGGCCATATTAAAGCTACCAGCACAACTATATTTATCACAGCATTATTTACCATAGCTAAGATATGGAACCAATCCAGATGCCCCTCAGTAGATGAATGGATCAAGAAAATGTGATATATATATATATATATATATGCACACATACCATATGTATTTTTATAGCATGTATATGTATATTTACCATATTTATACACCATATATATATATATGTATATATAGAGAGGGGGGCTATGCGTCCATCAGAAAGAATGACACTGCCCCATTTGTTAGGAAATGGAAAGACTTGGAAAAAATATATTAAGTGAAGTAAGCCAGGCCCAAAGAAACATAGGTCCCATGGTTTCCCTTATCTGCAATAACTAGTATATGTCTAGGACAAGCAGAAGAGTTCAAAAGCTATGTACATATGACCATATAACTTGATGCTAAGTGAAATGAACCCCAAGATAGGGACACAAGAGGTTTTATCTTTGTTGCTGTTCTTCTTAATGTACTTATAATGTATACTATGTGATTTTTTTTGTTTCTTTGTACATTCTTCCCTCATGCTACAACCCCTATTGTCACTGTAATTGATTCCGGTGTCCTGTATCTTGTATATACATTTTTCTAATTTGGGGAGAGGAAAGGAAAGAACAAGATGCTGAATAACAAGATGACCCATTGTAACAATGAGATGTACAAGACAGTTTGTTGAAAATGAACTTTATAACTTTTCAGGGGGATGGGGGAGGGAAAGGGGAGAGAGGAGTTGGGGAGGTGGGGAGGAAAGGGATGGTAGGAGAAAAACAAAGGCGGGTGTAACAATGCTTGATAGGAAATGGACTCATTACCTTGCTCATGTAACTGCAACCCCTCTGTACTGTATCTTTACAATAAAAATATATATTAAAAAGAGTAGGAGAAAATAATTGATACATAAATATGATCATTTACTATTTAGAAGATTTTTTTGAAAATACAAACTTATTCACTTTGAACTTCTTATGAGAAACTACAGTAGTAGGCAAGTCTTCAAAAACATGAAACAAGCCAAAAGATGAATAGAGAGAATATAAACGTTATAAATCTATAGGAAGAACAAACTTGTTTTTTTTTAAAAAAATAGTAAGAGTACTATGTTCTTCGATATAATTTATATAGTTAGTAAACTGTGAATGATGTTCAAATGTCAATAAGATTCCTTAATTGTATAGCTAAATTAGTCAGAGAAATGAGATTGAATAGGCATAGAGAAGTAATATTTATTTTGTTTACTTTGTGATATTTTCAATAGGTGCTAATTAGCTACTTTATAGTCATTTTGGAAAGCAAGAATTATTGTTAGCTGCAAATACAAAAAAAACTGAATACTGGGCACTTAAAATTTGTAAAAGTCACTCAGATTAGCAAATGCAAAAGTCAGCATTCAAATCTGCATATTCTTGACTACTGTTTGCATTGCTGTCTGGTTGTTTTAATAATTAAAACATGGTAATAGCCAGGTTGTCCATCAATGGATGAATGTATTAAGTTTTACTCAACCAGTAAGAAGAATGAAATTATGTTCTTTTGGGGAAAATGGGAAGAACTACAGGTCATGTTAAATGAAATAAGAAACAAATGTATTTTGATATTTTTATCAAAAATTTTATGTATTATGTTTACTAAAGCTAGCTTTTCTGGTCATTTTTCAAAATTAAGTGTAGTTTCTTATCATTTTAATATAAATAGCATAAAGTATGTTGCCTAAAGCAATAGAAGTCAGATTAGATTCTTTGTTTTCAAGATGCTGAAAAAGTATAACTTTAAGGATGATAAGCAGTAACAGAAGGGAGAATAATATTAAGCTTCTATATGATTCCTGGCCAAGGTTTTCACTTTATTACACAAATATTCCAGAATGACAGATTAAAGTAGTCCCAGGCACCCACCACTTAAGCAAAAAATAAATTTAAAAACACTGCCAACATCTTCATTATAACTCTTAATGGGAATTCAGGTGTGTGTGTGTGTGTGTGTGTGTGTGTGTGTGTGTGTGTGTATGTATGTGCGATCATGCACACACATGCCAGTATTAGGGCTTTCCTTAGCTTTTTTGCTTCGGGCTGGTGCCCTACTACTTTAGCTGGCTTTTGGATGTTTAATTGGAGGATGAGAGTCTCATAGACTTTCTTATTCAGGTTGGTTTCAAATCAAGGTTCTTGGATCTCAGCCTCTTGATTATCTAGGTTTATAGGCATGAACCAGTGCCTCTTTCCTCTGAGGAAATGATCATGATTTTTAAATGAAAATAAGATTCGCACTTTGGTTCTCATTAATATGTATTTTGTTCAAAAATGTATCGTGTTTTTTTTAAAGAAACCTAAATTGTATCAGCTGACTTTGATTAGAAGGCACAGCCTGAGAATTCTGAGGAACCGTGCGAAGTAATGACGCCAGTGGAATTGTTACACTTGTCTCATGACATAGCATCCGAGGGCAATGGCCAAGTAGAGGTTTGCGATGTAAGGGACTAAGAAAGCTCAGCATCCAAAGTTTTCATTTACAGAAACTCCACATGTAATGAATAGTCATTGAATCTTTCTTTCAACCACTCTCCTTTTCATTTCTCTAAAGGAAGCTCAGGTTTTCACTGAGGAGGGAGCATGTTGCATTATGGCAGAAGACAAGGGTCTAGAGCTAGACTGCTAGGTTTGGATTTCAGGTATATTTGATATTTTAGCTATGTGAACCGGAGCAAGTCACTTAATCTCTTTATGCCCTCACCTCTCTCTCTATAAAATAAGACAGTAGTAATCATAGCTCTCTAATAGTTTTAAGTATTTAATGAATTAATGAATTCGTGCTTAGAGACAGCAGCAGGGGAGGCACTCATTAGGTGTTGAAAAGTAAGAAACCAAAATCTGTTCTGTTGGAGCTCAGGCTGGATAGATAAATGTACTCCTAAACTGTACAGAAAAGAGTGAAGTATGAAATTCCTGTCTCAGTTTGTGTGTGTGTGTGTATGTGTGTGTGTGTGTGTGTGTGTGTGTGTGTGTGAGAGAGAGAGAGAGAGAGAGAGAGAGAGAGAGAGAGAGAGAGAGAGAGATGTATACCAAAACTTTTCCTTCCTAAGTTACTGGCCCTGTAAAAATGGTTATATTTACCATTTAACATTTCTTTATGAAAATAATAAAAGTTATACATACAGTTCTTAGAAGTTTTAGTATTCATATTCCTATGGGAGGAGATTTCTATAATGCCAAAATGTGTGAAGCTCTCCTGAATGTGTGAGGAGGAGTGGGCAAAGGCACTGTGTTGATGTATCCTGCTTCTCCAGCACAAATCATTCTGGAGAAATGATTTTTCTGTGGCTTTCTCTCTGTCCCCTGTGAGTGCTCAAGGAAAGTGAAAACACAAGGCTCTTTAGGTGGCTTTATGTTTCAAGTACTATTGTTCTATCATTTGAGTAACCTCTGTAGAGTTGTAAGCAATAGTTGGTAAGAGTTGTAAGCAATAGTTGGTAATATATTGTTCTATCATTTGAGTAATCTCTATAGAGTTGTAAGCAATAGTTGGTAATATAATGCCAACTTAATGTATCACATATATTAAAACCAACTGCATTTATTAAGTGGAATTCCTGTGCAGGTATTTCAGTTAAAATTTTAAATTATTCAAATAAAGTCTTTCTAATGAATGAGTCTTCTAACTGTAACAAGTTAAATGAAAGCAGAATTTAAGTTCCTTTAAAAGCTTCCAGACTTAATATAAACTTCATAAGATTCTAACTCAAAATCTTTTGTCTAAATTAATTACTTGCTTCATATTAGATTGGTTTTCAGAAAACCAGAAAACTTGTTTTATAATTTATAAAAATACAATTATCAAACACAGATTACTTATTGATTAAAATATATTAATAGACTGGTTTTGAGTACCTTGAAGATATTTTGTGTTAAATTCAAGTGCTCTAAGATTAATAGATAATTGGTAAAAAGGAAAGGAATTGTTATTTTAGTTAATTGAGGTTATTAAAACGTGATCTTTGGATTCAAGGATGGAAGAGATTCTTGTCCATGACTTTGAGGAAAGACACTGACCTTTATTTATAATTGTTACATCAGTGTCTCTATAACTCACCAGAGAAGTCATCCCATTGCCTGCTTCCTGCTTGTTAAAACACATAAGCTCATTCATTCTTCTGTCCACTCAGAGCTCTGACAGCTTGCCCTGTGTGACCATTTGCTTCAACATAGCACTGTGAGTCCCTATTTAGGCAAATTAATTTTCCTTTTAACTTTCAACAGGATTTTCAAATTATTAGATAATTGAATTGAATGTATTCTCTCATTTAAAAAATAATCTAGGTGGCTGAGGGTGGTGGTCGATTCTTAATCTCAACTACTCAAGAAGCAGAGATGAGAGGCTCACAACTGAAAGCTATCCTCTGCAAAAAAGTGAGATGCTGGGCTGGGAATGTAGCTTAATGGTAGAGTGCTTGCCTTGCATGCATGAGGCCCTGAGTTCAATTCCTCAGCACCACATAAGCAGAAAATGCCAGAAGTGGTGGGGTGGGCCAAGAGGAAGATCATTAGCCTTGAGCTGAAGAGCTGAGGGATAGCACCCAGGCCCAGAGTTCAGGCTCCACGACTGACCAAAAAAACAAAAAATGAGAAACCATCTCAACAAAGAAGCTGCAAGTGGTAGTCCTCATACTTGTGTTCACTCAGCTTGCTGATTTAGACTGTAGCCCTATCACTTCAACCATGCCACCAGCCCAGTGTTTTACTTGTTAATTGAAAATGAACCTTTATGGATTTCTCTCCCCTCCTGGCTCGGACCACAGTCCTTCAGATCTCAGCCTCTTAGTTGCTGGAGCTTTAGGCATGAGCCAATGAGTGTCTTACAGCCCCAATAATCTTTGAAAAGTATTTTGATTTATATAACTCTCTCAGTCTCCTTTTGTCCCTGCTCCAGGATTGAAATTAATAATCTATTTACCTGAGACTCTTTAACAAAAATTCAAAATAATAATGCCAATAACAATGCAGAGTAACACTCCTGAATAGAGTTTCAGTTCTTTTGGTCCTTAAAATGCATCACAGCAGAGTGTTAAAAAGGAGTGACAATGATCACGATATATTGTAGTCATGAACTTCTTTGTTCAGTGGTAACTCCTTTGTGCAATTACTTATAGATAATAATATAAATTAATTCATAGATAAATAAAATGCACCACAGGACAGGGCTGCACAAGGTGAAGGAAAACTGGTAGCTGTGGGCCCAGTGGGAAATGTCTTTACACATACATCATTAAAAATAAACTACAGACCAGCTCCTAGTCAGACATTTGTGTTATTGTTTCTCAGTTCTCTGGCAGGGCACTGTATTGCCTGAACCCAGATTCTCCCACTCGCAAAACACTTCCTCTTTCTGACTGCCACTAGGTACCTTCAGTCTCCAGCCACTTGTACATTCCCCCGTGAGTTTGCCATGCTAAGAGCTTCAATAGAGACTTGCTTTGATTCAGTTTGTCTCAGTATAAAGTCCTTGACATTTATACCACTGACATTTTGTGGTTCTTAGCAAGTGACTTCTTGAAGCTACTGCCTTTTCTCCATGGCAGAGCTAACCTCATGGAAGGGTGAGGTCCTGTTCCCCTTGCACCGAGAGAAGCCAGAAAGCATGAGCAGCTAAGAATCTCAAATTTGGTCCACAAGCTTTGTTTCTCTACCATCTGGTTCATCTACAATGAGATAATGTATATTTATAAGTGCAAGATTTATATATTTCAGCTCTGGCTGGCACACAAAAGGAGAGAAATCTGCTTCCTACTATTGAATTTCTAGTGATATTAGAACTGTCATATTTTCATGTATTCAAACACACGGCAACTTTTCTAAATCCTAGTCTGATATTAAAACTTTCAAATTTATACATTTACTTTACTAAACTACATACTATTTTGTTGTTGTTGTGTTGTTGTTACACCAGGAAAAAAAATCCCTTACAATATTTAAATTATTTATTGTTATAACTAAGTTTCAGAATAAAAAGCTAAATAATTACAGAGTTTAAATTAGATTAACCAAGAAGTATAACTACAAATTCTTGAGTTTTTATCCAAAAGGCCTCATTTTGCACATCACAAGAGAATATTTTAAGTCCTTGCTTTCATAGAAATATAATATGTAAAATTATGTGGGCATAAACATGTAAGAGTGTTATGTAAGCCGGGCGCTGGTGGCTCACACCTGTAATCCTAGCTACTCAGGAGGCTGAGATCTGAGGATCGAGGTTTAAAGCCAGCCGGGGCAGGAAAGTCCTTGAAACTCTTATCTCCAGTAAACCACTAGAAAACCGGAAGTGGCACTGTAGCTCCAGTGGTAGAGTGCTAGCCTGGAGCTGAAGAGCTCAGGGACATTGCTCAGGCCCAGAGTTCAAGCTTCATGACTGACAAAAAAAAAAAAAAAAAAAAGAGTATATATCCTATTATATATATTTATGTATTTATTTATTTAAAGATATTTCTGGAAATAAACTCAATATATTTCAGTAGATTTTCCCTAATACATAATTATATTTCCTTAATACATACTATAAAGCCTCTAAAAATAGAGATTCTAAAAAAAAGAAAAGAAAGACTGGGTCTTTTATGATAATAAATAAATAAAGACATGTCTTACTAACATTTATGCAGATCATTTAATTAGTAGCACCTGCTAGAGTTAATTCACAACAAAAAATTAGTTTTACTACTTGTAAACATTGTTATTAAATGCACGTCTATATTTTGTAAAACGTCAATATAAAATAGGTATTTAGCTATTTAGTTTTAAATAAAAATTCAATTTCTTTATGTCACTTCTAACATTCCACTTCAGTGTTTGTAGTAGTTGCATCAAACTGCATAGAAAACCCATGAATCATTGTTGGTATGTGGGGAAGATTTACCTTTTGCAGTTTTAGTGTTTGAAATTCTAAAACACTGTGATTCACTGACCAACAAGAGAATGAGTGGAAGTGGAATGTACTTTCACTTTCTAAAATCCCAGTTTTCATAATGATAAAAATTAAAGGCTGAGCCAGGCACAGGTGTTTCACTCCTGTAATCTTAGCTACTCAGAAGGCTGAGATTTGAGGATCATGGTTTGAAGCCAGACTGGGCAGGCAAGTTCAATTAACTACCATCAAGCCAGAAGTGGAACTGTGGCTTCAGTGATAGAGCACTAGTCTTGAACAAAATGCTCAGGGATACTGCCTAGGCTCTGAGTTCAAGCCCCAGGACCAGCACCAAAAGAAAAATTTAAAAATATTAAAAATCAAAGACTGACACTGTACCGTTATCTTCTTTTCTGGCTACCTTGATTTTCTTTTCATTTTTTTAAAATTGCGTACGCTGTGAGGGCTGTTTCCTTCATCACAAAATTAACTCCTTTTCACATTTAATTTGTTAGGGTCAGGTGAAAGACTTCCTTACTTAAATAGTTTTTAGACATGTTTCATTGGCTAAAAACACATCAACAGCTACCTGTAAATTAACAAACATTAATTCCCTACATTTCATAATGTTAACTATTGAGTCTATTATTTCAGTTACATATCTTCTAGCAGTTTCATGCAATTATTCTTGTTATTGCTTTTAATTCAAAAAGTTTGTATTGTGTGCAGCAGACTCAGTCTAAAAGCTCTCTTGAAAGAGAATTGCTTCCGTAATATATCCCTGAGTCTCATATTCTCTAGCTTCTCTTAAATGCAAGCACCTCTTCCATCCCTCCTTCTTTTAAGCTAGGCTTACCCAAAGGAAAGAATTGCTTTGATTTTACTTACATCTAGTTTTCAAAAGTTACACTGACAGTGAGGGAAATTTTCCCTTCTCTACCCTTCCTTCTCCTCCCTTCTCTTCCTTCCCTTCTGCCTTCCCTTGCCTTTCTTCCCACTTTTCTTTCTTCTCTTCCTCTCTTTTTCCTTTGCTCCCTGAAATGTTCATCCTTCTTGTTGTTGGCAGTATAGCAGTCTTGGAGTATTAAACTCAAGGCCTCTTGCTTGCTAAGCAGAAACACTGCAACTTGAGCCACACACTCCTAACCATTTTCACTTTACTTTTCAGACAGTGCCCTGAGCTTTAACCAAGCCAGCCTCAGATCACAATCCTCTTACCTCTATCTCCTGTGTAGCTATGATTATAGGCGTATATCACCACACTCAGCTTGTTCTTTGAGACCGATTTTGCTTTTTATGCTTTGATTGGTCACAAACCATGATCCTCCTATCCTTATCTCCCAAGTATGCCTGGTTCTCCCTTAAATTCTCAGTCTATATTCATAATCTTTGCTGATCTCTGATGGTGGCTACTGAGGTTTTGTCTTTTATAAGCCTAAACATCTAAAAATCACAGACAACTTCAGGATTAAGGTATTCCAACTTTTTTGTTGTTGTTTTTGTTTTGCTTTTGTTTTTCCATCTTTGATAATGCTAATAGCTTTGAAGGCTAATGTTGGCTAGCCTAGTTTTCTAGTTCCAAATTTTAAAAATCCATTAAAAAAAAAAAAACAATGATTGTGTTTCCCTTTGAATCATTGAACTTAGGAAGTGACCATGACAAAGTTGAGCCAGGATAAGGAGGAAAAATGATTCCACCCTCCATTTTTTTTTCTGGTACTAGGGTTTGAACTCTGGGCCTGGCACTGTCCCTAAGCTTCTTTTGCTCAAGGATACTTCTCTATCACTTGAGTGTCACTTCTGGCTTTTTCTTAATAGTTTATTGGAGATAAAAGTCTCATGGACTTTCCTGCCCTGTCTGACTTCAAACTGTGATCTTCAGATCTTGGCCTCCTGAGTGGCTAGGATTATAGGTATGAGCCACTGGTGCCTGGCTGAGTCCCTGACTTTTATGGGGCCATAAAAGAAAAAAATAATAAATTAAGTTTGAGTGGTAGAGGCTAGAGACTTCATTGACAAAATAAGCTCCATTTATTCTCCTACCTGGAATAACAATGTACTTCTAAACTAAAATGAGCTCATAGATGAATCCAATCAATAGTTGAAAGGACGTAAGATAAATTATGTCCCTATATACTTCCAAGGCTAAAAGGATGTAACAAAGAGGGAAAAATAAGATAGTAATAAATCTTACTTATGTGTTCCTCCAGATAAAAATTTGTCAATTACTGAGGGGATGATCTAAAACACAAACACATATGCACACATGTACACACAATGATTATCTTCAAGGAATAATATTGATAATACGAACTAAGTTGAACTTCTTAGTGTATCATTCAATCATAGCTTCCACAATGCCTCTGATGATGGATTCCAAAGAGTCTGGAAGAAGAATGAGTCCTTAGGTTTGTTGTTCAAGGTTAGGAAGCATAGATACTAGGGTGTTGCCTGAGGACAGATAACAAGGACATCTCAGAGGAGTTCAAAAAGGAGGAAAAATGGATAGGAAAAAAAAAAACCAGAAGAGTTTTCTGGAAACCTGTGAACTCCCGGCTCTAACCAATAACAAAATAAATTTGGTACATGATGGAGAAGGATACTTGTGAATTGAAAAAGAAAGAAAAAGAAAGATTCATAAGATAGGATTTAGATAGCTGACTGAACATTGTGCATGTCCGAAGCATCTTTTCTATCTCTGCTCAAAATCTAGCCCATGGACGATGGAATGAAGGCATAGAGCAAACTAGAGCTAGCAGTCACCTGCTCTGTCTTTAGCAAGAAGAAAACACAACTTCTATGTGTAGGAAAAGTGGCTTTAGCAATTGTCAACTGTAAAAGGTCTGTGAAGACTTCCATGACTAGCAATACTCTAACCCAAACATTCCTGTATGAAAAAGGCCAGGCTGTCAGTAGGAAAGAAATGCAGAGCATCTTGCCAGATGGCAGCCTGGCGTCTCAGAGTTGTGTGGTGGAGGCAGATGAAGGACATGCCATCCATAAGAAACCCACAAAACATTATGACATGTCAAAGGATGATCAATGAAAGTGACTGACCTTCTACCAGTCTGCACGTGGGCCCTGAAGGGTGACCTGTTAACTCTATTACTTACTAAGGGAATGTATCAAACTGAAGATTTACCATATTAATGAATATATAAATTACTAAACCTTACTCTATTACATAAATAATATGATAAGCCATTTATTCCAGATTACTTCATGAGATCTTATATGTGCTTAGTTCTTAAAAGTTTGTTGGATGCATTACCTGACTAAGGAAGTCCGTCTGAAAAAAACAAATAGAACTTATAAAACACATGCTGGTAATAATCTCCTCTGTATCCTATTATTATAAATGTGACAGATCTCACTTTAGCTGACAGATACAAATTGACATAATTAAGTATTAATAGTAATAAATCAGGGCAGGATTTAAATTTGTAATATAATATGACCTTTCTATCAATAAAAATCTGCAATCTTGGTGTCCTCAAAAGAGACAAATATCTATTGCTTATAGTAACTACTCCAAAGTAAGGCTTACCTGTCATTTGATGTCAGTACATGCACAGGGCCTCAATAACAAGTTAAGTGTTGGTCTTCAGCACTAGAATTGGGCTGTTTATTTAAATATACAAAAAAGTCTCAGAACTCAAGGAAAAATTGAGGGCTCTGATTCTCAAGGAACATGGATGGACCTAGATGTGTGTATGTGAGTAGCTGTGGATATATTCCACCATGCAATACAAAGAATAAATGTTCCAGGTTCAGATGCCACAGCTATTGGTCTTCAGGAAAGACTTAGCTGGTAGACAAGAAGATACATTTTGTTTGGAGCACCATGTTTTTATACATAGGGATATTTCAGGCATAAAGGTCAGGAGTCTTTTTATTTTGTTTTGAAAAAATCAGGCAACCAAGGGTATTCCCACAGAGCAAGAGTGGATTAGCACTGCGTATGAATTGTTCTATTTAGCTACAAAATACATGACCAAGTGTTCCATGAACTCTGTTCTATTTTCTAGTCACTTTGCTTGTTTGTATCATCTACCTGGTCTGTTGGCCCCCTGAATATTTTCACCTTCAATCTTGACATTCAGAGCAGACTCAGAGTGTAGTGTGTGAAGGAAAGAAGGGTAACAGACACTTGAGTATTCAAAGGATGTTTCCTAAGGAGTTTAATCTGGGGGATTCGTGGTGAGCTTAGATGGACTCTGAGGTGTCAAATAGATAAAATGAACTTTCCTAGTACAAGGAAAGAGAATGAGTGAAGGCATCAGGCATTGATAATGGCACCTAGACTTACAAGATTTTTGTCAGCAACTTACAAGATTTCCACATAAGGGACTAGTGCTTCTGAATAAGGATCTCTCAAAAAGATGCCAGGCAATGAAAAGTGGTTTGTTTGCACACAATGAGAAGTAACTGACTGTGTTTCGATGACCAGATGGGGACTGGCCAGGTGTAGTGTCCAATGATCAGGTGAGAAGTAAGGAGAGAATCCTGGATGGAAGTTTGTAGCAATGGGAAAGGGAGGGGATGCTAACCTGAAATAACTTTTCTATCACCAGTTTGCTCTTAGTTAGCTCTAATATACTAGGTGTAATTTGTTTCATAAATTAGTATCCAGCTCATTTTAAAATCAAATCATTTTAAATGATTTTGCTTTCTATCAATCTTTGTTTTATTGAAGTTATTTTTAATACATATATATTTATTGTAAAGATACTATACAGAGGGCTTACAGTTACATGAGCAAGGTATTGAGTCCATTTTCTATCAGGCATTGTTACACCTTCCTTTATATTTCCCCTACCATCCCTTTCTTTGCCACCTCCCCAACTCCTCTCTCCCTTCTCCTACCAGGCCCTCCTCCCAGCCCCCCTCCCCCCACTGCAAAATTGTAAAGTTGGTTTTCAACATACCGTCTTGTACATCTCATTGTTACAATGGGTCATCCTGTATCCTTATTTCAGAGTTTTGTTATTTCTCTTCCCCTCCCCAAATTAGAAAAAATGTATATACAAGATGCAGGGCACCAGAATCAAATACAGTGACAACAGGGGTTGTAGCATGGGGGAAGAACATACAAAAGAAACCAACAAAATCACATAGCACATTATAAATACATTAAGAAGAACAGCAACAAAGATAAAGCCTCTTGTGTCCCTATCTTGGGGTTCATTTCCCTTAGCATCAGGTTATATGGTCCTATGTACATAGCTTTTGACCTCTTCTGCTTGTCCTATACATTTACCAGTTATTACAGATCTGTAAAAGAAATGCAAGTCAAAACAACATTGAGATTCTACCTCACCCCAGTTAGAATGGCTATAATCAAGAACCTAATAACAACAGATACTGGAGGGGATGTGGCCAAAGGGAACCCTACTGCATTGTTGGGGGAAGTATAACCTTGTTCAACCACTTTGGAAAGCAGTATGGAGGTTCCTCAAAAGACTCCACATAAACCTCCTCTATGACCTAGCAATTCCACTTTTGGGCATTTACCCAAATGATCACAAACAAGGCCACACTAAAGCTACCAGCACAACTATGTTTATTGCAGCATTATTCACCATAGCTAAGATATGGAACCAACCCAATGCCCCTCAATAGATGAATGGATCAAGAAAATGTGGAATTCTATGCCTTCATCAAAAAGAATGACACCACCACATTTGTTAGGAAATGGAAAGACTTGGGATAAAATAATATTAAGTAAAGTTATTTTTAAGACCATTTTTTCTCTTTTGCAGGCTTTATGCCCAAACTATTGTCATGCATCTTTCTCCAGCTCTGAACTTATTTATTGTGGTTGAACTCTGGTGGCTTATTCCTGTAATCCTTGCTACTCAGGAATCTGAGATCTGACGATCCCCGTTTGAAGCTAGCCCAGGCAGGAAAGTCTGTGAGACTCTTATCTCCAATTAACCAGCAAAAACCAGAAGTGGAGCTATGGCTCAAGTAGTAGCGTGCCAATCTTGAGCAGAAAAGCTAAGGTATAGCACCCAGGTCCTGAGTTCAAGTACCATGTCTGGCATACTGGCACAAAATGAAACAGACAGCAATAAATTCATTTGCATTACTTTAGTGGCAATAAGAATGCTTCTTCCTTCCAATCTCAGAATTTGGTGAAATTACCTCCTACTTAAAACCTGCTCTAATGTTTTTTGATCTACTCATACATGTCATACTCACAATTTCTGAGCAATAGTAGAGAACACAGAAAAGTGATCTCCAGAGTAAAACTAATAGCAGGGCATATTACAGAGAAAACAAAGGTGTCATTTGTTGCCAATTACTGAGCTTTTCTTAAAGCCATGTAACATGTTGATATTTCAGATTTGGTGGCATGACGTTTTAATTTCAGGTGTACAAATTTTTATTTTGTTTTACTGTGATAACTTTCCTGGAAGCCTGAGGCAGAAAATTTAATAAGGCTATAGCACTCAGCGAGTCTCAGATAAGTATGGGTCTTGCTTCAAGGTCTGGTTCAAGGACCAGCTCCTTTTGTGCCTGGCTCAGATGCATCTAGCCATGGGTAGATTTTATTTTCATTAAGATTTATAGGTATTTTAACCCACATATTAATTAAGATGTCTTCTACCTGAGCTGAAATATTGCAGTATCAACACATTATCGAATAAAACAATTTATACACAAAGAAGATTTTATTCTCTCATTTCAGAAGATCCGCCTCTAAATTTTAATCATTTGACTGGATGTTGGCCAGGGTGGCTCTCGCTGCACAGATATCATAAATCCACATCTTTTAAAGATGATTTCACTAGATGCTGAGATGCTGATGAGATCTATTTTACCAAGCCCTGCCTAAAACAAAATACCAGTCCATGATAATTCTCTTGAAAGTCAAAACAAATTTGCAAGTCATTTATAACTCAGTATATGCATGGTGTATACTAATAAGTATAGACAATAAGCTATCTAATTAAAATTAAAATTTTGATATATTCTATTTTAAGTCTGAAAGGATACATCCTAAATTTAACTTTTATAGAGTTTCTCAATCAAAGGAGAAAATATGCAGTGAAAATGAAAAACATAGCTACATTTTAAAATATATGCACATTATATAATGATAACATGAAATATCTGCCTATTAGCAATACATTATAGAAAAATGCCTGAGGTATTTGTGCTCAGTGATATAGTCAGGGGAATGATATTCAAAATGTGTTTGTCTTATTTTAAAAATCGAAATTTACTTCAAGAAATTGAGTGAGTACCATACTTTATACTAAAAGCAAGATGCAAATGTCTAACTCTTGCCTCATGGATAGGAAAAATGTCAAAGGACTCAATATTCCAATAGATCTTCACCAAATGTCATTTTTCCTACCATAAGTCTGACAGCCTTTTGGTTTCTGAAGGCATTATTGCCACACAGGTAGGTCAATTTTGTAACAATAAGAAAATCTCCTGTTTTCGAGGGCACCAGTCCTAGGGCTTGAAATTAGGATCTGGGCACTGTCCCTGAGCTATTTTGCTCAAAAATAGTGCTCTACCACCTGAGCCACCACTCTGCTTCTGGCTTTTTGGTGGTTCACTGAAGATAAAACTCTCACAGACTCTTCTGGCTGGGCTGCCTTCAAACCGTGGTCCTTAGATCTCAGCCTTCTGAGTCGCTAGGATTACAGGCTTGAGCCACCAGCACCTGGCTCTTTTGGGAATATTATTATCCTGAGAGTGGAATTGCTTGATCGGATGGCAACTCTATGGTTTGAGCTTATGTCTTATACTTGCTAAGCAGACACTCTATCATGATCTCTTGATTTCTTCCTCCAAAGTAGCTGGGATTATAGGCACAAACTACCACAACCAGTCTACGTTTAATCATGTGATGAGCTATCAGACTATTTTATGAGATAACTATATGATTTCACATTCCCTACCACTGTTTCATGTTAATGAACCATGAAACCACGTTTCGTGGTGACTTAGAGAGCAGTTATAAGAGTTAATATATTGCCTGACTGCATTTGCAATAAATGCTAACAATCAGTTTGTAAATATAAGAAAAATATTAGTTCTATCCTAGGACTCAGGTGACTGGAGAAAATAGGAAATATGTGCTATTATCCTATTTTATCATTTAAGATAAAAGCCTCTGGAAGTAGTGCTGTGGCTCAAGTGATAGAGTGCTTGCCTTGAGCTGAAGAGCTCAGGGACAGTGCCCAGGCCCAGAGTTCAGGCCCCACAATCAACAAAAAAATATAAAAGCATTTGATTGGTTTGATGAGGGCTGCACAATTCTATAAATATCTAAAAACACTGAATAGTGTAAATTACATAGTATGTGAATTATTTCTCTATAAAGTTGTTCCTTTAACAAAATGAAATATATTGAAATTTCTATTGGAACAAAAGTATACTGGAAGCCAGGTGCCAATGGCTTGCACCTATAATCCTAGGTACTCAGGGGCTGAGATCTGAGGATTGTGGTACAAAGCCAACTGGGCAGAAAAAGTCCATGAGACTCTTATCTCCAGTTGACCATCAAAAATCTGGAAGTGGAACTGTTGCTCAAGTTGTAGGTCACTAGCCTTGAGTGACAAAGCTCAAAGACATTGCCCAGGTCTTGAGTTCAAGCTCTAGGACCAGCACACACAAAAAATGTACTTGTTGAGAAAACATTCCGATGATCTTCTTCAATTTTCAATTCAATTTCTCAAGATATTAATAATATCAAGTATTTAATTAGTGGTGCATTTTCCCTAAACTAGCTTTGGCTTCATCAAGAGTCTTATCTCTCTGTCCAGACAATGTAGCGTAGCATCTGCTTCCCTCAGTGGCTCTGATATCTCTTGATTTGACATTCCTGGCATTTTAGAGCTAGACATGTGATATTTGTTGCTTTGTCAATGTTCCCACTTGAAGGTATGTTCAGCAAGGACCACCATGACATGATCCTTGCTAAGTAAATGTTGACTTACCGAAAATTCATAGAAAAATGTACTTTCAGTCTAGAGCACTATTGTTGCCAATCATTTTCTTTGTCACAGGGATGAATGACATATATGTGTAAATTAGAAAAATCTTAAGCATTGGACAAACTCACTCATCATATCCTCCTCTTGAGATTTGTACCACTACTTGAATAGAAAGTTTCACTGACACACGTGGAGGAGGATGGAAGGATATAACTCAAGGTAGCCCCTAGAAAGATGAGACCAACCAACTCAGCACAGAGAATCATAACAATGGTAATAAATCACTTATAATAAATTCAATGAATATTTACTTTGGCAGATAAGTTGGTGCCAAGAATATATCCTCTGGTCCTTTTATTTATGGTAAAATAAAAGTGACATTACACTTGGTTATGAAAGGATGCTTTAAGTAATGCTTTAACAAATATATACGCTGTTCTTGAAAAGAGTCCTTCCTGATTTATGTTTATCGATGCTGCCATATGCATGCTAGGGTAGCATAAAAAGAACTTGTGCTCAGCAAACACAATGAGGAAGAACTGATACATTCCTCAGTAGATTACACATTGTAATACCTGACTCATTCACAACATTGTTTTTCTCAACAAGTACCACTATTTTGCTCATCTTTGAAGGCATTCATGTTAACCTGACCATGGAATAAAATTTAGATGGCTTGTGATTATGATTGTATACCAAAATTATATGTGTCATCCTAGGATCCTACTCTTCTGCAGAACTCTTGGTATTTTTGCTTCCAATCCTGCAGGATTTGAAAATCACATAATTTTAGATAACAGTAGTTTGATTTTATTTTAATTATATTTTTGTGACTGACATAGAAAAACATCTACTATCATATGTAGAAAATTAAAAGAGTACAGTGGGTCTTGGGTATAATTTCCAGGTGCTATTGGAGTTGGCCTAATCCAGGCTACTATGTCAGTCTACAAGTGAGTACAGTTGTTTCAGACTTAGTCATGTTTACCATGACTTCCCCAAGAACTCATAGACTGTCCCCACAAATGTTGACTTTATCTGTGCAAAGCTATTTGAAGATGAGAAGGAAATAGTAAAAATGGCTTGTGGTGTTTAGGTCTCACCTATAAAGGCTAGATATTGGCTGAAAGTTCTGATTTCCCAATTAAATTAATTATGCAATAAGAGGTCCCATTTCTTTGAGCTCTTGCCCACCTCTAGGCCTTCTCTTTCTCATGGTAGGCTTTCTAGTCTCCACAAGCATTTTTCCTGTATACTACTTAGTGGTGTTTTGTGGTGAGGATCCTATCACAAACAAATGGGTCGATGAATACTTTGACACACATCTAACAGGTCAGATCACTTTATTAGCTGTGTTACTTTGGTAATTTTATTTTAATGTTGTTTATTAGCACAGTAACAAATGCACACATAAGAAAATTACAACACAGAGCCAATCCACTGAATGACTTCTATTCCACATCTTACAGTTTGTTACCTGTAAGGAATTTCACTACAGAATTTCCAAGTTTTGATTCAAACCTCTAAAGTAGATTTGCATATAGAATAAAAAACATTAACTATTCATTTCCTGCATGGTGTCATATCCATTATATGTTATAATGGATATAATCCATTATATATTATAATTTATATAATATGTATGTAATATGAAATACAATCTCTACAAACTGTTAAATACGCATGTTCCCGTGTAAGAAGGGAAATGGTGTGTATAACCTGTACAAAATTATGCTGTTTTAAAATTAAGACTACAAGCAATTGAACCCAAATATCTAAATGTACATTCTTTTCTGTACTGCCTGTCAGCTAGTATTGCAAAACTAGTGACAGTTTTTGAAAGTTGTTGTTACCGATTTTGCCTACTGGAGCAAGATACCTTAAGTTACAACAAAATCTTCGGAAATAAATCTAAATAATATCTGTTATAGAAACACCCTACTGTTTACCAGCCCTTCCCCCACCCCTTCAGAATCACAAGCAGCTCTCTTCTGTGACAGACAAATACAGATGGTGAAAACCGAGTTTATGTAGCATATCCCTTGGTCCATTGTCTGGCTATTCTGTCCTGGTCTGCTCTGTTGGTCGTACACTAAGTAGAGTTGCAGTACTTACTACCAAAGGGTCAGCTGGATTACAGTCCTTAAGAAGTGAGTGGAGAGAAAGGAGGACTTTAAGAATAGTCAGCGTTGGGTTCCAGTTATCTTCGAATATGTCCAAGCGAATTACTCCTCGACTGCTGTTAGCACGACAGCGGTAGATTCTTGTCCGAAGTTCAACCTTTGGAGGCTGGAAGGAGTACTCTGGTGTGAAAGTGATGGAAGACACTGCCTGCATCCGCATCCGGAAGGTTCTACAATGGTCCACCTGCAGGCATAGATGCTGGCTTTGGGACCAGCACTGCGCTTGGGGGAAGGGTCTTAAGCGTTATCCTTCTGAATGCTCACGGTGCTGGTGGATATTGGAGTCTTTGCTGGTGCTGACCTTCCTTTCCTGCGTCTTGGGGGATGTTTGTTTCTTTCTCTGCTGGTTGGAGATCGAGATCGAAGATGAAGAGCTGCTGGTCTGTTCTGTCACCCAACATAGTGAGTGCTCAACCCCCACCCCCATGCCCTGCCTCCACAAATGGTCCCATTCTCTGTGTCTGGCTCCTCTGAGGAGCAGGCTGCTGCTGCTGCAAATGGACCTGGGTACTCATCCTCCCTCCCTCCCGCCCTTCCTCCCTCCCTCCCTCCCTCTTTCTTTCCTCACTTTCTCTCCTCCCTCCCTCCCTCCCTCCCTCCTTCTCCCTCTCTCTTTCTCTCCTCACTTTCTCTCCCTCCCTCCCAGTCTTCTGAGTAGCTAGGATTACAGACATTGCCACCAGCACATAGCTCACATATTGAATTTTTATTTAATAAGATAAAGTAAAAATTAATATAGTTTTAGAAAGCTCTATGCTCAATGAGTATTATGGTTATTTCTACTTTTAGATTATTTTGTGACATTACTAGGATATCTTTTTGATTTGTAAATTCCACAAACCAAAAAGAAAAATGAAAGCATATCCTGTATATTTTCTCTTTTTTTTCTTATAGTTTTTACAGTGAACACTGCCATTATTATTAAAAAAATTAGTGCTTTTAAGAAAAGAATTAAAATGAAATATAAACATTTTAAAAGCCTGTGAATTAAAAAAATTTCCTTTTTATATTTATTTTTCTAAAACATGTTGAAAGTCCCCCTACCATCACTCTTGTCTCGTTTCATATATAATAAAAAATATTATCTGTACTACTTACTGGCTAATGACCTACAAATTTTATTTCTCGGAGTATATATTATTTATGTCTTGCTTATATGAATAAAAAATACATATAAAGTAAAATGTGCTTTTATAATCCTGAAGTAGCTGTACAAAGGAGTTGCAGTTTATTAATACATTGCCTCTTGATTAATGTCACCTCTTTCAACTTTCTCACCCACCACTTCACTCACTTTTCTTAGTTTTTTTTTTTTTGGTTTTGTATTGAATTTGTGTTTCCATTTAACAGAGTAATTTAGGTGTACAATGCATCTTGATCTATGATATCCCCTTCAACATTTTCTCCTCCCTTTGATGAATTCCTTCCCTTACTTTTCTTAACTTTGTGGCATATACAATGAGTTCTTGACTGCATTCCTTCTCCTTCCCTGCTTTATTCATCTACCCCTCTCCCTTTGACCCTACCTCCCCTTTTGCAAGTACTCATTTCCTGGTACTTGTTTTGTTTGGCTTTAACTTTATCTAAAGAATTATGCTATTTTAGCTCTCCATTGAGTCTATTATATTTCAGTTAATTCATTTGTAACTGCTTGCATACCTGTGAATTTTTATTAGCATATATTAATTATAATATGTCCATATATGCACATAATGTACTTTGATCATATTTAGCCAACATATCGGCTTTTAAGATACATACATATATATGTATGCCTATAACATATATATATATGCATATATAGACAGAGAGAGTGAGTGAAAGAGAGAGAAAATAGAAAAAGGACACAGAGAGAAAGGAAGCAGCAATACCAATACAGAAGAAAAGTGCTTATAATTATAGTTGATTTTTTTTCTAGGCATAGAATTTTAAAGCCATTTTATATACAAAAACAGAAATGACTACATATTTTAAGTAAACCAAATCAGCCCTAACATATTTGTTTCAGTGCTTTTTAGCCTTAGGAATTACTTTAGTGCATATACTTTATAATTTTAAGTATACACATTCATCTCTAAGCTTTTTAAGACCAATTTTGTGATGGTTAATCTTTAGAAAACTTAATAAAATAATTATTTCTACTGATATTAAGCAGTAATGAGAAATACTACACCCATCAAAAACATTTCAAGAACTTGAGAAACAGCATACAATATACTTTTATTTTCACCTACTCAAGTTGAACCTAATATTTAAAAATTATCTCTAATAAGCCATTCTCTCAAATCATTCTGCCTTTGGAAGTAATCACGATTCAAGCTCCGATGAGCAGTAGAGCCAAAAAGCATTGTTTTAGTTTTTTGCTGCTTTTAAAACCAGTTTGTTTTCCTGGAACCAGTCTGCCAAAGTCTTTTTGCAGTTCAGTAGTTAAGTGAGAAACAGATTTGCCATTAAAATGCACAGTCGTGCCATCTGCATAAAGATGTATAGAGCAGTAATGACATATCCATGTGAAATCATTAATAAAAAGAGAAAAGAAGAATGGGCCCATGACTGGCACTGTTGCTTAATAACTGGAAGGAGAAGGAGAGGAAGAGACAGCCCTGTGAACAGTAACAGATTGATGTCTGTCGGAGCCATTTCTTATCTTTTGACAGCGTTTGGGCTGCAGCCCATGCTCTGTACCTTCTGTAGTCAAAGCCCATGGTTCACTAGGCCAAAGCAGTTTGAGAAATTAATATAACCATCACTTAATTCAGAAGTTCCCTCCAAGAATGTCTTCATTAATATTAGGTTGTCATGGAGTGACATATGAAGACTTGGCAAATTCCTTCCTGGATTTTCATATGTACGACTTATGTGTATTTTCCTCATCCACATCTTTCAACCTTCTGAATACTTATTATCCAGAATAACCACCGGTACAAATGGGCTTTACTATATGAATTCTTTCTTTCTTTTATATCATAGAGTTTTTGTGGATGCTAATGCAAGTTATAAGTTAAATAAATGGCACATAATTTGAAATACACATTGCAAGGTTAGGAAACGGATTAAGGAAAGAAAGAGAAATTAAGTAAATTCTACATTTAGGCAAAGTTATATTTTTTTCTTTATCCTGGTACTAAAGTTTGTAAATGGTATTTATTTCTCTATATTGTTGGATTTTCTGATAGAATCCTAATAAATAAGATCCCATTGCCTGTTAAGTTAAAAAAAACTGTTAAATTAAAAATAAAACCTGCTAGTTCCTCCCTGCCCCCAAAAATATGTAACTCAAGCATCAAAAATATAGCTCTGTGGAAAAGTGCTTATCTAGCAAGTACACTATCTTAGGTTTGATCCCAATACTGAAGAAATAAAAGACTAAAAATATATAAAGGCATAAATAACTAATTTTGTCCAGAACACAATGGGGATATAAATTTATAGGAATCATGGACTGATGGGGAATGCATAGATTTAAGTGACATTTATCTGAAAGGAGAAAAACAAAAAGCATATATTTTGGGAAGTGATAATGGCCATTTTGATAGTGTAAATCAACCTGTTATACTTTAGTTACTGGCTATTGTCATTGTTATGGAGAATAGTACTCAAAGAGAACCGAAGTTTGGCTCAATGTCATCAATATTTCCTCCCGCTATCAATGGGTTTGTGCAAAGGAGAAGATAGGCCGAGGGATCCAAGTGTGAAAGCCCTGCAAATGACTCAGGTGAATAAGTCAGTAAATAAGTAAATAAGTCAGCCTCTCTGTCATAGTTTTCTCCTGTAAACTTGCATCTCTTTTTAGCCTTTTCATTCTAGAAGGCTATTGTGATACTGTTATACAATTATGAGGCTAAAGTGTATGTTAAAACTTTTCCTTGACCCCTGTAGCAACTTTTTCAATGGTTGCTAATGGACTCCATAGCTGTTCAAAGCACAATTGCTGGTGAAAGGTGTCAGCAGGCGTTTCTTCTTCATCTCTTTGCTCTTAGAGGGCCCGGTTATGTGTTGCAGCTGTGGTTGGCATGGAAGGCACAAGGAATGAAACAAGCCTAGTTAATTACTTTATAGAGTTTACAGAGAGGACAGGAAGAGAAGAATCAAATATGTAAGTGTCAATTGCACTAATTGATTTGGGACATGTGCTGGGATTTCAGGGAAATCCTTGTGGAGAATTGGTGCTTGAGCTGTGTAGTATAAGCAGGAGTGAAGTGGGCATTAGAATTTGGAGTGGAAAATGCCAAAAATATGCAAAAACAAGGAGACCATACATTCAAAGGTCCTGAACACACTGGAGAAGCTGAAAGCTATTATTCCTGGGTGAGAAGAAGGGGAAAGAAGGGATGTGGCAGAAGTGGAAGGGTCAAACAGGACCACATCATGCATAAGCTTGTGGGCAAGGCTTTAAAAATATTTGTTTGTTTTGCCAGTGATGGGGCATGAACTGAGGACCTTGTACTTTTATTTGGCTTTTTCTGTGCAAAGAGAATGCTCTACCAATTGACCCACCTCTGGCTTTTTGCTGCTTAGTTGGAGATAAGAGTCTGTTGGATTTATCTGCCCAGACTGACTTTGAACTGCGATCCTCAAATCTCAACATTGGAAGTAAGTAGAATAGCAGGTATGAGGCACAGGTGCCTGGCCTTCTAAATATGGTTTGATTAGTTACTGATATACTTCTAAGGCCCATTCCTAGGGGTTTATAGAACATCTATATACTTCTGTGATGGAAAGACATGGTGCTTCTAATCTTAGACATTGTAGTGGCTTTACTTCACCCTTTAATGCAGGAGCTGCTTGCTTATCAGCATAGATAATGCTGGGGTAGGGATTAAAGAGATGAGTAGTAACAGCAAAACATAAGAAGTCTAAGGCTCAGTAATGCCACTCCAAAGTGGCACTGGCTCATCCAATGCCATTTCTAGGACTTTATTTTTCTTTTTTTGGTCAGTTGTGGAGCTTGGACTCTGGGCTTGGGCACTGTCCTTGCGCTCTTCAGCGCAAAGCGAACACTCAACCGCTTGAGCCACAGTGCCACTTGGTTTTCTAGTGGTTTATTGGAGAGAAGAGTTTCACGGACTTTCCTGCCCAGGCTGGCTTTGAACCTAGATCCTCAGATCTCAGCCTCCTGAGTAGCTAGGATTACAGGCGTGAGCCACCGGCGCCCGGCTAGGAAATTCTTTTTAAGTTCTAATCAACAACATTTACTGATCAGAATAATCCTAAACTGTAAACTCCTTTCCTTTATTTTTTTTTATATTTACACAGTCCTTAGACTATTTGAAGGACTCAGAACCCCTTGCTGCTCAGAAGGGGTGGACTGCACAATTGCAGCATCAGGATCATATGTCCACAGCAGTCCTTCATCCTACAATTGCCTCTGTACCCAAATCTGCACTGCAGCAAGATCTTCAAGGGGATTTTTACAACCTATTAAAGTTGAAGATGTGAATCTCTAAGTCCTTTGATACATGAATTCAAAATAATTTATAAATTAAGTCTATGTAGTCATTTAAAAAATTAGCTTTCTTGTAGTTTATGATCATTTTAATGCTAAAATGTCTTTAACACTTGCATAATTTTAAAGCTAATTATTGTTATGGAAAATGTTTCACTGGGAAACAATTACTCTAGGCACAGGGCCAAAAGTTTCAAGGTTTAAAATTTACTCAAAACACAACAAAATATTTTGAGCATATACATATTTCCTTGTTGGGTAGAAATAACCATGTAAAGGATCAATTATTGATCACTGAAATTTCCTGTGAGCAAACCACACACACACACACACACACACACACACACACACACACACACACACACACACACACACACACGTGCGCACACTATAGTTAAAAACAAAGCAATAATCTAAAGACATGTTCTTTATACTAAAATCACTGTCAAATAATCATTTAGCCCTTAAGACCTTCATAGTCAAAACCTAGAACTATTTATGGGACTCATGTTTGAAATTTCCAAGAGTATTTGGACTTATTTGGAACCCATGTTTATATAATAAAAACACTTTCTTAACAATTTATTTAACTAAATTTGGAGCAAGAAGCTCTCAGAGGATGCATGAATCACGGGAGCTTTGCCAGATGTTTTGGAGTGTAGAATTCAAAATGCATTAGCAGCATGGCATGTCATGAAGTTTGATGTAAAACATTTCTTTTCCCTTTCCAAAAAGCCTTGTTTAGTTTCTATTGTAAGGCATGAACTATGGTGACAGTTCATAGCTCTAGGGAAACATCTAAAATCCATAAGTAGTATCTACCCAGACAGTGGAAATATGAGGCAATTATCTACATAATCAGTGTCGTAGAAAAGCCTGGCCACCCAGCCATATTCAGATATCCAAGTCCAACGTGATTACGTACCTGTTAGCTTTATTTCATTTTCTATGCCTCAAGTGCTACAGAAGATCTTCTGACCCTTGCTGCATCTCCACCTTCCTTGACTTCAAGAGGTAAATGTTGTGCTTTACAGAGTAAAAACTAGAGTTAGACTTGTCTTCTGAAATGTCTCATAGTTTACCACTGTAGACATAGAATTCTCAAGTTTCTTTGGGATCCTACCTGGCTATTTATATATTCTTCTTCTCATCTCTGGCCTCTGAATTTTTCCTTTTATATTTTGTTTTTTCCCCAGTGTTGTATCAAATATGCTCTAAGTGGAGGGTTGATTAATTTAAAAACAAAGAACAAAAAAAGCAAAGCCCTCCTCTCACAAATCTAAAAATAAGATATACTCAATTATCTTCTTTTGACCTTTTTTTTTGTCTTTCTTTGCCTTTCTCTCTTCTCTTAGCATTAAACTTTTTGGGAAAGAAATCAGCTTTCTCCAACTTCTCTTTTCTTCTTACCCAGCTTGTCCAATTCTGACACTATTGTTGATGATATCACCAATTATTCTTTTGTTGCCAAAGCCAAGTGTTAGTTTTCATCCCTTATATACTCACTCTCTCCCTTGCATTCCTTATTTTCTCAGCACCAACTTGAAATTCTCCACCTCCTCCTTCCTTAGATTTCAAGATACCACTTTTTTTTAATGTGTTTGCCCACTTTTAAGATTTCCTTTCGAAGTTCTAGCCACATTTCCAGAACTAGATTCCTTCATTCTGTTTTCTGGTCATCTGATTAACTCAGTCTCTGGTTTGCTTACCATTTTTTGCACTGGTTCGTACCTATATCAGACCATTTTCAAACAGCTTTTAGAAGTATCATCTTTAAATGGTTTATTTTTAGCCTAAAAAAATCTCCTTATTCCTCATGATAAGAGCAAAGGTGACTCCTTTCTTTAAAAACATAATTATCATAAACAGTGATTTACATAGATCTAAATTTTTGTTCATATAGGGTATGCGAAAGTAGCAAGGTTGAGGAAAATAGTAATCTGCAAGTATAATAGCTGGATTGTGTTTATGTGGTTTTGGTCTTATGTTAATGGTTGTAAATGCATATTTTAATTTCACAGTATTCCTGTGATATGATCTCACTGGCACCTTCATAAACTGACCACAAAACTGAGGGTAATGACTTGTCCGAAGTCATTTAGAGAGCAAATAGATTTTGCAGCTTGGCAGACGCGGAGGGAGGCGGGGGAGCAGCTCCTAGGCGGGCCTCATCAGCCCAGTGGCTGGAGCAGCCCTTGGTGGGAGCAGCTCTGTGGCCACCTGGAACGCCAGACCCAGGCACAGAGCTTAGTCACCGAGCAGCCAGCCACAAGGAGTCCAGGATTACTAGGTACCCTGCCGGGACTCCACCCCAATGGAGACCAGCACTGGTGGTGGCTATCAGAGCTTGGCTCCGGACTCCTTCCTCCACCCAGGTAGGTGCACCATACTTGAAGAGGACAAAGCGGCCAGAGCTCTTCTTCTTATCTCCCCCTACTCCACCTGTTGGCTCCCAGCAGGAGGCCACCGCGACTCATACTGGGGGGCAGGGGGGGGGGAAGGCAGCACTAGGAACCTGTGTCCACCATAGCCCTGGCTACATGCAAGAACCTCCCCCTATCTGCAGATCAGACCAAGCTCTTTTCAGCTAACCCCGGGTCAAGTAAGCACAGGGGCACTTGCTTGCCAGGAACCCAGTGTGGGCCAATCCACCCACTGTAGCCAGCCAGGACCAAGTGAGGACTGCCACCTGTTGGGCACGAACAGGCCAATTTTGGCATGGCCCTGACAATCCCCGAACCCAACTGTGTATATTACAAAGAAAGATGACAAGATTTATAGCAATCAAGACAACAAAACAAATCCCAAAGCCAGCAACAACTCAGTGAGAATGAAAAAGAGATGGAGGACAAAAGAACCGTTAAAGAGATGATGACAGAACTGGCCAAAGAAATAAGAACGTTGATGCGAAAATAATTTCAAGAGTACAAAGAAGAAATGACAAAGAAGATCCAGAAATGGAGACAAAAACAGAAACCCAGAAAGTAATGAAGATAAAAATCAGGAACACCTATACATACACTCAGTAAAGATGAAATTAACACTATAAGAACAGATTTCAACCAAAAACACAGAAACATAAAAGGCTCAACTTCCACAGTACAAAGCAGTGGAAAGTGGAATCAGTACAAAGTGGAATCTATAGGTAACAGAATAAGTGAAATGGATAAGAGAAGTCGAGGATAAAACAGAGGAGCTAGAATAAAAAGTCAAAAGTATGGAAAAAACACTTAGAAACTACCAAAGGGAAATCCAAGAACAGACTCAGCTAAGAAATCAAATCTATGCGTAATTGGGATCGACAAGGGGAAAGAATTTAATAGTAAAAGCATTGAAAACCTATTCAGTAAAATAATAAAAGAAAACTCCAATTGTAAGAGAGAAAAAACCCACCTGCTTAACAAAAGCATATAGAAACCCTAGTAGTCAGGGTCCAAGAAGAAATAATTCTAGACACATCATAGTAAAAACACTAGACCTAAATAGCAAGAAATTAATTTTAAATGCTCCAAAATCAAAGGAGGAGCTATATTACAATGGGAAAAAAAATCAGAATCACTGCAGATCTCTCCACACAAACCTTCAATGAAAGGAGAGCCTGGAACAGTATAATTCAACCCCTGAAGATCAACAACTGCCAACCCAGACTGGTATATCCAGCAAAGCTATCATTTACATTGGAGGTGAAACTAAAACCTTTTAAGACAAACAAAAATTAAAGGAATTTGTGAACGCTAAAGCAACTTTACAAAGAATACTAAAGGGAGGAATATAATCTGAAGACCATCAAAACCAAGGAAACACTTCAAACAAAAATATCACTAGAAGACCAATTTAGTAAGCACGGGAAGAGGAAGAAGCAAAATACAGGAAATCAAGAAATAAAATAAAACCACATACTTACAGTTATCTGATATTCAACAAAGAAGCTAAGGACATATAGTGGAAAAACATAGCTTAATCAACAATTGGTGTTAGGAAAACTGGGCAGCCAGCCATATGAAGAAAACTAAAAGTGGATCACTGCTTGTTACACTTCACCAACATCAATTTAAAGTGGATTAAAGACCTCAACATCAGACCTGAAACTCTGAAACTACTTCAAGAGAGAAGAGGGGAGACAGTAGAACTTACAGGTATAGGCAAGTATTTCTGAATAGAATCTCAGGGATACAGCAGATAGGAGAGAGACTTGGCAAGTGGGACTGCATTAAAATAGAAAGTTTCTGCACAGCTAAGGACATAGTTACTAAACTAGAAAGACAGCTAACCAATTGGGAAAAGATCTTCATAAGCAATACATCAGACAGAGGCCTAATATCCAATATATACAAGGGGCTCAAGAAAGTAAACCCTACACAACTTAATACACCAATAAGTAAATGGGCAAGGGACCTAAGAAGAGATTTCTCAGACAAAGAGGCAAGACAGGCAAAGAAACACATGAGAAAATGTTCACCATCCCTAGCCATAAAGGAAATGCATATCAAAACCACCCTGAGATACCATCTCAGTCCAGTTGGACTTGCCAACATTTTGAATTCTCACCACAAATGCTGATGAGGATGTGGGGGAAAAGGAACCCTACTGCACTGCTGGTAGGAATGTAAACTAGTACAACCACTATGGAAAACAGTCTGGAGGTTCCCCAAAAAACTAAACATAGACCTTCTCTACAACCTAGCCATACCACACCTTGGCATCTACCATGAACATCATGAGCCAAGAGATGATAAGGATTCCTGCACATCCATGTTCATTGTCATACTATATACCATAGCCAAGATATGGAAATAACTCAGGTGTTCCACAATAGACGACTGGATCCAAAAAATGTGGTATCTATGTACAATGGAATTTTACACAGCCATTAGAAATAATAAAATAATGTCACTTGCAGGGAAATGGATGGAACTAGAACAAATCATGTGAAGTGAGGTAAGCCAAGATCAGAGACAAATGTCACATGTTCTTCCTGATATGCAAAAATTAGATTTAAAAGGCACTGAGACATGACAAAATATACAGATTCTAGATACCCACATACAGTAGGACCAAAAGAGTATAGTCTTAGGAGAGAATCACAAAGGTGTAATGCCCAAACAAACCCCTTCTATGTTTATAAAGTAATGTACATGCTGAAACGAACTCCAAAGATATGGAAACAAAGGACTTTTAATTCGTTTTCTCCTTTTTTGTTGACTCCATATTCTTTGCCTTCTATCTGGTGTATTCACATCCACATCTATAGGACCGAGGACACAAAATCAGAGGGAAAGGGGTGGGAAAGTGCAGCAGTGGAGCTCACTGGCTGCACTGGACGTGATGAAAATGAGCTACACAAATCGTGAGTGGCGATGCAAGAGAATGAAGGAACAGGCAATACTATGCAAAAGGAAATACATTTATTTCTGGATGTACATAAAGGTGACCCTGTTGTATATCCCCTTTAAAATAACAATCAAGTAAATTGGGGGGGGGAACATATCTTTTGGTATATTGTGCCTACTACGTCATTCCTGACTTGTACTGACTAGAACCTGAGCCACACCAAAGTCTGCTCTCATTATTCTTTTCAAGGCGGTATGACCTGGGTTCTGAGTGTGCCTGGAATCCCTGAAACTGGATTTGACTTTCTGGACTTCTTTCCTGAGTCTACTTGGAAGCTAAACTGTCAGAGTCCCAATCTCTGGCTAAGCGCAGGCATCCTTAAGGTACCGTACAGGTAGAAGACCACAGAAGTCTACTTGAGGTTTCATCTGTGAGTCAGGACTTGGCTGGAAAGAGGAAGCAAATGGCTACCAGGGATTGGGGTTAGGGGCTCTGCTGTACCACAAGCTGGCATAGAAATGCAAGGAATGGGAGCAGTTTGAAACCTTAGACCCCAAAATTTAAAATGTAAATTTTTGCAAGTGGAAAAACAATTTGTAGTTCACTAGCATTATTCAAAACTTTAAAATATTTATACCTATGCATTCTTTTAAATCTCTTTCCCTTGAATAGAACCACACTAAATAGTTAAAATTTTGTTTAAAAATGCAAGAATTACATGCAACAATGATGTAGCATTAAAATATCTAAGAATCAGTATTAGGGACCTTTTTAAACTCCAGGCACTGACTTGGCAGGGAGTGGCCTGAGCATCTGAGTCTCTACCAAGCTCTCTGGTAACTCTGAGCCTATTTGTTCCTGGGCCACATTTGAACATCAAGGACCTGTAGCACTTGTTTCAAATGCAAATTTGTGGGCATCCCCCCTCAGAAATTCTGATTTCAGAAGTCTAAGTAGGACCCAGATGGTGAGCAAAACACAAATGTTTGCAGAAAGAGCCAAGGTGGTACTGGGAAGGTGGTCTGTGCCCAGGTGTTGAGCACAAATGCTCCGGAGCATGCTTGTCAAGCTTTCCTGGGCAAACAGATTCTTAGTTTGGGAGGTGTTGCTTTCTGGTAGGCTCCAGGTAAAGCCTGCCTGAAATGGACCTACCAAATACTCTCCAGGGTATAAGGGACCATTTGGGGGTCTTGAACATTTGGCTATTTTTCATCCAATCTATTTCATTGTGACATGAAGGCTAAGAATATAATTACAGACATAATGTCTATGTTCAGCCTCCTCAATTCTTTGTCTCATTTGCTTCACAAGGATCTGCAAGACCTTTGTGTGACCCCAGGTATGACAGTGATCACTCCTGAGGGTTTCTGCAAATTATTCAGGAAGCTAGGAAGACAAATGAAGAACTTATGAGTGCCAAGGTAGAATGAGTGTACACTGTTGCAAAAACATTTTAGATTTGTCCATCTCTAATGTGAGGTGAGAAGAGATTTTTTTTTTGCTATGTTCTTAACTAGTGATTCTTCATTGCCATTTTACCTACACAATGATCTTGGGAAACGGAGCAACTTGCTTAAGTGACAGAGAAAATAATGAATGAAGGTGAGAGAGTTGTTAAGTAGCATTAATGGTCTCAGTTGAACTGTCTGGCATCTATTATTTACTGTATTTCTCACATTTATTTTTTGGCACAATAGTCTGTTAGTAGATTACATACTACAGGCAGAAAAGGAGCTTTTGAATTGGATTTATTTCATGCAAGATAGAAAGTTCAAACTGATTTATCCATGTACAATGGAATAAGATTCAGTGATCCTTGATGAGACAAAGCCGAAATAATTGAGAATCAGGAGCCTGAAATATTACAGGCCGTTTGTTCATCTCAGAAATCTCACACTATTACTGAAATTCCTCTGAATTCATTAATCCCATTTAATGGCAGCTGTTACAAATCCACATGGACTTTTGGGTGAGAAAAAATAATGAACCATAATACTCTCATTCCTCAGAAAATAATACAATTATTTTTACTTTGCAGTAGCTTACAATTAAAAGAGTTTGAGATTTTGAGCTGACATAACTACAAATTTAGCAAAAAAGTAGGCATTTAATGATAGAGTTCACTTTGGTGGTTTAGGTTTTATTTTGAATGTTTGTTTTGTCTTAAAAACACTAATGCTGAAATGTTGTCTCAAATCTTTATTTTCGAATCACTTATTATATTGCCATAAATTATAGGGTGCCATGAAGACCAGATTTACAAGAAAGCACAGTTTACTGTCTCATTTTTTTCTATAAATAACATGACACTTTATGAAATAAGAATTATCATAGAAGTTGCTCTTTTTCCTCCTATAACTCTAGTTGCAAGCACTGAGCAAATGGCCTTCCTCCAAGTAGCTCAGTAGACTAGGCCAAATATAGGCATCTAATGGGTAGAGGTTAAATGTAGGAAGTCTGAGAAAGACAGTAATCTATAATTTCGCCACAATTATAATGTTTCCCTTAAATAATAGTCCAGTCCATGGGGTGAGTGCTAACAAATGCCTTTTAAAGATGCTCTTATTGCTTTCATTGTTTTGATGCTTTAGAGTTTTCCACACATGCCTTGAGAAACAGCAGAAGGCCTGGGCCATGACCTTCAGTGGTTTGGAGGCTGTGGGTAACAATCAGCTGGAGACCTCAGCTCATCACCCGGGGTGGAGTACATTATTGTCTAGAAGGCCAGGCTGGTCTACATTTACAGGAAGCAAAACTAGCAAAGTTTAAGAGACCCAGTCTAGATTACCCTGACCTTCATCAAAGCCCCACAGTGCACAGAATAGAATGTTTCGTTCATTGAGGGCTCAAGAGAAGTCCTGTTCTTTGTCCAATAAAGAGGTAACATAGCTAACAATGTGCCATTTAAACAAGTTCAAGTGTAAATCCTATTTACATTTACGTTGACTCACACCCTCCTTTTGCAAAAGGCAAATTGACCAGTGAAGCTGTCACCCTTGATTAAAGAACCCAATTGGCCTTATAGACAACACTGTGGGTATAGTGTAGACAGAATATGCTCCAGGTCCCCAAATCTTAAAAAAGGAGGGGGGGCATTAGACTTGTTAATTACAACAAAGGAATATGAAAAAGGAGAGCGATGGATACCTCAGTAATTAGACCAATAATCTTAGAGTCTAAGGTACATTGATAACAAAATCTGTATTTAATCTAATATCCTGGAATTGTCTGACTGGAGGAAAAGTCCTCCTTAGGATCAGCTGGTAATGTGAATAGTAAAACACAGACAACTGTCCTGAATAGATTTTATTGGTGTATTTCGGGAGAGTCCTGCTCTGTCCCCGGTCACACGCTGTACCATTATGGATTGTGATTAAGGATGGGATCCTGTGTTTTGCCAAGTTTCAAACCCACACAAAATTGTAGGGTTAGAGTCTGGAACTACAGCTTTTTGGTGTGGAGTTTTTCTACTTATGGCAAAATGTGGCTTCCAGGAGGGTGAGTTAAGATGTCTCAAAGGGAAAGAATTCTTCTAGGGGAACATTTTGATAATTCAAGTGTAAATAAATATAAATCCAAAACACATTTTTAATTAAAGGGAAATTGCTTAGAACAACACATTCACTCTCCTTTTGCATAACTCCACTCACAATCCCAAATGAAGTTCCAAAGGGGCAGGTAGCTTTGCAAAGACTGGGATTATGAACCCACACTGGACTGGCTCTCTCAGTGTATCTAAGGGCCACAGTCTCAGAATATTAACATGTATATATACATATATACTAATATATGTATATAAATATAATATATAAATCTATATTAAATAAAGCAACAAAGAATAAAATTATTGCTCTAAATCACAATACATTATATTAAATAAAATAGAAACTGATTATAGAGCATATATCCTGATATATGTATATAAATATAATATATAAATCTATATTAAGTAAAGCAATAAAGAATATAAGTATTGCTCTAAATCACAATACATCATGTTACATAAGATAGAAAGAACTGATTTTGGAGCATATGTTGTCATTTCCCCACAGGGAACATACCAAAATGTTGGCAACTTTTAACAAATGAATGAAGTGATCTTTTCATGAACAAGTTTTCCATTTGCCAGGAAGTCTCTGTTCTTTGAAAGCCACAATACCTTTGCATCTTCTGTTCTTTATCCATTCCATCACACCGAAGGCACTCGAATTACTGTACACAAAATATGAAATTTTAGTTCAAGCTTTCCGTTCTCTCTTAAGCTGTGCTTCTTGTAGCTTTTGAGATATCTTGTAATTTTTTCATAAAATGCTTTCAAACCTATCTTCTCCACATATAGATATATAAGAATATGTAGAATAAGCCACCATTCAAAGGGAAAGAAAACAGTAACAATGGCAAGGGGGGATGTGAAAAGGAGTATTCAGTTGCCCTCAAACATTGGTAGTAATCTATCTGTGGCCTAGTATTTTTTCTTTAATCCTGGCTTCAATAAGGAAACCCAAAGCACCAATTCATAATCTCTTAGAGAACACTCACCAGCTACAAGGACAAACAAATTTTAGTATTTCTTTTCCCTATTTATAAAAATAAATGTTCCAGAAATTTAATTTGTAGAAATAAAGTGATTAAAATGAGTATATAAAAATGAGCCTTGAATTTTTAAAATGTTTTTATTGTAAAAATACTTTACATAGGGGTTACAGTTACATGAGAAGGTAATGAGTACATTTCCTATTGAGCATTTTTACCGCCTCCTTTGCTTTTCCCCTACCACCCATCCCTCCCTACCTTCCAAACTCCTCCCCGCTCCCCCTGCCAAAGTTTGAAAGTTCGTTTTCAACACAGTGTCTTGTACATCTCATTGTTATTTTGTTAGTTCCTTTCCCCTCCCCAAATTAAAAAATGTATAACAAGATACAGGGCACCAGAATCAAATACAGGGGTTATACTGTGGGGGAAGAACATACAAAAAAAACAAACAAAAAACCCACATAGTACATTATAAATACATAAAAACAACAGCAAGAAAGAAAAAAAATCACTTAAAGAAAAAATAACACTTGTGTCTCTATCTTAGGGTTCATTTTGCTTAACATCATCTTTTATGGTCATATGTACATAGCTTTTGACCTCTTCTGCTTGTCCTAGACATATACTAGTTATTGCAAATAAAGGAAACCATGGGACATATGTTTCTTTGGGCCTGGCTTATTTCACTTAATACATAAGTGGGCTAAAGACTTAAAGAGAAACTTCTCTGAAGAGGAAATAAGAATGGCCAATAGAAACATGAAGAACTGCTCAACTTCTCTAGCCATAAAAGAAATACAAATCAAAACAACATTGAGATTCCACCTCACCCCAGTTAGAATGGCTATAATCAAGAACAGTTTTCTTAAGAACATTTCTGCAACTGTCATTTACCTTTTGTTTCTACTGTGTATGTATCTGTCTCCCCTACTAGGCTGAATTCAATTGAGCAGGTATGTGTTATTCTTTTTGATAGCCTCAGTATTAAGCAATAGATCTGGAGCTCACAGGAGTTACCCAAAAAAAGTGATTCATAAACTTTTTAAAGTAGATGTTTGTGTGTGCATGCATGATTCTCCTCCAGGCTCCATAGTGACAAAGAAATGTATCATAGTTTGTAGGCCTGCTGTGGTTTCCAGGGTATATGGAACCCCTTCTCCAGCAGGTGTGTATTTACATAGAAATAAGAGCTGACCAAAATGTTCAAGATTCTAAGTGTAAGGGACTTTTGATCACCTTTATCATATAATTTATTACCATTTTCTCAGTATTCACAATATAATCTTGTCAAGACAAGTAAACATGAGATCTGATTTTTGTTTTAATTACTAAGGGCACATACCTGTGACGATGTTTTTAAATACACTTAAAAGTATTTTAAGTTAAGACTATACATTTGTTAGTGAAATCATTTGTCAGCAAAGGTAAAATTAATAAATATATCTAACTCATTTATTTAGACTTTGAAAATATTATTTTCATTTCTACATGAATTGCCAGAAATTCAGTAAAAGTGCACTTCAGGGATTTCAAAGTATATTACCACATATGGAAAGAAGCATAATTAAGAAATCAAAGATTTATATAAAAAATAATCAGCTAACTTTAAATTCTGAACTTTAGTCTGTTTCTTATTTGTGATTTCTAAGTAAATATTTGGTATTTAAAATCAGTTTGCACAAAGCTTTTACTTTTCAGAAATTAAAACTATTTCATTTTACTTAATATTTAATGCTTACCATCTCAGTAACCAAGAGACAACGTAGCAAAAGCAATGAAGACTCATGATTCCTTTTTCTTTAACGGAATTCTTTCCTTTTTAGGTTAATGATTAAGCACATTGCATGGCATAATTGGGGGAAGATGTGATTTCCCAGGCTGTGAATGACTTTCTGATAGGTTACAAATTTCTCCTGAAAAGATAAGCTACTGTATTTTCAATTGAACAATCAAAATGTCATCTTACTTCAAAGGAAAGTGAGTAATAATTGAATCCCTTGACTGACTTTATATTTCTTGCTATTCATTCATTATGGGATTCAGTTGGACAGAGTTTTATACTCCTATGAACTGAATGTATTTCTTCTGCACATGGATTTTTTCTACATGAAGAGAGGTATTGTAGAACCAAGTCAGGGCAATAAACCATTCATGCTAAGTAGTTAGTTGCCCTCTCAACATAATAAACACTAACTCAGCTTCTATTTTCTTAGACTTTCCTTTTGTTTCAAGGCATTAAATTTTTCTTTAAAGAGCCCGAGAAATAGAGGATAAGCAAACACACTTCTAAAGATGCACAGAATAGCCCAAAGCTGTGTAAAAACAAATGAACAAACAAACCACCTAAATTGAGCACTTTCTTGTGCAGTGGAGAAGCAGCCAATTTTATTGATTAGGAGTATCGGGAGGAAATCAAGGAAACATAAGGAAATAACTTTTTCATATATATCTAATTTGTCCCATTATTATTATTGCTACTGTTTAACATTTATCAAATACCACTTTATGATAAAAAAAAATCTACTGCTCTTGGCAAATGCCATGTGTTTCTTTTAAGAGGAAGACGAATTCAGATTCCTAGCACTGGGATAAGAACTCAACCAATGTTAGTCTTGAACTACAATGCATACAATTTTCATGTGGAATTCTCAAATAAGCTACATTTTACTCCTTACAAGTCTTTTGGTTGGCAGGCACCCTGACTTTCTAAGGCTTCTTCTCAATTCACATCTTTTACACCATTGAATTCAAGAAGTCTTATTAGCGGGATGCTGGTGACTCATGACTATTATACTAACTACTCAAGAGGCTGAGTTTTGAGGATCAAGGTTCAAAGGCAGCCTGAGCAGAAAAGTCTATGACTTTTATCTCCAATTAACCACCAAAAAGCTGGAAATAGAGGTGTGGTTCAAGTGGTGGAGAGCAGACCTGAGTGAATAAAACTAAGGGACAGCACCTAGGCTCTAAGTTCAAGTTCTAGTACTGGCACAAAAGAAAAGCAAGCAATAAAAGAAATGATATGACCACAGAAAACTCTTCTTGTTGAGAAAAAGGTTGGTGCTAGTCCAGGGCAATAAAATCTAGAAAGAGTGAGTATAGGTTAGTACACAAAAATCAGGCTCAGAACTTCATAGAAACAGTTCATTTTTATAGGCAATGTGTCGAGATTATACAATGACCAGAAGATTCATAGCCTAATGTGAGGATATGGGGTGAGTGGACCTGTCAACAGCATACTCCTTGTAGAGCTTAGGGGCAGAGAATGTGCAGCTGGGTATCCCCAAGAGTTGGAGTGGCTTGGAAATCAGAAGTGGAATTCTTCCCCAAAGAAGAATGTGGTTAGGCTGGATCTCAAGAAATGAATGGAAATGAACTTGTTTCAGGGCTGGAGGTAGCATGTCCTGCAGAGGAGAAAGGGTGTCAATTCTGATATAGAAGCAAAGTAGTGCATGCCAGCACTGTGGTGGGTTGTGGCAGGCAGGCAGATGGTCTGATTAATGCTGCAGTACTAACAGCAATTGCAGAGACTTTGAGGTTTGCTTTGAGATTCATACTGACAACAGTGAACACAGTTTGAACTCAAACAGTTTTTAAGCTGATGAGTACCAAATTACTTTTACAAAGATAAAACTGCAGTGACAGAAGAAGAGTGCTTTAACTGACTTTGAGATGTCACAGTGATTTTACCTCTTCAGGTTAATTTCTTTATTTAACTTTCATACAGCATTTAGGCTTAGGCCCTCATGGTTCAAGCCATATCCTTGTCCTTCTTTTTTTTGGGGGGGGGGTCCAGTTATGGGGCCTGAACTCTGGGCCTGGGCACTGTCCCTCAGTTCTTCAGCTCAAGGCTAGCGCTCTACCACTTGAGCCACAGTGCCACTTCCAGCTTTTTCTTTTTATTTATGTGGTGCTGAGGAATTGAACCCAGGGCCTCAGGCATGCAAGGCAAGTGCTCTACCACTGAGCCACCTTCCCAGCCCTATATCCTTGTCCTTTATTTGAGGGTTATGTTTCAGATGGGGTCTTTCTCTATCTTAGAGAGTATAGACACGATCCTCCTATTTATGCTCTTCACCTAGCTGGGATAACAGATGCACACCTTACTATCTGAGATGGAATCTTACTAAGTTTTTTTTTTTGCCCAAGCTGATCTCAAACCATGATCCATTCTCCTTGATCTTTAACCCCTAAGTAGCTGGGGCTAAAGGTGTAAAACTCCACAGCTGCTCATGCCTAATTAGTAAGCACAGTAACATGTGTGAGTGAAGGCTTTGAGAAAATAAAGACTACTGTTGGGCTTTATTAGACTACTTCCTCCTAAGCCAATGGACTTAACAAAATCATGAATTGTCCATCCTCATAGCAGATAACGTTCTCTTCTTCAGTGGATAGGGCCATGATAAGCTATTTGCTAAATCACTTTGCTGCCCATCTCATCATAAAAATTATTGCCACAGTGTCATTATTGGGATTTATTAAATATTCCTTTGATGCCATGCATCACATCAGTAATCACAATCCTTCAACAATTGCATTATGACCAGCAGCTATTAGTAATATTTATTTTATGCATTTCACAACTCCAAGCACTTCAATAAGCACACCCATGCATTATTGCATTCAATCCTCTAATGAGGCTATGAGGTAAAAATTCTCATCATAGCCCCCTTTTTCACATAAAGGCATTGAGCCTTTAAAAAGCAATATAATCTTCAGGAAGTAGCAGGCCTAGGATAGAAACTGAGGACCACTTTATACTTAAGCTACTGCTCTTGATAGTCTCAAATCCTGCCTGTTTAAGCCAGGTCCCACCAAAACTTTTTAACTTCTAACTTGTTTTTTTTCTCTTTCATAGATGATATACTATGCTTGTTTTACATGAACTTTTTATAGTTTGCTTTGTTTGTGTCAAATGGCCTTTTCAAAGACTCAGTTTTGTTTTGCTGTAATTTTGGCTTTATTGGTATTTTAAATCAGGGCATTTCTTCCTGTGGAGTCCACACAAGACACTCTTGGGACATCCTTCCATTGCGGCAGAAGCTAAAAATGGAAAATTCAGGGCCCTTCACTGGACTCTGGCTTTCTAATTGCTTCTGTGGTGCTCTTGCCACATTCCCAGATGTGTGAGAGAGACAGAGGGGACAGGGAGGGAAGTGAAATGTTAAAATAAGGCTAAGAAAACAGTTTGCCCAACAGATGTTAACCCCATTTATAATTTAAAAGTTCCTATTTTTGTTCACTACTTAAACCAGGAACATTTTAATTTGTCCTCCAAACATTGAGTGTTAGTAAGGCTCAAGAAAGCTTTTGTTGTTAATATTTTCACCAAATTTTCTTTCTAGACATAGGTCAAAGAAACAAGGGGGGCATGTTTTCTTTTGATTTGAAGCCTACTGTTATTATGAAGCCTTGTTGGGACCGACTGAGTCAATTTGTTTAAATATGTCTTTTCAGTTAATGTACTTACATTTATTCAAGATTGAGTAACCTATTGTTATGTCACACATCCTATTGGAAAAGCAATGTCCCAGAGTTACATTTACATATTTACAATGGAATAATTAAAATCAATTATAAATAGCCTCTGGCTCCATCCCCAAATCATTCTTATAGTAACCTAAGTCCCCAGATGGAATTTAGGAGACATTAAAAAGCCAGTTGAATGTTGTCTAATATATCAGCACAATCCTTCTAGTACCTATATCAGAAGAAGGTTGACAGTTATTTACAATCAAGAGACGAAGAGAATATCTACATAAACGTTAAAGCTATATTTGGAAAAGTTTTTTAACTGGCAAGATTGAGTTTAAACATGTGCCTTTCCTAATCTCCAGCCCTATATTCAAACACAGACAGAGGCAAGCTGACAGCTATGGGTAGTAAAAACCTCAGTGGACATTGGAGAAGCTGAAATAGTTGCAAGCCAAACTCTTGTGCTGTAAAAGGGCAGTAAACAGAGAATAAAGGCATAAGGAAAGAACAAAGAAAATAAAGTCCTTGAAAAAAGTAAAGAATGGCTTAATGTTGGGTGGAAGCTCAGGACATGGCCAGAGCACATTCTTTCAGAAAGAATATTCTTTTTGGATATTGTGTAAGTTAATTTGATACTTCTTTTTGTTTTTTCATGGTGACACCTTAATTATTTTTTCATAGGTAAAATCTATTTAAATGTAACTAGCTTGGTACTTGTCAGAGGGCTGACACAGGCAAACAGAAATCAGGAGGTGGTGAGTACTCTATTTATAATTGTGGAGATAGATATCATATGATGATATGATGATAATGATGATATGATGATTTAACAGCTTTTCATAGAATCATCGATTCGGAGACCTGGAAATGACCTTTGACACTAATTCCTCTGAGTCTTACTTTTTATTGAAGACAAACATCAACTAAGGCTCCAATATTTAAAATTAGCATATTTATATATTTCTGGGCTGTTTTCTCTGCTGTCTTGGTCAGCTATATGATCAATCTAGGTATGTCAGAGATACTAAGAATATTTAAATATTAAGAAAAATACGTTGGAGAGCACACTTATTTGGCAGAGGCAAATTTTAAAATTCAATTGTAAAGTATTTCTTTTAACCATATCAAATTTATATTCCATCCTTTTGTCTATAAGAAATGTCTCAACTTCCCAAGAAAATAGCTTTATTTTAAAATAATTTTTATCTGATCAGTTTTTAACTTTTTCCTTCCAACAAGTTTGTATACAGACATTTTGAACTGTTAGTCAGAAAATATAATTGCAAAAATCTATGAGCATGTTTGAAGAAATTTTAGGAAGCGATGGCATAAGTAATTTAGTAACCAAAGCAACATCAATAGAAATTTTACCAAAATTATTTCACAGCCACAAAACATTTTGCAGTGATAATTTTTTAATTTTTAAATTCTTATTTATTTTGTTATTATCATTAAGTAGTTGCGCAAAAGAATTGCCATTTTACATAGCAGTTTATGAATACAATATTTCTTGGTCAATGTCACCCCTTTGAATGTTCTCTTTAGAGATAAATATTTTAACACTAACTTTTATTTATGGAGTTAAACTACCTGTGGAAATAAAATCAAGAGAATAATCAAGGTTGTTTTATAAATTTAAATATACTACATATTAGTTATTGCATCATTATAATGTGCTATATTATCAGTTACATAAATTTTAAACAAATATTGCAACTAGCAATATAATAGAGCCTTAATACCATAGGGTTAGTTGTTGTTGTTGTTTTACTTTTTTTCTAGTAATTTTTAAGGTTTAACATTACATCTCATATGACTACTGTGAAACTTAAAAGACTGAAAATTAAAAGACTTCAGAAATCTAATGATTTTTAATGTGTTCACCATTAGAATTTTAAAAAATCTTTATATTTTTCTAGTGATAACAACAGAAAGAAAGATACTAATTATGGAGATAAATAGATGGAAAGATATTCAATTGGAAACCTACTTGCTTCCTCATTGAGACTGTAGGTTAAGGAGAAAAAAATATCCTAATTTAGTAGCTCTTCTAAATGAGAGAAACAGGGCACACATCCATCCTTCTAAAGAGTAACACATCTAGGAAATCAAAAACAGACAAACAAGATGCTCATTATAGGAAGTAAATATGATGTTTTCCTGCAGATTCCCTGAGCTGGGAAGTCCTTAAACAGAAGGAGAAAAAGGGGGTGGGGAAGGTTAGCTCAGCACAAGAAAGGAGCTTCCATAGTCAATAAACAACCACATGATGAAAGACTTTATTACTAATTAGAAATAAGCAGAAAAAATAAACAGTTTCCTTTTGGCTAGGTAGTCATGTGGCTAAAGGACAAAAACTCTCCTGAGCATATACTTTCCTATCGTCGTCATAACTTAGCAACACAGACATTTTTAGACAATAAGCCCTATTCACAATGAAAGTGAAATAATTACAAAAGATACAAAGAAATACTTAGAAAAATTCTAGTTTTGCATGCCCTGGATTTATAAGAGAAATGTAAACTTCTAAAGAGATAGGAGGGAGAGAGCAGTGGAAAAAATGTTTTAGATCACCTGCAAAATAGGAAAAGCAAAGCTTTACATTAACATTTAGGATTACTTTACCGTGGATAAATTTAATTCTATAGTTGTTTGGGGGCAGGTATTGGAAAATGTTTTAAAGGATGCATTTTGATCATATGCAGGGTCTCAAAAAAGTCACATATAAAATATGCAAACAGAAAGAAAAGTAACCATCAGCTTGGTTGGTGAGAGAGAGGGGAAAAAACAGAGGGAGAAAAAGAGACTACAACTTCTCTGCAGAATTAATTTTATGATTTATCTAGATAACACTAGAAAGGGGATTTTAGAATAAATAGACAATAGTCTTCCCACTAAACTAATTAAAAGATGTGGTAGAAACTAATTTTTTAAAAACTAAAAAAAACTAATTTTTCTGACATTATTTATTAAAGATACATTTAGTTGGAAGCCTCAGAATCTTTGTGTTGATGCTAAACAATTTAAATTGATTCCTAATAGCAAATAAGTCAGGTAAGTTGGAGTTATGTTTTTCCTTGTGTCTCTTGCTAGAAAAGACTAAAAGGAACAAAAACTAATTTTTGCCTCTAGGCAAACCTAAGTATAATTTCTCTTCTAACATTAGATCCTTCCAATAAACAAAAGAACAGATTCTAGAACCTTTCTTCCTATGTTGAGGTAACAGTCCAGAACTTAGAGGCAGATAAGACCGAAGTTTGGTAGACTTTCTAGAAAATGATTCTTGGTTCTACCTCTTATATTACCATCCTGAGCAGCTTTTTTTTTTTTTGAAACAGCAAGACTCCAGTCTTCCTCTGTAAAAGCACAGACAATAAAACCACCAGCAGAAATTTTCCTCTTCAAAATGTGTTTAATATCAGATATTTCACCGAATTCCCTTGTTTTCCCTTCCTATCATTTACATTCTCTTTTTTTCTCCTTCTCCTTAAAAATGATCTTGGAAGTATATGTATGTGTACATAATGCTCAAATATGTAGATATTTTTTAAATTAAAGTAAATAAAAATTAATTTTGTTTTGATAACTTTAAGCTTTCTCTTGTGAAAATCTACCCTAATTGGTAAGGGATGTGGGCTCTAAAACCTAAAATTTGGTAGCATCACTATTTTAAATGATATGTTTCTTTCTTTATTGACCATTCACAGCATATGAATCACTGATTTTATTTTGTACTATGGAGGAATTCTTGCACGAGTTAATTTATATGAAAAGGACATTTTGCTTTTATTAAGGACATGTAATACAATGTATAATATTAGAAAAACCAAACTAAAATTAGAGTTATTTGGTTTGATACCACATAATAACTTATAAAGAAAAAAACTCTAAAGCTATCTATTATCTATTGTTTTTTTTCTTTTCTATACCCAAGTAGAAAACAAAGACTCTTTGGACTTGAGCATGTCCCTACATCAATTAATATTTTGCTGAATAGAATTATGAATTTATCATCAAGTGACTTCTGAGTATATGAATAGTATAAATGTGATTATGTTTAATAGTACAATGCTTCCTAATTTAAGACAATTTTAAAAGTTCTTTGAAATAAAAATCATTTTATTTACAGTAGGTTTACATTTCTGAAAAATACGTATTGTACTATGTGAATAATTAGCATAGTTAATTCCCAAACTCAAAGCTCTGGTACTCTGAGAGTAAAGCATTTATTATGGCCAATCTCAATGGGAAGGGCTGAGGGAGGGTGGGTGGGAACCCTTGGATTCACACTGCTGCTATGCAGCATGTGGTCCAGGTTACCTGTTAACTGGGGAACACAAGCACTGTTTCTTTTGTTTTTAGTGCATCCACCAACGCTGTATTGTTGGTTGAAGAGCAAGCTAAATGTCCTCATGACTTTTTCAGTGTGGAAGTTCTGTTTCATTGTCCCAATGTAAGGCATGAAGAGTCATTGCCACCAATACATTTTTTTGTAATTTCATTCTTTTCTTTTTTTTAAATTTTTTATTGTGAAAATACTGTACAGAGGGGTTACAATTACATGGGCAAGATAATGAGTACATTTCTTATCAAACATTGTAGCCTCCTCCTTTGTTTCCCCTTCCCATCCTCCCCCCGCCCCCCCACCAAAGTTGTACAGTTTGTTTTTGACATAAGGACTTGTACTTCTCATTGTTGCATTCTTAAAAGCTTTTTATATCATTTCTTTTGCTCTTTGAGCATCTTTACAAGTAAAATAGGACATATCTGTAATGAGATAAAAAGGTGTATATGAGAATCTAGAATCTAGATCTGAAAGAACGATGTTCAGCTGTATGTTTGCCAAAAGCTAACAGAGGAGGAGGGTGGACTATAGACAAAGGAAGGTGTATTTGATGAGACCACTGAAGTCCACTGGATAAAAATGGCTGCCCGATTGTTGGGCATTATTATAGGTCACTGTAGAAAATGCATCTATCTCTCCTCTGCCCTATTTTTTCCCCAAAATTCATTTACTTTATTATATGGTATTAGCAACATCCACGCTGTGAGTCACTGAGAGAATTGTGTTTGTTTGAATCTTGTATCCTGGCTCAATCTCCTGCACACTGCTGGCCTTCCTAAGAATGGCTGCTCCATGAGTGCCTGAAGAACAAAAGGATGGTGCTTTGCGATCCTAACTTTACGAGGATCGAAATGAACTCAGACTAGAGATGGTTGATCTGCAGAGTCAACAGACTGGCATGTGCTGTCATGTGAGTTGCTCAGGAATCACACAAAAATTGGCTATCCCCAGGTATCATGTGCAGCAATTCTTATACCTTTATTTCTAAAAATCATGTATCTCTCTCTGCTCTTTTTTTTTTTTTTTTTTTGTCGGTCGTGGGGCTTGAACTCTGGGCCTGGGCGCTGTCCCTCAGCTCTTCAGCTCAAGGTGAGCGTTCTACCACTTGAGCTACAGCGCCACTTCCGGTTTTCTGATGGTTTATTGGAGATAGGAGTCTCGCGGTCTCTCCTGCCCAGGCTGGCTTTGAACCGGGATCCTCAGATCTCAGCCTCCTGAGTAGCTAGGATTACAGGCGTGAGCCACCAGCGCCCGGCTCTCTCTGCTCTTTCTAAACTACCTCTTGGCTTAAAGTCTTGATGCCACCCATTAAAGTGAATTCATATAGTATTTAAACCTTTCAAAGGTTAGAGATAGCATTCCAACATTTAGGTCTGTCAGCTCACAAATAGATTCTAATGTTTTGCCAAAAGTTAGGAAAAAGGATATTTTTACTATATCCTATTCTTAGTCTCCAGATAGGAGGTAGAGTTTGGTTGATCATATACTCAAACACAGCATTTCCAAGCTCAAAAGTAACCTGTTCACCTGATTGCTAATTAAGGTAAATGCCTTCTAGTTCACAAAGTAGAATATAGTCAGATTCTACTCTTTGATTTCAAATAAAACTCACAGAACAAAAGTTTTGAGTTTTTTCTGCCATTGATTGTCCCAGCAGTTAATGTAGATTGTTGAAAAAAAATCATGTAAGCTAGAAGGACTCTGTCTTTTTTTTTCCCTAAAAATTAGAGTTCTGTCTATAGTCTTCAGGGCTTTGACCATGCCAAGGGTGACTGCTGTCATACAACTATTGAAGTTTCACAAGCTAGTTCTAAATGACCAAAGCACATGTTTCCTGGGACATGTCAACACTTCCCGCTATTAGGGCAGACCTTGCCTGACTAAGCAGAGACAAAAGGCATATTCCATTCACATCCCCTTAACTAATTCTACTTATGAAGTAAGTGAGTGCCTACTATTCCTTTCATTTTATCACTTTCATAGAACTTCAGTATGCAAATATATCAGGAAGATTACTTATTGGAACTCATAATGCAAACTGAACTCCTTTAGTTCCCTTTGCAAATGGTATATTGGTGACACCCTTTCACTCTGCTACTGTGAAAGTAGTTTTACCTCTATCAGTCTCAGCCACAAGAATGCACACTAAGTGTCTATAACCCATGATAGATGGTTATTCACAATTAAAATTGCAATGATTCATGACTATTAATATAATAGGAGCATTAATTAAATAAGATTTCATTTAAATTGTGTCTAAATTCTTTCAGAAACTTTCAAAGTACAAATATTATCATTAAACAAAAATTCACTAAGAAGTTAGGATACCTGACTACTAGAAATCTCAGAAATTTGGGCTGACATAAATGCAAGATGCATAAAAGAGTATTAGCTAACTAATTGTATATGTTGCATTAAGAGTCTTAATAATGGACCATATATTTCAAAGGATATCCAAATCATGAGCCATCATGGTCAAAATCATTCTTATTTTCATTTAAAAAATATGTTTAAGAACTGACTTGAACTTCAAATTCATTGCTTACCTGAAACTATTAAAATTTATTTTCATATCACTTCCTTATTTGCTTTATTACCTTTCTTAAAGGAAAAGTATGAAGATTAAAATTTTATATACTTTTATTACCAAATTTCCAATATATGTGGCATCTTGTAAAACCTATCACAGGCACCCCACCCATGACTTTTGTCCAGTGCCAGAGTAATTCAGCAATTATTATAATGCCAGAGTGGACTAGTATCCCATTGTAGATTTTTCACATGCCAAATTGGGATAGTTTTCATGGTGTGTAATAGAACAGTTGAAGTGATCTTGAGAGTTTACTCAGCCACAGATCTCTAGACTCCATTTTCATGATTGCTTCATGAAATTATTGTCTTAGACTCTTTCCCACTGGAAAGAAACATTTATAATAATATTTTCATGTAATGTAATTCATGTCTTTTCTTAATCTTATACACTTTGATTCTTTTCTTCTCAGAATTCTTACTTATTTTATAGGATTTAAAATATTAAGGTTGTTGGGCACTGGTGGCTCCTGTCTGTGATCTTATTTACTCAGGAAGCTGAGATAGGAGGATGGCTATTCAAAGACAGCCTGCCCAGAAATGTCCATAAGACACTCTAAACCACAAAAGGCCAGGAGTGGACTTGTAGCTTAAATGGTAGCCTTAAGCAAAAAAATATCAAGCCCCAATATCTACACACACACACACACACACACACACACACACACACACACACACACACACACACACACACACACACACACACACACACGTTAAGGTTCTCCAATAAAAAATGTAAATCATTTATAGATTGGACTCTTTTTATAGTCTGAGCTAACTTAAATAGTCAACTTAAGGACTTCCAGGAGGGTGGGTGGGAACAAGTAATCTACTACTGTGTATTTTTATACTACCGTATATTTTTATATGATTGCTCATTCATCTATTTTTATGAAGCCTCATTTCCATATATACTTTAGTTCACCAGGATACATCATAGTGTCCTTATTTTGATGAAGATTTTTAAATAAAAGAACTAGTTTGAATGTGATTGGTAAAAAGTACAACTGTATATTATTCTATGCTATATACTATATAATCACTGTACAAGTAGATTATGTAGTCAACATGAGTTGACTACATAATTTAAGCATCATTAATAAAATTAGAACATGCAAGCCAACTAGCAAAGGCAGGAATCTGTGTGTCTTACTTACGTTATTTTCAACTCTAAACTCCAAGTTTCCTGAGTTGTTAGGACTTTGTTGAATGGGTGTTTCCTATTAGATATAACCATAGTGTATAATTGAGTATTACAATATTTATTCAGATACAGACTCAGAATACAACTAACACTACACATAAGTGGCTTTCTTCCACCTGGAAACTTTCTAATCTTTTTAGTAACTGAAAACATTATTCTATTTGTGACTACCTTTCTTTGAATTATAGTTGCCTTTCTTTCTGTAGAGATGACCTGGGTTTGAGTACTTAACGGAGAAATGATAGACAATCTTGGCATGTCAAAGCTTGTAACACATTGGCAGCCTGATTTCAGGGAACAGAGGTCTAGTCTGAAGTGGTTGTGACAGAAGTAGAAGGCATTTGGCAGGAGTACCAAAAGTAATCAAGGTAGACACATTAGTAGATCACTTGTTTGTTCTGTCAGCAATGGTAAGCAATATTTTCCTAGTTTTTCTTGGGTCAGACTCCTCAATATGTAAAACTAAGGTACTTGATTTCAACTTGGGGTGCACATAAAGTGTACTGATCACATAGCCACCCACTTGAAACCCCACCTCAAACTTCTATTAATTCAAAATATCAGTGTCCTAACATTGGCACTTTGTCTATCCCAAGTTCCCTATGTGGCTCTAATGTTCAGACAGGGTAAAAAACCAGACACCTAGGGATTCTGGAAAGAAATGGTCCAATGGACCCATGTCTGAGGGGTTGTCTTTGTGAATATTTGTGATATAACCATCCATGAACATCCAGGAACTGGGAGTGAGGCAGTGTCAACTGGGAGTGTGGAGGGCTGATAAAAAGGTTACAGAGTGTGCCATAGCAAATTAAAACATATTAAGCATTTGTTTCAAAAACGTTTGAAAAGATGGGATTCAAGTGTCAGAGTGTCACACTTCAACTCAGGCTCAGCTCTATATGTGCAAGGCTGAGGAAATGTGGATCTAGCCTCTCATGTGTAATGAAACTGGTAGATTTCTGGACCCACATCTGTTAGAGTGAAGAATAAAAGCATAATCTCAGTACCTGGGAATCTCCAAGCATATAAATAGGTTCAGTCTCTAACTCTTGATGCTTTCCTTAAGGTGGTGACCTGGTGGTATGCTCTCCGTCCTACTGCCCTGCAATGCTCACGTCTGTATTTGGTGAGCTGGTGACCCATTCTTTTTCTTGGGGCTAAAAAGCTGAGATAGAAGAAAGCTGTCTCTTCACTGTTTTGTCCCTGAAACAGATTTCCATCAGCTGGATGATCGTACATGACCATGTCTCTTTTTTGTTTCCCTGGTCTAGGCAGTACCTCCCTCAGTCATCTGCTGGCCTATGTGCCAATCTGCTTGCCTTTCTTCTTACATTTCTCTTCCTCATGTGGGCATGGACCCCCTCCTTCAAAAGTTCTGTATGGAGGCATATACCATGTGTTTTGGACCCTCCATGTTTTACCTGCATATCACTGTATCTATTTGACAGATCCAAATGAGAGTAAAAGGAATCACAATAGTTATGTGATGGCTTTTTCTCTTGTCTCTTTCTTCCTTTCCAAAAAATTCATCAATTGTAGGAGGGTGGTGCAGGACAAAGACTTCTCACTTCATAGGAGAGCATCCACAAGTAATATTCCTGTGCCCAAGATCAGAAATCTTATTCAGGAGTTGCAGAAGGATTCAGGAAATAAAAACATAAATGCATAACAATTTCTCTTAAGACAATCTTGAGATTTGCTGTTTCTGGGTCTCTATTAAGAAAATTTCAGCCTGTGCCAAGGAGACCTAGGGTTTCTCCTATTCTTTCCTGTAATGTTTTCAGGGTGTCTGCTTTGGCCAAAAGCTATGTACAGATGACCATATAAGATGATGTTAAGCTAAATGAACCCCTAGATAGGGGCACAAATATCTTTTTTCTTTCTTACTATAGTTTCTAATGTATTTATAATGTACCATGTGATTTTTGTTTCTTTGTATGTTCCTCCCCCATGGTATAACCCCTGTTTTCACTGTATTTGATGTCTGTGCACTGCATCTTGTATATATATTTCTCTAATTTGGGGAGGGGAAGGGAAAAAAACAAAATGCTTAAGTAAGGATACAGTTTGACCCATTGTAACAATGAGATGTACAAAACACTATGTTGAAAATAAACTTTACAACTTCGGGAGGGGCGGGGGAGTGGGGAAGGGGGTAGTAGCTGTGGAGGTGGGAGGGAAGGGATGGTAGGGGGGGGAAACAAAGGAGGAGGCACAATGCTCAATAGGAAATGTACTTATTACCTTGCTCATGTAACTGTAACCCCTCTGTACAGCATTTTTACATAAAAAATCTACAAGAAAGACAATCTTGAGAGCCAGACACCAATGGCTCAGACCTAGTTACTCAGGAAGCTGAAACCTAGAAGATTGCAGTTTAGAGCTGTGGATCAGTCCACTAGGCTCAATCTCCAAAATAACAAAGAAAAAGCAAGGTTGTAGCTATGATGAAAATAGTAGAGGACGAGCCAAGTCCTTGAATTCAAACACCAGTACTGCCAAAAAAATCAACATAGGTTTCAAAGCCATTGCCTTGCTCTGTGATATCTTACATGACAAGAACTGCTCATTTGGTGTTATTGCACTGTCATGCAATAAATCTATCATTCTCTATCTTCTTAGCCAGATCTCAGGTCAGTGAGGGAGAGTCTTGTACTTGGGTTGAAAAGAAGAAACAAAAGCACATTAACAAACCATCCCCATGCACATACAGCTATCCCCCAAAAGTATTACCATTTTGTAGGAAAGGAAGGAGCTTTAGGAGAAGAAAATGCTTCCTTTTGGTCCATTAAATGTTTAATATTACTTACTAGGTTCCAACTGTGTGATAGACCGAGGCAATATTTGACTCTCACCAGTATGGCTATAATTCTCACTTTTATGTTTGTTCTAAAGATGAAATGAGGGAACCTAAAAATGTACCTTGCCAAGGTACTCGTCATGGAATGAAAACCAGCCAAGTTGATGAGAAAAAAATGTACTCATTCATTTCTTCAGCCCATTTTGTTTTTGTTTGTCCAGAACTCGTATCTGTGTTGCTGTCTGCTATATAGGACCACACATCCTTATGTGAATGGTAAGATCTAGTGCAAGTTGATTTATGTGTAAGTTCATCAACTATATATTCTCCCTTCATATTCTTCCTATGCATCTACAGAGCAATTTATGGCCATCAGGGTGATGCTTTCAAGATTCTCACAAGGTCTTTGGGAATCTAAAGAGTATTAATTTCTGTCCAATCTCATTTAGCAATGAAATATATAAATATACTGACATTCTTCTACTTCCTTGAAAATCAGTAATTGTTGCAATTGCTGAGACCAAACCCCAAACTCCCTGGTTTAGATAAAACAGAATTTGCTGTCCTGAACACTGTATTTATTCATTTAAACTGGATACTATGAGACAATCTTCCTCTATTTAAGCAAATGAAGTTGTGACTCAGGAGCTGACTTACGGGACTGCACCCTGAGTCACCAGCTCAGATGTGACCCCAAATTACAAACATCTGAGTATCATTTGCTAGCCTCAGCCTGCTCACTGCAGAAAGATCAGCAAAGTCCTATACATACCAGATACCAACATAATTGCCTATTGCTCCCAACAGAGAAGCCAAGCTAAAATGCACCCCAGAACTTACATTTCCCTTCTCTTTCACTCCCAGGGCACTGTCCTAATAAAAACCCTCATCCAAGGTGTAAAAATGGTCATACTGTAATCCAAATCACTCAGATGGCTCAGGAATCTTGTCCAAGAGGGTGGGTAGCAAGTGGCAACCTCAGGATTTTACATCTACTTTTCTGATTCCAAAGGTATTCTAGTTTTTTTTATACGTATGGACTTTCCACATCTTTCCTCCAGTGGAAATTTATTTTCATTAGTTTATATAAGACATGTAAAAAAGAGAGTATTAGGCTGGCCATGAAGTATACTGATGAGTTTTTACAACATTGTGGAAAGTAGTTACATTTTGTTAATTTTAGATCCTGAAGACTTAAATCTCCTTAGAGGTAATCTTTAAATTTTCCTTTCCATTTTTGTGTGTCAAACATTTTAAAAATTGTTCATGGGTACTAGTACAGCTATTTATAAAAGTGGTAAGTCAAACAAAGCAAAATCTGAGATGTGCTCAGAATGACCAATAAGGAAAGTTTAAAAATTCATCTTTATCATATAACTTCGAGTTATCAGAAGAAAATGCCTTTTTCTTAATTCAGATGTCTTTATCCTACTCGTTGGATGCCAATGGAAATGAATAATTCAAAAAATACTGAGAATAAACTTTCTCCCATTTAGAGAATAGTTTTTGTTTTTGTTGGTTGTTGGACGTGAATTCAGGGTCTGGGCACTGTCCCTGAGCTCTTTTTGTTCAAGGTTAGCACTCTACCAGTTGGAGAGTGGCAGAGTTTTCTGCTGGCTAATCAGAGATAAAAGTTTCACAGACTTTCCTGCCTGACTGGATTTGAACTATGATCCTCAGATCTCAGCCTACAGAATAGCTAGGATTACAAGAATGAGAGAATAGTTATTTTTTAAGAGTCAAAATTCTTTGCACTGAACCTCAAGTAAAGAAGAGGTAATGCTTCATTAAAACAATTTCCCCTGGTTGAATCAAGCAACCATTAATCCTTATGGCAATACAACCTATATAGATTTAAGAGTTAAATTCCTTGATAGTGCTAAGTATTTTTAATGGTTTTTCAGGAACACTTGGTTGTGCTATGGTACATCCTAAAGCAGAGATATGTCACTATGATTGATTCCAGTGTTTTCATTTTAAGACGAATAGTCAAAAAAGTGAACATAACTAGCAGTCCATGGATCTCGTAGGGTGAATAAAGACTATATTTCCACATTCTGAGTGGTCATGAACTTGAGATCAAAGACTGAAACCCCTGTGCATCAAATCTTCCTCTACGTAATTCAGACATGGCTTAACCAATGGAACCTTGAGGTCCATGGTGACTGTAATGGCACATGGTAAGCAGAGAAGTCAGTGCTCACAGTGCATCCGCATGTCCAACATGCACTTAGACCAATAGCAACAACCACCAATGAAAGAGCACCACAAGGTTTATGAGGCATGGGGTATTAAATTTAATAGGTTATAAAGCATGATTAAATAACAAACATACTTTCATAACTCCATTCACAGTGAAGAGCCACACCTGGTAGGTTTAGCTTCAGGAACAATACTCATAAATATGAGATGGGGAACCCCATGTGTGGGAACAGAAGCACAGGAACGTGAAGCTACCATGTGATCACAGCACAGGGCAAAAGAGCAAGCTCAGCTTTGCTTCATCCTCAACAAATACTGTGCAAAGTTGTGGGGCATGGTTGTTAACACAGTGCTAATCCTCTCCTATGAAAGGACATTTGGAAAATCCCTGTGCTTTATTCATTCACAAAGGGCAAATAGCTGCTTAACCCCAAATTTCCCTTATCTTTCCAGATATTTTTTTTTTGTGAGTTGAGGTCATGGGGAATCTTCAGGCTAGAACTATTTAAAGAACTGCTCCTTTAGGCCATAGTACTAAGAAAGGTATCACTAGCATTTAAATCTAAAGTCAGAGTTGGATTATTGGTGATCTAGAATCTGAATAGGATTTATACTATAATCATAGTTACACTATTATTTTTGAACTTATATTGGTTTCAGTAAGAGTTATAAGTACTCAACCTGGATAGGACAATAATCCTTCAAGATGTGGAGCACTACTGACTATGGCCTGCTTTTTCTCGCCCTATCCCTGCCCATTCTTACTCTCTTACATATCTTACCTTTCTGGAGATGTGTGTTACCAGAGTAAAGAACATGGCTAGCAAAGGAAAGCTCATTCTATTATTTAACATTCTCCCAATGGTATAACCTTAAACTTTTTAAAAATTTTCTTCCAGCATACCTCCTTGCCTGATCACTTCTCAAATTCAAAAAGTCTTGATTACTCTTGAAACAACAGAGAAGAAATGGCCTGGACTCATCTTTAGAGAAATGTAAAATTGAATCATGATAAAGAAAGTAGGGAAGAAAATCACTAGGCCTCAGAGTTTCATGTCACTTTTAAATGCTCTTGCCAGCAAACTCATGTAAGAAGATATTATAATCACATCTCTGTTATATGGTGATATATGGTTAGTCAGCCTTTTCCTACTGCCAAAGAATTAAACTCACAGAAAGAAATTTGTTCCAGCACTTAAAATATTTATATTAAAATAATATTTATATAACACCATATATTACTTATTATAAGGAATGCATGTGGCATTGGTCTAGAATGATGAATCTTTCTGGTAATGGGCTGTGTATCAGGACACACTGATTGCTGAATTCTTTTGACAAAACAAGTCTTGAGTGTAAAATTAATTTTTCACTGCAAAGCAGATCTTAGCTTGTATGCTTTATCACATGCTCTTTTATTTTCTTGATACCTATTTTAAAATTTAGTTTTTGCTTTCACTTCACTTTTGATAAAAGAAATGGAACTGAAATCTAATGAACTTCAAGTTAGAACAACTAATGTGGTGCTTCATATATTCACTGAGCTAAATCATTTTGAATAGTTTAAAGGCCAGAATATGTGGCTTTCTATTATTGAACATTTTCATACTGTACCATAATATTTTTATTTTGACAGAGGAAGGAATGCCGACATTAGACATTAGAATAATGTGACCTTAAAAGAGAAGTTAGAATAACTAGAAGTTAGAATATTATGACCTTTATTTCACAATAATATCACTCATCTTAACTGCTGGCCTGTTGCCAGTTTTCTGATGGTGCCCAGTGAGGCAAAGCTTGGGAGAAATGACACTGATACCTCTTCTGCTTAAGTGCTTGTTGCCCGTTCAGCATCCCTTCTATCCCTAAAGGGTGCATTTCCCAGAAACTATTTCTCGTATTGTTTCAGATCAGAGTCTGTCAATCAAATATATGGAAGATGGAATTGAGGAGTGGCCTTTATGTCTAGAAGGCTGTGTGTGACATATCATATGGACAGCCTGCAATCACTAAGACTTGCTAGAATTTGGGGGAGTTTCTACTTGGCCATACACATTGAGATGTATGGTGGGAACTTTGGAGAACCACTCAATATGGATCTTCAGATGAGGTCTTCAGTAATTGTCCTCAAAGCCTCAGAGGTTTTCTTCCTTTCAAGCTCTTCATGGTTCTGTAATCCTCAGTTCTTATACCAGCTCCTTTGTTTCCACAAAACATAGAACAACTGTTCTCTTTTCCTAAGCAAATCCTGACATATCATCCCTACCCCTACCTGTCCCAGACACAGTGTCATCTCTGTGAACTCCTAGAGCCATCAAGGAATGAGTCCACTAAGGCAGATGCTGTTGGTGTTCTTACTATCAATTTCACTCTTCTTTCTTGGTCAAAGAAAGCCCTTGAGGCTGAGGAGGCCATGTGACTGATTTCAACTCAATGGGATGGAAGTGGAAGGGAGAAATTCCTAGGGGAAATTCCAGGAAACATCATTCCATTCCTCTTAGTTCCTCCTTTTTTGTTGAATGGAAAATGACAGCTAGAGCTCTAGTAGCTATGTTGAACCTCTAGTGGAATTTGAGAACTGAATGTTCACACATTAGGATAGAACTCTAAAAAACTAAACCCCTGATATCGAGAGCCAGACTTCCAGAACTAGGTGGTGAAATCTAGACACTGAAATGAGATCAAATGAAAGTTCTATCTTACTTAAGCCGTAACATTTTGATATTGTATCATAATCAGTTCATTAACATTACCAGGTAATTCTCATGCTACTAATAATGTTGGAGGAATGGAGAGAGAACTCAGTGGAATTTCCAAAGATTGAGCTTAGTACCACAAAGGCAGGAGTGGGAGTAGAGGAAGACTTGCACCACTTGCTTCTTATTTACCTGAAGACAAGAAGATATTTTAACAATTTCTTGTTCTGGTAAAGGAAGCAAAATTAATCTCAAAATGCACAGAGCAGAAAGAGAATTGCAGATTTGTCTTGATCTTCCTTCCCATGCATAACTATCTGTGGCTAATCTATGTCCCCTAGTTCTAGGAAATAATTTTAATTAGCTTCCTAACATATTTATAAGACAAAAGAATAAAAGGCATTAGAAAATAGAGTCAGATTAAGAAATAATATAAAGAGGTGGAGTATCAGGTGCTTTCTGTTTTCTCACCAGTGTACTCCTGGAATGTAGAAGCTGCTCAACAAATACGTGTGTGTGTGTGTGTGATCTGTGAATTCTAAGTACACAGTTGGTTGTTGGTTCTGCCTCTTAAACATCCTTTCTTTTCCTGGAGTAAGCAGTTCATTAGTTTTGGTGTAAACAATTGACATAAGAGATGCATAACTTACTATACCTCTGATCCCTGAATAGGCTATCTATATAACTCCTGTCAATGAGAGCCTGCCTGAGGCTTTTGCTTGTAGCACACAGAAAGAAATATCTTCCTCATACCTCCACAAGCCTTGGAGTTGCTAAGTTGGTGCAGTATAAATATACCCTGTGGTGCTTTTGGTTGGCTATTAATTTGATCCTGCTGTTCCAATATGTGGACTTTTCAGTTTTCTAAACCGGTAAGTCTTCTGCTTCCCAAGGGACTTTTGGTAATGCTGAGCCCTTTTTAGGTAGCACATGAAGGAGTTGGTCCTATTGGAGCATTTTGTCATGCACTTAGCCTACCACACCCATCACCATGAATGAACCCACCTGACATTTTGCTAGTGCTGAGCCTGAGATCCTTTCTGCATTAATCAATCTTTTTGTTCTTCTCAAGTTAGTTTAATTGCTGTTCCAATACTTGCAAACAAAAGTTGTGGGTACTGGAGAATAGCACTGAACTTTTATTTTTAGTTTTTAGCAACAAATGCGGGTACAATATAGAAAGAGCTGGTTTCCTAGGAGGTTTGCATTTATGTATACTAAACAACAATACTTTCCATGGATATCATCATAAAAGTGATAGAAACTTAGCTGTGGTAATAATATGCTGATCTCCTTCGAATTCACTAACACTTGTGATAATCTCTAAATAAATATGCATTGCCAGTCTTGACAACCATCTTTCAATATGCTGAAGAGCCACATGCACTGCGGTAGAGTTCACCCTCTATACCGCAGCACAAAGCCCAGGCAATCCTTTTTTCCTAATTTGTTACCCAGAGATGCTAGCTTTTCGTTTGTGCATAAAGACCTTATGAGCTAATAGGAGATCTATATGTTCACATGCATAATTCCAACAAAAATCAAGACACAGTTCTGATCTATAATCGTAAGTAGGCTATCCACCCTTCTCTTGCTCCAGTGGACCTCTTGAAATGAGGTTTGCTCCATTCCGAATGATAAGAGCTGCCACTACAGAGATGAACAAATGAGTATGTGTCTCAATTGTCATGTGGTAACAGAGACAATATGCTGCTCACTGAGACTGATGGCTTTGGGATCTTTATCCACAGCACTCAAAATGCAAATTTTTCTTCTGTTTTCTGTTAATATAATAAATAAGAGCTCTGATGTAGGGAAGAATTTTGTGTGTGTGCAAAAGAGACTGTCAGTTTCCCAGCAGGAAAGTCTAGAAGCTCTTTTTAATGATATGTCATAAAATTGACAGAACTATTGCAGATGCAATGATCACTAGGTCAAACAGAGCAGAGTAGGACTGTGTCAGGCAATGGATCTGAGCATTGTATGTAATGGTTGGAAATGAGATAATTGTGTATTTTAACAGTTTCTCTAAAAATACTGTTTCATATTTGAAAGTATTTGTGGGCTCAGTCTGTAGATTGTAAATATCCAGTGACAAAACTCTGTAATACTCTTATTTCTTCAACTCCTTGAGAAAGGTAATAAAGCTTGAAATTAAATAAGTTAGTATTATATCTTTATGAACTTAAGAAATATTGATCTTGTAATATTCTAAAAACACAAGGATCCGGGAATTAACTGCTTAGAGGTATCAATATACTATGATAAAGTCATATTTAATGAATCTGAAAGATATTTAGAACTAACAAATCCAGATGTCTTTTCCTTTTATTTCAGCCAGATAGATATTTTGTCCCCGATTTCAGAGTATTTTGAAGTGAATAAAGCCATCCCGAGGGCTGCCTGTCAGATGATTCTCACTACATTTCATTCTGGAAAAGGCAAAAAGGTAGAGACAGTAAAACCATCTATGATTTCCAGGGACTATTAGAAAGAGAGAATAAATAGAAACAACAGAGGGCTTTTTAAGGCAGTGAAATGGTTGTACGTGATTCTATGATGCCATTTTATATTGCTCAAAACTTATAGAATATCTATCACCAAGAGTGAGACTTATGGTAAACTCTGAACTCTGAATGATAATGATGTGTCATAATAAATATATCACTCTGGTTGGGCAGTGGAAAGTGGGTAGAGGGTGATGAGAAATCTATTTTTCACCTAATCTTTCTATCCATCTAATACTACTCTAATATATGAAATTCTGTTGTTTGAAAAGATTTATTTTCAGGTAACTAAAACTCATAGCCAAAACTGAGCACTTAGGAAAAGTATTTATATTTTATTTCATATAATTTATTTTTGTTGTGTAGTATATATGAACATATGTATACATTTACACATTGCCTTTAAAACTAAGAATGCTACAAGTCTTAAATTCTATGAAGACTATATAGAGACGCATACACCCATGCCCTACATATATTATATATATATTAACATTAAAGACAAGGAAAGTATCTGCCATGAACTAGAAACTGGGAACAATTATATAATAAGGGAAAGCAACTGACATTGGACCAAAATGATCTTACAAGTCACGATCTGTAGAGTATGAGACTTAAAATAGGAAACAGCGTGACCATGGCTGCTGTAGACTCAGAGATGCTGTATATGGTGTGTAAAAGAATTCAGAGGGTGACCTCACAGAGATTTTTCAGTGAGTCACAGTACCAGCAGGAAAGTGAATCAGTCTTTGTCTCTCCATTTGTATCAAGATTAGGCTGAAAATGTTGGGCGATCTGGGTAGTCGAAAATACCCTACAACAGCTTAGTTCTTGAGACAACTGACAAACCCCATGTAATAATACTCATACTTTCCCCCTCAAAATCACAGAAATAAAAAAAATAAAACAAGCTGTGATAAGTTTTATAGCATTCAAACACAGGTCAACAGAGAATGTCAGTTAAAAATATTGCTATTCAATCACAAATTATCAAATATATGAAGAAAAAGTATACCAAAGGAATGCAGCTTCCAATTCAAAGAATAAAAGAGCTAATACTAATGAAATAAAATTCTAAGCTGGGTGCCAATGGCTCATGCCTGTAATCGTAGCTACTCAGGAGGCTTAGATCTGAAGATCACAGTTCGAAGCCAGCCTAGACAGGTAAAGCTATTAGATCGTATCTCCAATTAACCACCAGAAACTGGAAGTGATGCTTTGGCTCAAAGTGGTAGAGAACTAACCTTGAGAAGGGACAGCTCCCAGGCCCAGAGTTCGGCCCTACAAACTACAAAATAATTAATTAGCTGATTAATTAAAAATTCTAATATCCTTCAGTTAGGAGTTCTACAAAGGAATAAAGGAAATGAAAGGAATACCAAAAAATTTTATAAAACTAAATGCTTAACCTAAATAAATGCACAAGTTTTCAGATTATTTGAGTTGATATTCTGACATGAGTTAGGGGCAAAGATTCACCTCTAGACATTTATATGGTGAAATTTCAGAGCAGCAAAATGAAAAGCATTCAAGACATCATGAAAGGAGAATAAAAATTATTGATAGGGTAAATGAGAATAAGAATGAAAACAATTCCTAACTACAAAACAAAATATTGCTTCTATGTAATCAAGGTTCTGAAGAATATGGTGGAACTCAGGAATCACATTTGCGGGGGCAGGGCGGGGGGCTTCCTTGCTTGGTTGGTGATTTACTACTTGAGGTACATCTTCACCATGGTTTTGCGCTATTTTGGAGATGGAATCTTGAGGAGTTTTTGTCTAGCTAACTTAAGACCACAGACATCCAGATATCCACTTCATTAATCATGGTCTCCTGACTGGGAAAATAATTTTCAATTTCATTCCAAAACACAGGCAAACAATCAATCAAGTAGAAGAAAGAATAAAATATTTTCATACTGTGAAATTTCAATATATAAATTTTTTATGTTGTCTCACTCAAGAAACCATTTCAGAAAAAAATCATTTAGCTCATCACAGTTAATAAATGAATTTGGATTGTAGAAACTATAACACACAATTTAAATACATTTAGTACATTCAATTATAAAACAGAAATGATAATATATAATTTAAGTGATAGACAATCAAGTCAAGGCATAGGTAGCTTAGTTAGGGTTGTGAAGAGAACAATACACCAACACTTCAGTGAAGTCACATTAATTATAGATATTAGTAAAAAAAAAAAAAAAAAAAGCACTAAAGTAAAGGTTTTTAAAAGTTGAGGAAGCTGGGCGCCAGTGGCTCATACCTGTAATCCAAGCTAATCCTCAGGTGGTTGAGGTCTGAGGATCGAGGTTCAAAGCCAGCCCAGGCAGGAAAGTCTGAGAAACTCTTATCTCCAATTAACCACCAGAAAACCAGAAGTGGCACTGTGGCTCAAGTGGTAGAGTGCTAGCTTTGAGCTGTAGAGCTGAGGGACAGCACCCAGGTCCAGAGTTCAAGCCACACAACTAACAACTACAACAACAAAAAGCTGAGAATCACCATTAGACATATAATGGATGTTTATTTGAACTCAGGGCCTGGGCTCTGTCCTTGAGCTTTTGTGCTCAAGGCTAGTGTTCTACCATTTGAACAATAGCTCCACTTCCAGCATTTTTTGAGTGGTTATTTGAAGATAAGAGTTTCCTGGACATTCCAGCCCTGCTGGCTTTGAACTACAGTCCTCAGATCTCAACCTCCTGAATAGGTAGGATTACAAGCCTGAGTCATCAGTACCTGGAGAAGCTTTAGTTAACAGAAGAAAATTCTAAAATAGGGAGAAAATATAAGCTGTTTGTATTTTAAATTCAAAATTATGTTTAACTTGAGACACACAAAAAATACATTTATTTATGGGTACCAAGTTCTGACCTTCTGTCCATTCTGGCCTCTCCTACTTACTAAGAAATTGACTCAATTCATGAAAAATTGCTAATCTGCAAGACAGATCTCTCAAGGTACAACTCAATCTAAAATTTTTCTCAATATTTGCCATTACCTTACTTATGTACCTATAACCCCACTGACATCACCCTCACAATAAAATAAAATGAAACTTACAAAAGCAAAATAAAATAAAATTCTCTTTATGTCTACTTGTTTTCTGATGATACTTCTTAGATTAATTCTCTTGTTTGTCCAGCCTTTTATTTTTTTTTACCATTATTCCTCATACCAAATAAAATCTCAGTTACTTTTTATACTTCTTCTAATATGTCAGAAGCAGATAGCTCTGAAAAGTTTTATATCTAGTTCTTCAAATGCTGGTAAATGCTTAGAACCACGGGTCACTTTCCTTAGACTGTTGCAAGGGGCATTTAAAAATGCCCAAGAATTGGACCTGGAAGTATGGTTTAAATGATAGTGCACCTCTTTGAGCAGAAAAAGAAGCGAAGCATGAGTGTGAAGCCCTGAGTTCAAACTCCATTTCAGCAACACATACATACATAATACAGACATACATACATGCAAAATATATACATAGATACATAATATATACATAATATATACATACATACATATCCTCCCCAAATAATGGCATGTCCTCAAAAGTCAGAAGTTGATTTTTAAACATTACAATTACATATTTGTTAAAATTATACTTTAAATTTTTTAATCAAAATAATTAGGAAGGTAGTTATGTAGAATTTTATTGTAATTTTCTTTGTGATTAACACTGCAATTTTACTTGCAATCTTTCACAACCCTATAAAGATAGAAGCAATAGAAGGAAAAGTGCTTTCAGGAAAAGATCTTATAAAACAAAAAAACAAACCACAATTGGTTTCTAGATGGCCTGTCCCCTTCGTGGTCTTGTATTGACTCCCTTAATTATCAAGGTAAGGAACTCTTAAATCCTTATTTTTTTTCATTTAAAATGAGATCATGGCACTGGTGTTTTGATTTCTTCTTTTCAGTATGATGTCTGATTTCAAAATTTAATTTCAGTATGAACAACAATGCGATATATCTATCAGTATTGAGCGAGTTCCGGAACCATGTGGCTTTTCCTGAATGGCGTGTGGAGACCATCTTTGCCTGAGTTGGGGGCGTGTGAATAGGAGAAAGGCAATATCCTGGATTCGTGGGAGTTGCTCATATGGCCACTGTTGCTAATTTATGCAACTAAAGAGACGTATGCAGCTGTCACTATTAACAAATAATGAGACGAACATTCTAGTAGAGGCTACCCAAATAATGTCAACTCCAAATAGTGTTAACTTGGAAAAGTAAATTTTGAAAAATTTAAAATGTATAAAAATGGAATGATGTTGGATATCTGCTTACACAAAGATAATATTCAAATTAACTGATGAGAAAGAGATGTACACAAAAGGTGAACTTTACTAGCCCTGGAACTTCTGTTACTATACTCATACTCAAAAGGCTAAGAAATTTTCACAGGTGAGCCTACCCAAACATTTTAAGAAACAGAAAATTTCAACACTAATAAGATATATTATGGTATAGCACAAAAAGTCTAAAGATTCTATTCTTTAAAAATAAAATTATAAATGCTTATAAAATTATAAATTCTTTTCATAAATAAATATAAAAGTATAAAATAGAATGCAAATATCACATCCTAATTCCTCTTATGATTTGGATGCAAAAGTACAAAATAAGATCCTACCTAATAGAGTCCAACTCCATAATAAAAGAATAATACAGGGTGGGTGCAATGGCTTCTTGAAAGGAAGAGGTAGAAAAGAGATGGTTCAAGGTCATCCAAGGCACAAAGTTGGCCAAACCCTATCTCAACAAATAAACTACTTGTGGTAATGCATGTCTGACATCCAGATACAAAGATGAATCACTGTCCAAGAATGACCTGGGGCTACATATGTAAAGCAACAAAAGCAAATAAAATTTTTGGGGGGGGTCCAGTCGTGGGCCTGAACTCTGGGCTTGGGCGCTGTCCCTCAGCTTTTCAGCTCAAGGATAGCGCCCTACCACTTGAGCCACAGTGCCACTTCCAGCTTTTTTTTTCTGCTTATGTGGTGCTGAGGATCGAACCCATGGCCTCATGCATACAAGGCAAGCGCTATACCACTGAGCCACCTTCCCAGCCCCAAAGGAAGTAAAATTTAAAAAATTCAAAGGCTGAAGGTATGGCTCAAGTAGTAATATAACATGTGTCTAGTATGGACAGGGTGTTGAGTTCAAACACCAGTACCAAAAACAAATCTAAAATCTCAAGTGTAAGACCATCTTCCAAATATGTTACATTCAGAAGAGCAAAATGCAAGAAGAATGATTATATCATGCTACTTATGGGTTAAAAATAAAGAAGTTCATGCATTCTTTTGTGGGCTTAGTATAGCTCCAGAAGACTATGCATAGCTATCTAGTAAGAGTAGTTGCTGCTGGTGCTGCTGGTGAGAGGCATAGTTTCACTTATACACCAATTAATTTTTACCATATGTGTGCTTTCATAAAGAAAGATTATATGTACAAGTGAGAAATCGTCCATCCCCCCTCTCTACACTGGCAGAGAGGGTATACATTTTCTGCTTTGGGATACAAAAGAGGCAAATAATGTAGCAAAATAAAATACTTTTTTTACTTGCTAGCAAATTAGACAAGAAAAATATCTTGAGGACCGTTGAGGAAAAAGAATGTTAATGACAATGAGAACACAATAAAGGCTAAAATTAATTCTATTCTGGATTTAGTCAAAGTTTTCTCACCTGGTCCTGAAAACTCAAAAACTGATAGAGGGGTAGAATGAAGAAGGAATGTGTGGAGATGACCAGGACATTGAGCAGTTTAGCAATACTAAACTACTATCTTGATCACAGAATAAACATGATTAATGTGCTAGAAGGAAAAGAGCTAAGACCAACTTTGTTAGACCCTCTATAACATTCTTAGAAGAGACTGGACCCATTGTCATGGCTTCAAATGAATCTTTGAAAGCTTAAACAGAGGGTTTTACAGATGAAAGTTGTGTGTTGGGAGGACTATCACTGTAATTATAATGCATATCTATTTGTATTTATTCATGGTATAACTATTAGTCTAGGACCTACCTGAGATCACACATTTTTATGCAAAAATTAGTATATTAGGAAATTTTATGTATTACTTTGTTTTTCCTGATGCCCAAAATAATGTGTTTCCTATAAACAATTTTTCACACATACAGAATTACAAAGAAAAGTTATTCATATTTCCAATGCCTAAAAGATAGGATTGCTAAAATTCTCACGTATACATGTCTGCTTGTTGGTCTGGAAGTGTGTGGAGGATACATAAGGCTGAGGTTATTTGAAATATATACATGCTCACACATTCATTTATTCTACTTGATATTATATATTGTAAATATTCCCTGTATTTAAAAATACAGAAACAACTTATTAAATTTATTTAAATTTAAATACAACTCATTAAAATGTACACAGGTCTTCATCTATGACAGTGAGAGTACTTTTTGTGTACCATAGCACATAATTCATGAAACAAATCTCTGACTTCATTTATTCCTTTTTTTCACCAATTAGGTCAGTATACCAATATTCCAGACAAATGAGGAGGAGGAGTTAGAATTCAGGGGTGGACTCTGCAGAGGTGGACTCACCAAAATGCCAATATATGATCAACAATTGGCCTTCAATAGCTTCATAATGTGTCATGTGATGCAGCATAGATTATTTCAGTAGGCTCAGAAAGGTAGACAATTATATTGTTCCAAATTATTCACTGTTGGAAATACTGATGTGGTGACCAATCAGATATATAAATCTTTATTACTTCTAAGACCATAGCCAGAGAGAAACCAAGAAAAATCACTAGATAACAAGATATCAATAAAATGTACCAAACTTTATCAAAGAAAAGGCTACATTTATTTTAACCTCTGATAAAATCAAATGTATCTCAGCTAGCACTAAAAACATGAATTAGCATATTGCTTCTTTTTTTAAAATGTCGGTTGTGGGGTTTGAACTCTGGGCTTGGGCACTCTCCCTCAGCTCTTCAGCTCAAGGCCAGCTCTCTATTGCTTATGCCACAACACCACTTTTGGTTTTCTAGGAGATAAGCAACTCAGGGTCCTTACTGCCAGGGCTGGCTTTGAACCACGATCCTCAGATCTCAGCCTCCTGAGTCGCTAGGATTGATTACAGGCGTGAGCCACCAGCACCTGGAAGCATATTGCTTTTTATGTAGGGCAATTAATATTTTTTCCATATTTTAAATTAAATAAATTTACATTTCAGAAAAAATAGTAACACAAATATAAAATACCAGCAAATTTTTGTAGTACTGGAGTTTGAAATCAGGGCCCTGGGCTTGCTTGGCTTGCTCATTTCATGCCTGGAGCTCTACCACTTTAACCACATCTCCAGGCCTACTTATTGTCAGTTATTTTAGAAGCAGCATCTCATGGGCTTTTTTTTTTGGCCTTGAACTGTGATCCTATGCATCTCGGACCCTTGAGGAGCTAGAATTAAAGGTATGAGCCACAGCAACTTTCTAATCTAGAGTCAACAGCTTAGCAGTGTGGTATTCTTTTGCTTATTAGTTAAAACTTGTATTTCTGAAAATGGCTTTTCAGTTATTTCTCAGTCTTTCCACATCTCACATAAATTCCTTGCCATCTTGGCCTCTAACTTTAGATTGTTCCTGTTTTCAAGTCATCTTATCCTTTACCTACAGATGTTTTTCCTTCTCTTTATGATCTGTGATATACAATTGGAAGTATCAAATTTTTTCTTCTGATTGTTAGAGTAGAACATTTCAGGAGTCATTTGCATCTTTTAGATAATCTTGGCTCATTTTCCTTTAGTTTATCATTTTCCACACATACAAAAACCTTTTATTTAGTGTTGAATGGAACAGATATATAGAATTGATACTTACAAATAAAACAGAGATACCACCCTTAGATTTTCTTTTCTCATTCCTGCTTTATTCACTTATTCAATGCTATTAAAAGTCTCTTAAGCCAGGCATCATTTTAGACAATACAAAAATACACTATGAATAAAACAAATTCTGCGTCTCATGGCACTGTCTTTCTACTAGTGCTAGATAAATATCCTTCTTTGAATACTAGTGGACAGAGGTTGATTACTCCATGCTGAGCACAATTTCTAATGTTTACTGACATAAATCTGGTATGGTTTGACTTTGCCAAAGTGGTTTTATGCTACTTCCTCATTCTCTACCATATTTAGTCATATAATTTACAAATGCACAATAATGATATTTGCAGTTTAGAGCAATGAAATCTAGCTCTTGATTGTCTGCTCTAGTTTTCAAGATTTCCTTATGGAGGGTGCATGCTTCATCCCAGGGCTATTGGCTTTCTTCCCTTCTCTTTTCCCAGCCCCTCTGGTTATGGGAGTTGCTCCTTTTGTGAAAATAAGTAGTGCAGAAGAGTATTTTGATCTCAAAATCCAACATCACACCAAGAAAGGATCAAATGCTAATTTTCAGTCATTTACAAATGAAGACAGGGTACAACAATATCTGGTGTAGTGAGTAATGAAAAGAGGGAATAATACAAGGCTACTTCAGAAATGGGGCTCAAACAACCAAATGTGACCTTCTCATCATCAACATGAATCCATGTCATCTGCATGTACCAAATGTTATTTTATTGATCTCAGATTATTGGCCAAGTGCACTGTTTCCAATTATATGAGGTAGAAAGTATAAAAGAAGAAAATGTTTCTCTTCTACTTCTCAACTTGCAGGAAACTATCATGGCAAAAGCTCTTAAAGTCATAGGCTCAGCACTGTTAGTTTCAGCCTTACAGAAAGTCTCTTCGAATATTTTATTTATTTTATTTTTCCATGACTTATAACTAAATCCTCATTTTCATGTTGATGCAATCCTATTTTCCTGTGTCTTCAGAGATGTTTATATGTTATTTTTGGAGAAATCAAGTCAGTAGATGCAAGCCACAGAAGGATTGGACTAAGCTACAATTTGAACTCTTTCTCTTTTAGCTGAAATATACTTATTCTTCTTATAATTTTCTACCAAATTACGTATTTTTAAGATTTTTTTTATTATCCAGATATTCATGTTAAACAAAGTTCCATTGCTTAAAGTATTTCAGTCAGTGGGAGGAAAATTAATTTTTCATGGGAATATTTTCTTTAATTACGTAAAATGGGAGTAGGAGGTAAGAAAAAACATTTATTTAATGCCTATTCTGAACAATACCTGCTACTTAATTCTCACTATTAACCTTATTTTACAGTATATAAGTTAAAGGAATAGTTATACTAAAGGATATATAACTGGTAAATAATACAGTGAAGACTTAAGCCCAGTTTTTACTGTTTCTAAAATCCATACATTTCTCAGTATGCCACATAGACACCTTGAAAATATAAACAATAATTTTCATTATCATATAATAAAATGTTTAAAAAGGAAATGTTATAGAATGATGGATTTGAGCTTCTAAGCTCATGCAAAACTAAACTAGGACAGAAAAGTTCAGTTGACATGGATCTTCAGTAATGATCAGTCAATTATCCTCCTCTACTTGATTGTATCTCCTCTACTGTGAGATCCAGATTTTTCAGGATAGCTATAGTAGTTGTTTTTTTTTTCCTTTAGGTGTACTGGGTCTTAGTATTAGGTAAACAAGCTCCTGAAATTTATCAGGGTCATCTAATGAGACTTCAAGAAATATGTGATTCTGGCACTATGCTATGTTCAGTGAAGCTATTACTAGTCTTTGTATGTATGTATGTATGTGGGTGTTGTCTTGTTTTTTACTCTTATAAGTTTAGCTCTATTTTAAGTAGGTTCTGGATTTTGTCATCTGATAATGTCACTAAAGGTAGTTGAGACAATTTACAGAACTTGACAAAAGTGGAATTTTGTTTGTTTTAATTTTTGAAAAAAATTCCAGAAATTCTTTCACCAAATCAATGGCAATGTCAAAGGTAAAAAAACAAACAGCTGTAAGGTTAATGCATACAAAAAATACTTGAAAGCTATACATTCATAGACAAAATCATTATTTAAGTACCAGTGAGATTCCACACCAACTCTGAAAGAAGTTAACTTACCATCAGTGATTTAAATAGCTAAGATTGGTTTCTCCAGGGAGATAGCTTGTTTGCTGCCACTGTCCTCCAAGTAGTATAAAAGAAAATATGCAGGAATTAAAGTATTTTTCTAAATCTTTTTCTCATAAAATACACAGGAAATAAAATAACTTCAAGGTTCAGTTAACACCAAAGTCTATATGTGTATATATATATATATATATATACATATATTGTATATCTCCACATATCCGTATATATTTACATCCTCTTATATCAGTACATGATAGAAGATGTTTTCAATTTCATAAATATTGAGCATCCATGAGAATCACATAGACATATAACTTTTAAACACTGGTTCAGGCTGAAACTTACTATCAAACATCTCATGATACAATTTAGCTTTGCAGCCTTCTAGAAAAAAAATATATGCAAGTTAACCCACCTGGAAACATTTCTTATTTATACCATGAAGATCTTGTTTACACACACACACACACACACCACACACATATACTAAATTACAACTTTTTGTCTAAATGCTTAGGTATACTCCCCAGCGGACAGGGCTGATTAGGTTATGGAAAAGTAAATTTTCATTGAAATTTGCCTTTGTACAATTTTTATTTTTATTTTTTTATTTTTATTTTTTGTGAACATATTGTACAGAGGGGTTACAATTACATGGGCAAGATAATGAGTACATTTTTTATCAAGCATTGCAGCCTCCTCCTTTGTTTACCCTTCACATCCCTTCCCAGCCTACCCCCCCCCCCCCCCCCCCCGCCCCGCACCAAAGTTGTAAAGTTCGTTTTCGACTTGACAACTTGTACTTCTCATTGTTGCAACAGGTCCACCTGTATCCTTAAACGACTTGTTTTTCCCCATCTCCTCCACAAATTATGTACAACTACTTAAAGATAATATTACATAGTACAATAAAAATAAGGTAAATTTCTCCTTGGTGTCATGGAGTCATTCTGGAGTTAAAGGTATGAGAAATCTTGCTTTGCATTTTTAGCCAAAAAGAATGACAGGATAATGGATTGAAATATTACTTCATCAATATTTTTCTTTGCTTCTGTAAACAACTGTAGAAAGGAAAGGGTCTTTTCTATTCTTCTCCATCAAGTGAGAACTTTCATTCAGTATGTGGTTAAAAGCAGCAAAGGATGAAATCTCCAGTTTGGGACTCTGCCAAACACAAAATTCCCTAGCTCTTCCAGGTCCTTCCCAATCCTGTTTGTTTCTGTGAGCTAAAAGAATCATTCCACAATTGTATGCTATCTTCATGAAGTCAATGATACTAATTCTGCGATTTGTGATATGGATGCTTTTGGTCATTATACACAGGCAAGCTATGGCATCCATATAGTAATGATTGTGTGGCTAATAGTGTGGTTAATAGCAGATATCTTGAGTTAGAAGTCATACTGTGAGATGCATTCGAACCAGAAAACGTGCACCTGGGAATTACTCAAGAACAATTTAGATGCTCATTTATTTCTTATTCCTCTCCCCTGTCAGGAAGTCTGATTCAGGAGGATAGGTCCTTTGACTGTTGTGTTGAAAAGAACAATATTTTTGTGAACAATAGTAGTATAATACCAATATAATTTTTAAATCAACGAATTAATGAAAATCATCTCAAAGCACACAAAAGAAACCACTAAGGAAGCAAATTCTTCTATGATTCACAGACCAGAAAAATAAATCTGAAGTATGGCAAATAGAGGATTGACAGGCTTCTCAACTATTAACTTTTAGAATGAAATAAAGAGAATCAGCATCCAATTGAGACGCTGTTCTATAGCAACATATTTTGCTTCAATTAGCACCTATATTGTAGAGTGTGGACATATTTATAATTTTGAAATAGTGTCTAAAATATATAGATCCTTGTTTTTCAATGCAGTATTCACTCTTGGTTCTCTTGACATTATCCAATGACTAAAAAAAGACCTTTAAATTCTTCCCACACATCATTAGGGAGAACTTGAACACATCCTAAAGCCTAATTTAAATATGGGAAGGAGGCTACTAGTGGAGAGATCTAAGTGGTTATACTTGTTTTATAAATAGGCTGTCCTAGATAAAAAGGAGCCGGGAATCAATGTGCTAGATAAAAGAGACCAGATGCTAAGAAAAGGAGCCCTATTTTCTAGAAAGGCCTCTTCAATTGAGAGACACTGTGGGGAAAACATCGTTTAGCCTTGTGTGTATATTTTAAAAATCACTCCTGAAAACTGGAAAAAAAATCACCATCTTCATGTTTTGGTATTGGTCAATGTTTAAATGACATGCATATAGATATATTCCTTCATCAATAAATATGAAAGTACTGTATTTTCATAACATAAGTAAGTCTTTTCTTTAGAAGAATGAAAAAGCAGTTCCATAAAGGTGTAGGGTCACATAATCACTGAACAGAACCATTTACAAACAAACAAACAAAACCAACTGTGAATATCTTGTACTGAATTTCTTCTGAAACTCAGTTCAAGTTACAGATTACAAACCACACTGCAAAACTTTCTTCTTTTCTTAGGGTATCCAGTCTTTGGATTATTAGGGATGATGAGCCCTAGCTTGAAAGTGAAAACTTAAATCAGTGACTTAGTTTTTATTGCCAAACAGAGATCTGAATTCATATAATAAGAGAGCAGTGGAGATGAGCTATGACAGAATTCATTAATGTGCCAAGGATGTGGCCAACTTGTCTACAACTAGTTAAAAGGCAAATACACAGATTGATCATTTTTCTTTCCAGGACTGTACGTCACAATACACATGGCCTGTTTCCTAGAACCTTCTGTCTAATGTTTAATAGATTGATGGAACTTCAAAAACTACACTCCCGACAATTGCTGCTAGACAAGACGGACATGAAGGCACACCAGGTTAGAAGAGAGACAGTTTGCAGTCTGAGCTGGGAAGAATTAGTCTTTACTCCACATTTTCCCCTTTAAACTAAAACTTTTGTTTGAATTTAAAAGGAGTTGTGCCTTGAATAATCTGAGATTTTAAAAGAAAAATAAAAAAAGACTGACATAAACCATTTTGATTAGCTTTTGATTTTCAATATTTTTTTAAGATTTCTTTGCACAAAGGAGTTACTATAATTCTCACTCAGATAAAGAAAGATGCAAAGGTCAGCTTTTGACTCTCCTTTTCTTAAACAAGCATCATGAAACTGGCTAAGAGTTAGGAACTCTCTGAGCTTTGTCGTCTTTGGTATCTAGAAGCAAATATAAAGCTTGAATCCCAGGGTCCTGGTATTATTCATGGAGATGTCTGCTTCCCAGGAGTGCCTTGAAGAGAAAAATGAGCTATTCTAAGCCAAGATCCTAGCTTCAAAGACCAAGAAAATTTTCAAGGTACTGCAAAAAGTATCATCTTCTTGGCTTTCTGGGTTCTGTGAGAGTTGTAGTGCAATTTTTAACTGGAAGTTAATAGATTATCTGTTACTCCCTAATTGTCTATCCTTCTCTAAATATTAGGTTTTACCCCAATATCTATACTTTGTCAAGAAACTTAACTTTACCTGCTCGTATCTATGTACTTCATCATATCCTGTTTTCAAATTTTTAAAGATACTAGCTGGAAAACAAATAAAACCAAATAAATAAGGCAAGTTAATTGTCATCTTGAAGATTAAAAATCATTTGGGACACCACTAAGAAATTTTGTCATCTCTGTCTGTTATACAAAGGGCAGGAATCTGACGTGATCCGACAAAACCTAGGTTGCCCTCCAAAAACTTCCATTGTAGCCTCATGATATTAGGTAAAATTGAAGGTTATCAAATAGAGACTAAATATCTTCACCATTGGATGTACCCTGAGCCACTCAGAAAGTATCCTTTCATTATCTTGTGTTGTCTGTTAACCAAATTCGATGTGATGTGTGCATCAGTTAACCACTTAAAGGAAATTAATTGGTGCATCATATATTATTTCTCTGCATGGATGGCATTGTAGAATTTAGTACATGTTATGTGTGATTTGGACTGTAGATATTAAAGGTAGACGACTATGGATTATTAAAAATTATTTATAAGATTTTTTTCCATAATTTACATCTATTTTTATGTATACTTTTTTTTGCAACAACTTGCTGAGGAAGGAAATACTATGATTCCCATTTTAGATATGGGAAATATAATCTAAGTTCAATCTTAACATGTTCAAGATTAGATGGGTCAAGAAAGAAAGAAAAAATAAAAACCTACACTTAAATTATGTGACTGTTGTTTTATATCTCTAAAAAATGCTTCCTATTCATTTTCTCAGTCATTTGGTCCCTGATGCTGGCTTCCACATATCCAATGGCAGCAGAGATGAAGCGCCCGGCAAAGTCATAATATCTTCTGTGCTTCAGATTCTTCATGTATAAATATGAAAGACTTCAAATCAAATCCACTGGGTAGTAGAATATAGAAGAAAGAGCATGGGCCATGTGTTCAAAACCATCCAAGGTTTACCTCTTAGTCTTCCTTCTTGTCTATATGAACTGAAAGAACTACATCAACTCTCTGGTTATCCATTTCCTCATATATAAAGCCAGAGATATTAACATGAATTTTGAAGCAATCTTGTGAAAAAATTAAAGAATATATGTAAAAGAATTTGCCAAATGGCAAGCACTCAATAAATGTCAATTATTTCTTTTAGTGTTAACACTTGTCAGATCCTAAAGGCATATACATTATTTTTAATAGCAGTTTTATGATTATCTATAAAGACATTTTTAGCTTTACTAACTTTGGAGAAAGAGCATCAAATATATTGAGTATTTAAATGATCAAAAATGGCTTTATTGACCCCAATAGTTTTATTGATAACCTGTACGACCTTATCATTGACTGTTTCCTCAGAATTTAACTAAGATGATATGAATGTTTTTGTTTTGTTTTTCTTTACAGTGGTGGAGATTGAGCCCAAGGCTTTGCACATGCTAGACAAGAGCTCTACTACTGAGCTATGCTTCTGGCCAGCACGTTAGAATAAGTATGTTTTTCCTAATAGGAATATGGAAATTAATAGAATAATCCTGCATATCAGAGCAGATGGAATCTTATTGCATAGGCTTACCCTTTAAATCAGCAAATAAAACAAAACGGGTCCATGTGGGAAATAATTATTAACGATCCTCAAAAAAATGGAGTGTGGATAATGGGGAAAATAATTCTGCGTAGCCAAATGTTTCATTAAAACTGGAAGTAAAAGTATATGATTTATTTTTAAATGAGTCAGGCTTATCATTAAACAATAACATCCCTGGGGAAAAAGAACCACAATTGTCATCAGAGAAAGGAGTAAAAAGTCAGAGAGCTACATCACCCAAAACAGCAACTTACCAGGTACAAAGAATATGAAGGTTTAAGTGGCTTTCTGCCAGGGTTAAGTCGGATTCCAGACAAAAAAATCATACAGACAGAAAAATCAGACATAAGAAGCTTTCTCTTTTTGTCTCTCTTGTTACAAAGCAAGAAACATTTGGGTAGCTGTTTTAAATTTTAAATTTTTATTTTTAACATATATTAATTTGAAGCATCATTTTAAGTCCAGGTGCCATGTGGAAATGATTGATGTTCCAGGGATGGAAAAAAAGTGAATGCTGGGAGACATCCAAGTTGTAAACATCTAGAAATCATAGGAAAATACCTATTTCTTCAAAGAGTAGATATTCTCAGAGAATCTAATTCTATTTTTGTTTGTTTGTTGCTTTGTACATCCTAAGTAATATTATAAGCAGTTTTCAAGTAAACATAATTAATCTTTGACCCTATCAAAGTAACTACCCAATTAACTTATCTATATTTTTGCTTACTAAAAAAACAAAATCAAAGCCATGTTTAATGTATGTGCTTTAATACTGTTTATGTTCTAAACATGTCTCAGTACAATATAAAAATTGTGTTTCTAAATTTCTTTTTCATTTTTCTTTATTTTATAAAAAAGGAAACTAATTTATTTTAGAAAATATTAGGAATTAAGCTTAAGAAGAGAGTTGGCAGTGTATTTTCGTTAGGTTTACCTTTTCTTTCCAAATTGAATGCACAGGACTTGATAACATATTATCTGTTCTCTATACCAAGCAACTTAATAAATAAAACAAATTAAGCACTAAATATGACTGAATTTATCATGATAAATGATATAATAATCATTATATTAAAAACATTTTCCTTAAAAGCCAAAATTCATACACCAGTTTTGAGGAGTTCATATGAGGTTCAGATATACCTAGAGAAGCCATTCTCCAGATATTCTGTCTCTGTTCTATATTGTATGTATATTTTTGGCACACAGGTTCATAGTAGGAGAAGAGGTTGGCTTTGTGACAATCTATTATTAAAGTTCTCAATTATGAAATTTTGAAATTCCAAAAGGTCTGTGTGCCTTTGTTATGGTAACTATGTGCCTTTCTGAATGGATTTTATTTCAGATCAAGATTGAAATGACCCTCATTTTTGAACCTAACAGTAATAACAACAACAACAATAATAATAATAAAGCTGCACAGAGTTATTACAAGGAAATAAAATGCCAGAAATATCCACCTCTTCTGGGAAGATTTTTAGTTTTTAGTTTCTTCTCTTTAACTTAACTTCTCAAGATGTAATGCTGAGGAACTTATTAGGCTTCATGTTCAAGATTCTATCCCCAAAGAAATAAAAAACAGATACTTGAAACAAAATCCTAAAGACTGTAAGTAAGTCTAGTAAACTTTATCTACAATTACTCATGTCAGATTAGAAATAAGGTATGAATAAACAGTTTTGATATAACTCCTTAAAAATTCTAATAGCAGTCTTGACCTTCAGTTCCCTCAATTATATGACACATCACAATATTACACACAATATTGTGATTATGTCAGGGCTTAAGGGAGGAAAGCTTATGTAAATCATAATCTTTTAGATCTCATGATTCTTTTAATATCCATTTATTATTGGTTCAAATATACATTATATAGGGTATTGGTTCAATTGATTAGAAAATGGTACCAATGAAGACACACAATTATTTTGGCCTTTGGAAATAAAAGCCCACTATGGTCTGTACATAGAATAAAATAACTCTATTAAAGCTTCTACAAGGATATATCATTGGCCCTACGATCAGACTAATAGAGTTGGTTATTAATCCATCACCACTAAAATATACTTCCCATGACTTCATAGTATGGCCAGTGGTATAATTTTTGGCATTCATTCAATACATATTAAGCTATCTACAAAAGGTCAGTTGGACACCTGAATTTCAAAATGCAGCTCTGTATTGTTTCTTTAGTTCCATTATATAAATTTGCTGCAAATATGTTATTTTTTTCTGTAAACAATATCTACTCAGAAAATATATCATTATATACAAATAACTTCTGGTCAAACAAAGCATTCTATATGGACAGTTCATTTCTAGAGCTCACTTCAGTGTTCTGAATGAGTTAATGATATACAAAGCTCACACTATAAAAGGACTAAAAAGAGCAACATAAATGTTTATTATAATGTTTTTTGATTAAGTAATTTCATGTTTGCTCACTCCTTTCTTAAGTGCTTTTAAGGTGCCTACTATGGGCCAAAATGTTCTATACAGTTGTGAAAACCCCAGTCCCAAGAGCCAATTCATAAACACATCACTCTCCCCACCTTAAACAAACACCGTGTTATTATACTACACATCTCAAAGGAAGGAACACTTTTCTTGAGCCAAAGTGTGTCTCTAGCAAGCTATATCATGTTATTTTTGTAAAAGGATTGACTCTTATACATTCCATACCAGAGCTGACAATAGCTGTTAAGAAGAATAAGATTCTGGTTGCCCGGCTCTGGCTCCTGTTCATTCTGTGATTATTATTATAAGTCAAAAGTCTATAGCAATAAAAATGACATCAACAGGAACAACAATAACCATAATAGGTACCAAATATTGTCTACGGTTACATTAACAGTGCATATTCATTGCTTGAGGTGGGTGGGGCACCTTGGGGACTAGCTGACTCAATAAAAGGCCAATAAGGAACAAATCATAGTAGCCTTTCAACTTCTATCGGGTCACCTGGCAGTTAGCAGAGAAATTAAAATCTGGTTTACAACATGAAAAATTAACTTCAAGTTATGGATCCGAAGATTAGTCAATACCACATTGAAGGAAGTTGCTTTTTTAAAAAAATGATAGTTCAGACCATAAACAGATCATAACATTTTATTATCTGACCACTACCAACAAAAAAAAAAGGTTTTGCAAATGTTGGTAGCATATTAAGCCGATGAAAGAATGGTACAAGATAAATCTTTGTGCCATAGTAGTAAAAATGTTCTTGTCTTTTGTGCAAGGAAAAATACTTTTAAAAAGGCAAAAAATATGAAAATTTAAAAACCACATCAGAAGTAGTTACTTTCAATGGGTTTTAATGTCCATACTTATAAATTATAGACATATAATTATATATGTCTAGTATAATTATGTTATATTGTAAACAAATGCATAGTAAACAGCAAAAACATACCCAAAAATGTGAAAGATAGATAGAAATGTATATAGATTTTTAAAATTAATATTTTTTCTGGAAAGGACTGGCTTGTTCACACTCTGGATTCTAAGCATTCCACTTTATAAATGATTTTGTAGAATTAAAATTGGCCGAAGACAAAGTCATAGAAAAAAGAAACAGCAACCTAGAAAGTATTACTCATATGTAAATTCCATAAGAGAATATGTTTTAAACTACTAAGTATAAGACAGCATTGCAAAGCTAGAGATAGAAAGATCCTGATTAGTTAAATCATGTAGCTATCTCTATAGCTAAATTTCTAAAAATAGTTAAATGCTGTAATAAGCTTCAGCTTGCAAAATCTCATGAAAATTACAGGTAGGTTCTCAATCGATAATACATACTCAAAATGCACAAAACTGAAGTTAGAGTTCTTGATAGCATGTATCATTTACTAATAAGGACAGTAAATATTCTTTCATATAAAGTCTTAAAGTTCTTAGAATTATAACTAGAGCCCATTAACATTCACCACCTTTATCTTTGTCTTTAAGTGATACAAATAGAGATTATGTAGAAGATTTTTTTAAGAATCCAGTGAATAGATGAGCTAACATTACTTAAGAAGTACTGTTTACATAGTGAAAGTTACTAGTCTTTTCTTGTGATGAAAACAAAAATTAAAATATTCTGTTCTATCTTATTTCAAGCTATTCTATATCCTGAAACAGACAACATTTTATTTTCATTTGCCAGTTCTATCAGTATTTTGTACTTTATTTGAATTAGTGAGGGTTACTGTATTAAGTGTCACAAATTTCATGCATTGATAATACTCTGCATCTTTTGCCATTATTAATTTATTTAACAAATATCTGGATATAGAAAAAATCATAAAGGACTTAAGAGATATGACTCTATGAAGACAAATATTACCTAAGGCCCTTGATATGAATAAATGTCTTTGTTTTTATAAAGATTCTACTATAAATAAAATAAGAACCAAAACTGTCACATTTATCATTAGATTGAGGCCACTTAAAGTTCTATGAAACCCTAAGAAGAAAATAAGTAAGAAAGAAATTATGCATCCTACAATGACAAGTATTTGAACTTTAAAAAAACAACCCAATAGTCGTATGGCCTAAGATTAATGCAAAAATATTATGGACTGAGATTTAAACCAAATTGGTTGTGTATGCATTTACTTATCACCCAGTAGGCATGGCAGAACTCCATCTTATTATGTTTAAAAGTATAAATCTCAAATTTGTACGTCATATGGATGGAATGTATCCAGCAATAAATATGCAGTTTAGAGGAACCTTTGCAATGCTGTAGAATAATTTGGACAGCTGGTGTTATTGGTTGATCTACAAGGTTTTTGGTGTTCTTATCAATCTGCTCTTTTACACTTAATTTAAATTTAGTATAAATATTCACTGTCAAAAAAATTAAATTAGGGGAGAACGATCTCACATTTTAACTCAGGATATAAAGCCAGAATATTAGCAGAGAAGTATGTGCATAGGTGAGTTTTAATGGTTCTCACTAGAATGGAGACAAAGAAAGGGATACTTTGTCTTTGTTTATTCAATCTTACATGAAAATCTAAAATAAAAAGGATCTTCTAGTTGCCAATTCTGTATTATACATGCTCTTTTTATTAGAAAAACTTGTTAAATTACTAATAATATAACATTTGTTGGTTGTTCTCTACTTTCTAAATTTACATATCTATTATCTCATTACAACCTTAAGAGATTAGAAATAGAAAAAGGAAATTATGGCAAATAATTTGCAATGTTTTAAACCAGGTTTGAATTGATATAAGTGAGGAAGAAAATCTTCAATTCTTTGTCATTCTCATTCTGCAATATAGACTCTGCTGTGTATCACATTATATAATGAACAGTACTTTTTTGTGTTCTCTAGTACATACCTTGTTGTGGGGATTTTCCCCCTTAATAGACTGTACTGAGGAACTCCTAAGTAGACTGTTCAATTTCATCTAACCAATGTCAATACTGACTTGCATGGTCATGTGAGATTTTCCATAGTTGAGAGACACTACTTACCTCCATTTGATTCCTTGTCCAACAAGGCAGTAAATCTAAAGTGACCATAACTTTTATGTAGGAAGGAAACAAAAGAGCTAGGCAAGACTATGTTTGAATAGATTCATTCTGTCAAGGTGGAAGGAAGGATCAAATTTGACCACTTTAGCATAAATGTCCTGTACAATTGTCCCAAGGTATCCAAAAGCAAGACATTAGAAATATTTGAAATGTTATCTTTCATGTAATAATTTATGGAGTAAGTTACTTACAAATCTGACAGAAGGAAGAAGCAAAAGAGTCTCTGCTAGCAACTTCAAAAAGCCAGGTAGCAAACAGAGCAGAAGACATTTTTGTTAAAAGCTAAAGTACATTTCTTCAATGACCTAACCTAAGAAAGCTTAAAATCCTTCAGACAATGACAGATGAGACTAGAAAACCAGTTCTACTCATTTTCTTCTTTTTATTTTCTTAGATTCAAAATTGTAACTTAATCATGGAAAAGATTTTAAAATATTTTGTCATAGAGTTAGAGGTAAAGCCAAATGTGTTTGTATACATAAACACATAAGGGCTGGGAAGGTGGCTCAGTGGTAGAGCACTCGTCTTGCATGCTCAAGGCCCGGGGTTCGATTCCTCAGCACCACATAAGCAAAAAGAAAAAAACGGAAGTGTGCTGTGGCTCAAGTGGTAGAGTGCTAGCCTTGAGCTGAAGAGCTGAGGGACAGCGCCCAGGCCCAGAGTTCAGGCCCCATGACCAGACCCAAAAAAAAAAAAAAAACCACATAAATAATGTGTGTGTGTGTGTGTATTTCACACATGTATACATGGATATGCATCTCTATATTCAAGTCTTAGGAACTGTCTTCTCAGGTTTTTAATTTTAATTTTTTATTGTTATTGTAAAGGTGATATACAGGGGGGGGTTACAGTTACATAAGTCAGGTAAGAAGTACATTTCTTTTTGGATAATGTCGTTCCCTTCTCCCACTCTCTCCCAGTTTTCCCTATCATTCCACCTACTGGTTATATAGTTCATTTTCAACATACTATCCAATAAGTACCATTGCTGCATCTGTTTATCTACTCACCTTAACCGAAGTTTTCTGAACTTCGCTATGTGTATCACTGATACATCATTCAGCTTGAAGTTGAAATTATATACTGAATATGTATCTAATTAAAATTACATTATAACTCCATTGGGAGAATAGGATTGAAGGCAGAGGAGATGCATATGCAGCAGATGCTGGAAGGAAGGGATGCTGATGCCTATTCTGATAGTGAGAACTCAAAAGGCAGGTCCACAGCAGGGTCATCGGCATCTTGAATGATTTCAGGGGAAGAATCATCTCAATAATCATTTACCAAGATAATTTGTAGATTACTGAAGCTATATAATTTATACTTTTAATTTAATGTTTTTAAGGATTTGACATTTTAAGGGGAGTTTTAAGAAAAGAGGTGTATTGCAAATAAGGGAAACCATGGGACCTGTGTTTCTTTGGGCCTGGCTTACTTCACTTAATATAATTTTTTCCAACTCTTTGCATTTCCTAACAAATGGGGCAATACCATTCCTTCTGATGGAGGCATAGAATTCCATTGTGTGTGTGTGTGTGTGTGTGTGTGTGTGTGTACCACATTTTCTTGATCCATTCATCTACTGAGGGGCACCTGGGTTATTTGCAATAACTAGTATATGTCTGGGACAAGTAGAAATGATCAAAAGCTATATACATATGACCAGATAAGATGAAGTTAAGCGAAGTGAACCCCAAGATAGGGACACAAGTGTCTTTTTTTATTTCTTGCTATTGTTTCTAATGTATTTATAAGGTACCATGTAATTTTTTGTTGCTTTGTATGCCCTCCCCGCCATGGTATAACCCCTGTTGTCACTGTAGTTGATGTTGGTATACTTTGTGGAGGGGAAAGGATAAAACAAAATGTTTAAATAGGGATACAGATTGAGCCATTGCAACAATGAGATGTACAATACAATATGTTGAAACACGAACTTTACAATTTAGGCAGGGGGCAGGGGGAGTATAGTTGTGGACGTGGGAGGGAAGGGATGGTAGGGGAAAAACAAAGGAGGGGGCAACAATGCTTGATAGGAAATGCACTCTTTATCTTGCTCATGTAACTGTAACCCCTCTATACAGTATTTTCACAATAAAAACTTATTAAAAATAAAATAAAAGGTAAATATATACCTAAAAAAGAGGAGTATTCTTCTTTTTAATCCTAATTAAGAAAATAATATTGATCTGGACACTAAATAATGAAGATTAGAGGAATAAAATTAGGAAAGAATAATGACTATAAGATAATAGCTTGGAATATCAAAGCATAAATCCACATGATTACTGAAGAATGATCAAGAATTCTGGGAGAGAAAAATTATTTAAAGGCTGCTTTAGTATCTAGCCCTTTACTGGTAAACATTATTTATCATATCATAACTACATGAAATAAAGGACACTCTTAATATGTCCCCTCAAATTGTATAATATTGCAAAGCCCATTTTAAAATGTATATATCTTACTTTATTTTTAATCCACCATTTAATTCTTCTCAATTTTTGTTTTGTATTATATATCTCTTGCCTGACCAGATGGCAGTGAATCAGCCAATAATCACGGAAGGCACATCGTAATATATTAACATCCTAATGACTTATTGCAGAGATGTTTCCAAAAAATCACAATTCATAATAAAAATACACTGTTGATCCAGAAACTAGACTACAAGATCTGAAAATGTACTGGAAAAGCATTCTCATTGTTCATCTGAAATAGGCATTGTAACTTGTTCATCCCAATTCTGCAACCAACCCTCCACCCCATAGAGCTTCATCTTTGTGTAAGTAATCACCTCTTTTCCATGCAATTCAGTGTTTCATAGAAAACTGCCCCAATCTCCACCCCAGAGGTAGGGTTAATCACCTTACTAGTGATCTGTTTAGAAATACCAATGATCCATTTATGTTCAGTCACACACAGGCAAAAGATTTGCTGACAAGCTTCAGAGGAGTTTTATAGCTCTTCTGCACTCTCTCATTCTCTCTCTCTCCCCCTTTCTTTCTCTCTCTCTTTTGTTCTCTTTCTATCACTCTCTTACAAACACACACACACACACACACACACACACACACACACACACACACACATGCATAAATAGTAAGGCTGTGGTTACTCTTAACAGCCATTTACTCTCCAGGAAGTGAACTATAGAATGAGACCAGAGCAAAGTACAAAGAAAAAAATGTGACTCGATGGGGAGGTTGAACCATTGGATGAATCAATGTGCAGCCTAGTCACATTCCGGACTTCCTATTACATATACTCATTTTTTCTCATATGGTTTTCTTAATTGGCTTCCTATTAGATGTATTTGACAGAATCCAAACTAAGGTAAAACTGACACTTCTTGGAATGATCAACAATTGTAAACTCAAAAGAAACTTGATTTTGACTGTTTTTTTTTCATATAATTTCAGAATTTCATATAATTTAAGAATATGAGGCCTAACTAAATCATTACAAAATGTCAGACCTTGTGTGTGCCCATTCATGTGTATAAATATATATATGCATATATATATATATACACACATACAAACATAAATACACACACACACACACATATATATATATATATACATATATATATATATATGCAACAGGGTTATGAATTGGTTTGTTCATATGGTTATTGTGAGGGCACACTGCCTCCAGAGTGGAATGGGAGTATACTGGAATTCTAGGGCCATCAGAAAGCATAATGAATGATAGGGGTCAGGGAGATAATAAGACCCATGGGAAGTGAAGTGAGGGGAAAAGACTTGGAATACTCTGACACCCTATTACCATTTTGACCCATTATTATGTCCTGCTCAGTGAGTTGACAAGTGATTTTAAAAGAAAAAAATGATGAACATTTACTTGTTACTTTTCAGTTTTCAATTTTATTTTCTAAGGTAGAACTCAAGTATCCTAAAGAATTCTGTAGGAGGATGATAATCTTTCAATCTTGCTCTTTTGTAGAAGAAGCCATTGTTTAATCCTTTTAGCTGGTTCTTTTCTCTAAAAAGATTTAATATTAAAATTTCCACCTTTTTTTCTTTTGTGCCAGTCCTGGGGCTTGAACTAAGGGTCTAGACGCTGTCCCTGAGCATTTGTGCTCAAGTCTAGCACTCGACCACTTGAGCCAAAGCTCTACTTCCAGCTTTTTTGTTGTTTAATTGGATGTAAAAGTCACAGGGACTTTCCTGCCTGGTTTAGCTTCTAACCATGATTCTTAGATCTCAGCCTCCTGAGTAGTTAGGGTTATAGGCATGAACCACAAGCGCCCAGCTCAAATTTTCTTTTTTATACATCATGTTTTAAGTTTTCACATGTGAGAAATTAAGGATTTGCTTTACTCATAGTTTTGATTAGGCCAAAAGTTAATGCAATATGCTAAAATTCACATTTGAAATGTGTCAATAAAACTGGAGTTTAAGGCCTGAGGCCCAAAGTTCCACAGGTAACTCTTCTCTGTACACCAACAAAGTGACATAATGAAGGACAAAGAGAGGAGGTTTTTTGAGTTAGCAAGCAGAGCCATTAGAAGATGGTACTTCCTTTCATCTTCAGATATCTTTGAGAAGGACATGAACGTGAGGTTTACATAAACGAAGAATTAGGGCAGGGGAAGCATACACATAGTGAAGCAGTCTTTCACTGGCATGGCTTAGCTGGTTGTTATCTCAAGTCTGGTTCCTTCTGGATTCTAGAGACGTTTTTGCTATGATCACTTGAGGAGGCTATTCTAGTTCCCATGAGACAATTCCTTTTGCCTCAGGGTGTTACCTCATCATTCTAGGTAACTGTCCCTCGTTGGGGAAGGTTGGGGGGCAGTTCCCTAGAGGTGGTTTTGAGCCCTTGTCCTAAGGGTATTAGTCCATCATTGTTGTCTTTCCCCAAATTGACTGCAAAGTGACTGAAGAGAGAATGGTTTAGAGTAGAAACAAATGCAACCAAGCTGCAGACAGGAACAGCAAGCTTTTGGGCCTTTTGTGCGCCCATGTAAGGAGTCAGGGCTTTTCAGCAAAATGGCTTTGAGCACTCCTTAGAACATTGGTATTCTGGTAAACTAGCTCTCTGAAGGAAAGAAAAACAAATAAAGCTTTAATATCTAGAGTGTAAATGATCTTGGCTTGGACAATTTCCAAGCACAGAAGTAACTCAATGTAAAACTGGAAAGAGGTGAGCACATCCAGTTCTCATGAGTTCTTCCCCCTTGGGTTAATTGCCATGTTTGTTGTATTTTTTGCTAGCTTCATTTGCTGTGGACTTATAGTAAAGAAACAGTAAATTCCCCCACTCATGCAATACTCCTAAGATATAAAGTGTATCCAATATTTCACAGTTTTTATTGTTAGGAAAGTTTCTCCCATCACACTCTGTTCTGATTGGCTTTTAAGCCTGGCTCACCATTGTTGAAGGCCTTCCATACCTTTCTCCTCAGGATTCTCTTTCCTTTCCCCCCCTGGGATCCTGGGTCTTTGGGGTTTTTTTATTTTTTGTGATTTACTACTTGATTTTGTTGGAGCACTTCCTCTAGCAGTTTCCAAGAAAATTTTTGAGACTGCAGATCTGACAATGCCTTATACGTCCACATATAATTGATAATAGAAGTGACTCTAAGTCTAGTTGGGAAGGAAGTTCTTTCAGAACATTACAGATTTGATTCTTTCTGCTCTAGCTCTCTTAGAATTACAATGGCATTCTTACTGTTCAAACTTTGCATGTAGTCTGTTTTTCCTCTGTTCAAGGCTCTAAGGATTCTGTCAAAATGATATGAAAATCCAGTCAAAGTATCAGTCTAGGAGTTTTACTTACATCTCAAATACAATTTTATCAATAGAAAGAAAAAAAGTATGAAATACTGTATTCTCTAGAAAGAAAAATATGGCAGCTTTTAATCTCTTGGGATTCCATAGGAGTGTGAAGCTAGGAAAATATTTCTCCAACAAGATTTATGGAAATTTGTGGAAATTTTCTCCAAAGAGATTGACAATTCCATATTGCAGAAGAGAGAGAAATTAAAGAGGAAAAGATACAATCATCTGGAATCTGAAGGAAGAAAATGATGGCTATTATACTTGTTCTTAAAGAATAGTCATTTTGATTGATGCTGGTGGCTCTCACCTGTAATCCTAGCTACTCAAATGCTAAGATATGAGGATTGAAGTTTGCAACCAGCCTCAGAAACTGATATGTTGATTTTAAACTCTTTTGTACAGTTACTTAAGGAAAGTAAAATAAAATAAATGGAAAGTGTTTGAAATTCTTATCTCCAATTTGGAAGTCAAGTTATGGACAAGTTATAGAGTGCCAGCCTTCAGCAAAAAAAGCTAATATAGATAGATGGATAGATAGATATAGATAGATGGATAGATAGATAGATGGATAGATAGATGCATGCTATTGCAGTCTATTAAGCTGGAGTCACTAAACAATGGCCCAAGTGAAAATTTGACTGATTATTTTTGCAAGGCTTATCAACTAAAGACAAATTTTTCAGTTTCAGTTGACTAAGGGAAAAAAATGCTGGTTTTGCCCTATGAGAATAATGCCTGATATTCCAATTCCTGTGTACATACATCTGGTCCTATTAGAACATACCCAGGGTTGTTCATTTATCTGTTGGCTATAGCTGTGTTTGCACCATGACACACTAGTAATGTATGTGACAGTAACTACATGATCTGCAAAACCTAAAAGTATTTACTATCTGCTGTCTTTTGCTGACCCTGGGTGTAGATATACAATTAATTTATACTACATTAAAGTAAGCATCCACTGGATTTTTAGCCCTGTACATAAAGCATGTAAAAGGAGAGCAAATACAGAAGTGAAAAATGACACAGGTAAGGTGAGTGATTAGCAGATTGCTCAACATGTATGTGGACAAAGAATGATCAGTCGGGGGATTTAGGGAGGTGGAAGAGGAAAGGGATAGTGGGAGAACAGCAAGGGAAAGGGTAACATTGCTGGACAAGAAATGTACTCATTGCCTTACTCATGTAACTGTAACCCCTCTATACAGCATCTTTACAATAAAATAAAATTAAAAGGAATGATCAGAGCCACCATATGAATGCCAGGTCAAGGAATCTGCCTTTCATCTGAAAAGAAACTGGAAACTACTGAGGGTTTTGATGAGAGGCAGTGACACAAGCAGGGATCTGTCTGAGGAGATTCATGTGATTGTACCTTATAGAGCTAATACAGAGACTTGTAAACAAATTGGGGAACCATTTCTGGAACTGTGTTATTAACATTTAAGAAAGGACATGTGATCCAATGAAAATACAAATTCTAAAGTATAAACATGTCATTCAAATAACTTTTTGTAATTCTGACCACAAAGAAAGTTGTCTAAATATTTATGTATATTGTTTCAAAAGTCACTTAGAATTATTTAGTTATTATTAAACACTATGAGAATGTCGTACATCCTATCACTGAAATTTTGATCCACTCTGGTTATTAGAATACCCAACTACAATTTTAAATGTTTTCCGTGTAACAAACAACTCAACAAACTGAGTCATATACTAGTTGCTAAATTAAGTTGGTAGGGTACCTGACTATTTGATTACTTCTTAATGTATTACTTATAAGCTCCAGGCTCAAAACGTGGCAATGGAAGGCATTTGGGACTGTCTGTTATTTCAAAGGCACAATGTGAAGAACTCATTGTAATCTGGTTAAAAAATTCTAAATAGCAAAAATGCTGGGCCTTCTAGACAGAGTAATTCTAATTAACCTTATAAAAATGAGATTTGCACAGTATGTGGAAAATTAAGGATATAAACAACCATTAAAAGCAAAGCCTAATCACATTATAATTATTATAATCATATTATAATAATTATGTTCAAGTAACACAATAGGCAATAGTCACATAGCAGTACCATATTTTAAATGCCATCATAAATAATATAAAATGGAAATGTTATATTTTGTTATTATTCAAAATAATAGTTTTAGTTATTGTTTTAAATGACCAAGTAAGTTGTTTTATTAACATGAGGATTTGCACAAATACTTTGTAGATGTTATTCAAAAATGAATAGGCTAGACATTCAGTTAAATTATGTTAAAAAAGGAAATAAATGAACATTTATAGTATTATACATGATTACATATATATCAATATATGATTTCATATATATGGGTTCACATATAATATCATGTATATGATTTAATTATATATACATGTATAATATACATTATATATAATAAAATTGTATATTGTTTTGTATATATGCACACAAATTATTCAATATGAGACTCTAGCTCATCTATCAGAATGACACTATCCACTTTTAGCTCAAAGGGCTGATGACAGGTTGGAATATGCTTGGAAATTATAAGAATATCAATCATCAGATAAGCTACTGTTTTTATTTATAATAATTAGAATTCCCCATCTTAAGCTTTAATCTTTTAATAAATGACACATTCATCAGAAGATTTAAAAAAAGATGGAAGAAAATTAAAAATAAAAATTTAATTATGTAATTTCCACTTCTCATCCCTTTCCTACCTCACCACTTAAAGCTTTGGGCTTAAAAGATGTTAACTATACTTGGTTATTAATGTGGTTTGTGGCCTTCAATGGACACTTAACAAGCATTTTTAAGCACTATTAGGATATAAAACCAAAAGTCTTCAGGTCTGTGTTTGAGATTCTTACAAATTTCCCACAGACTCACTGGACCTTAAAGCTCTGGAAGGATGGCTTCTTACTCTCTAGAGATAATACCTGTGACATCTTCAGAAATGTTTGATCCTTCCTTCCTTCTTCCCTCCCTCCCTCCCTCCCTCCCTCCCTCCCTCCCTCCCTCCCTCCCTCCCTCCCTCCCTCTCCCTCTTTCCTCCTTTTTTTTCTCTCCCCTCACTCTTTTTTCCTTTTTCCTTTCTTTTCTTTCTTATGATACTGGTGTTTGAATTTAGGATTGTATGTTAGGCAGGTGCTCTATTCTACCACTTGAGTCATGACCCCAACACTATAAGGTATATATTTCTATACACCTCTTTTGCATTGTACTGCTATATTCCATGGTCTGTTTACAAGCTTAAGGAGCTATGTTTTCTTAAACATTAGTTTGACACAAATATATAATAGATAAAAATATTTTGGCATACTTGAAAGATAATTTTGATGATGCTAGCTCCACCTTGCTAGTTCTAAATAGCTACTCTAAAGAAATATCATCTTTATATCATATTAGAATATATTTTAATTTCACGTGGAGTGGCTGATAAGAAATTGTTTAGTCATATCAAAGAAATGAGCAAGTGACAGATTAAGATGAGTGCCTTACTAATTAATATATTTGATTAGTAATCATAGAACCACTTCACCATGAAAATGTGTTTTACAAATAGGTAAATAGGAGTCTCTCTCTCTCTCTCTCTCTCTCTCTCTCTCTCTCTCTCTCTCTCTCTCTCTCTCTCTCTCTCTCTCTCTCTCTCTCTCTCTCTCTCCCTCCACTATTAGGATTTAAACTCAGAGCTTCTTGCTTGCTGGACAGGTACTGAGCTACACTTCTAGACCTGTTTCACACTGGATATTTGAGATAAGCCTGGTTTCTAGCTCTGACATATGCCTGAGCCGTGATCTGCCCAGCTGGTAGCATCTCTCAACTAGTGAGCAAGCATGGCCTTCTGCCTATCATCTTCTTCTCAATCTTATTTCTCCTGTTTGGCATCAATTATGGTAGAAACTGGAAGAGAGTGAAGGAACAAAAGACACTGTACGAAAGGAAACGTACCCATTACTTGACTCATGTAACTGTATTCCCTCTGTACATCAGCTTTATAATAACAATAAAGTAAAATAAAAAGAAGAAATTGTCATAAATTGGTAAAATATAGATTTCTTTGAAAGATATTACCTGATTCCCTACCTCAAATTTTAATTATGGATACAGAAGTAAAGAAAAAATAAAAAATAGTTTTTAAGAAAATAAACTCTGAATTTACAACTGGTCAAAGTACATATTGCTGACTCCATGATAATTTACAGTGTGTCCACAATGTATATACAGAAAGACAAATGGAATAAGGAGACAGTTTGACTCAGTACAAATGTGTTCTAAAATATTAAGTAAAAAGTTAGACAAGGTAAAACACCATCAATTGTAGTTTGAATAGTTGTACAAATAATTAGAAGTCTACAATGATATGTGATTAAGAAAAAACTCAGATCCCTGTAAATTGAAGCCAGTGGAGATAAAGTTAATAGTTTACAAAACAATCTTTACCATAAGTGAGTAAGCATAGTTTGCTTATATAAATGTCCATTAATTTCACATTAATTTCAAATTTTATTGAGGAATATATGCTATTCTCAGTAATCCCATGATATAGGTCATAGTGTAGACAACATGTAAAAATATATTAACTGAAATATATTTTAGAAGTACCTCCTAATTATTTCCTAAAATCAGATTGCAAGGTTATACATTGAAGGTAGCTACCATTTCTTTCTTTATTTCTTCTAAGGTGGTCATCAGTTAATCTTCTGAAGTAGCATAAAAAGAATTTAATAGTGATATTGACTGTTTTAAGATATGAGAGCCACAGACTGCATAATATACAATTATCATATAAATAGCATCACTGATGTTTTATATGAGTAAAAAAACATATGGGGTAGTATATCCTGAGTAAATAAATTTGGGAATCCTTAGTATATATGTTTTCTACATATTTTTAAAAATGCATTTTGTTATAGAATTAGTCACCAATTATTGATTTCGTTTTGTTCTTTGCCTCAAAGTGATTGTCCATGAAGAATTGACAGGATGACACATTGTAACAATGAGATGTATAAGACAGTATGTTGAAAATGAACTTTAACACTTTGCAGTGGGGGGTGTGGTGGGAGGGGGAAGGAGGAGTTGAGTTGGGGCGGTGGGGAAGGAAGGGATGGTAGGGGAAAAACAAAGGAGAAGGTAACAATGCTTGATGGAAATATACTCATTACCTTGCTCATGTAATTGTAACCCCTCTGTATAGTATCTTTGCAATAAAAAATATATATTAAAAATACAAGACAGTATGTTGAAATTGGACTTTACAACTTTGCGGGGGTTGGGTGGGGAGAGGGCAGGACTTATAACAGTTAGAAATGACTAGGGAATCAAATGTTAAGAGAACATCAAAAGTTGATGTCTAGGAAAAAAACTCTAAAACCTTTTCTGGAGCTCTCTTGCTGGATAAGACATTGCCTCTGAGACTTACTGGGCATCACTGAAATGCAAGTAAAATTGTTCTGAATGTCTCTTTGGCTGGTTCCTCCTGTCTGATTTGTGAAGACTTGTAGTGAGGTGTTCAGATGAAGCAATCTAGCAGATATGTTTTGTGTGCGAATCTAACACTATTTGAAAGGCATTGATTTCATCTGAGGACTGGAAACTCATTGGATGTACAAAAGCTATTTTGCCCACTTCTAGACCATTCTTAATGGTGAAATATTGTGTGCTTCCTCTTTTAAGTTGGCAATGTGTCAAGGATGGAACTAAGTAGATCTGGTTCGATTTTTAGGCAATATTATTATTTATGCTGAGAATCAAGTATATGTCCATATACCAGCAGAAAAAATTGAAAATTAAATAAAATTCATATGTGTAAGTGTAAAATGTAAAAGAAAATAAAACTAAAGAAGGTATTCTTGACTTTTTGAGTGTTATTAAAAAACTACAAAGTATTACTAATGAAATTTGCAGACAATGTAAATCAAATGAAGATGTGTACTATGTTCCTAGTTTGGCAGATGTATTATTAAAACAAAGTTTATTTAAAAGTAGAATATTAATGTTAATTTCTTGGTCATAATGATTGTATCATGATAATGTATGGTGTTTTCCTTAAGAGAAACTGTATTAGAAGATGCTCTGCCATTTGATCTACATTCCAATAATTTTTGAATTCAGCTATTTTTCCATTTAGTTCTTACATTTTTGCCTTGAACCAGCCTAGATGGTGATCTGACCCATACCTTCTGCACAGCTGGGATCACAGTGTGAACTAGGCTGTCTACCTTGCTTGCTGAGATGAGGTCTTGCTAACTTTTTATCCTTGCTGGCCTCAAATTCACTATCGTGATCTTGGCCTCTGTAAGTATCTAGGATGATAGGCACAAACCACCACTTCTAGCCCTTCTTACTCTCTTATTTTAAAAATTCACTCCAAATTAATCTAAAAAGAATACAAATTTCAATAAGAATTTATGGTTTGGCCCTTGGGAACAGAGCTGATAGGTGGTCTTCAGGGGTAGTGATGACTACCAATCCAAGTCTCTGAAACGTATTATCTGGGTCATGTGAGCTGTCCTAATTTATGATTCAGGTTAGGAGTAGCTCTATAGTCAACCAAGGACTTACCTCCAACAAACATTTGAGCCAATGTCATGATTTATTATATAAATTTAGATAAGATGTTAGACAAATCATAAATAACTTATACCCCTTTAAAATGCTTAGCAACCTAAATTAGCAGTAACTTATAATATATGTTTAACTAACCAAAATATAAACATGAAAGGAAGCAATTGTCTTCTACCTTTGTCTTGGTAGTATGTGATTGTATTATCTACTTCATCTCAGACTCTTTGAGTTCAATTGATTTATGAAACTTAGTGTTTAGGGTTAAAAACAAAACATCAGAAAAGGGTATTTGAGTAGGGTTATGGAACTCCCTTTTTCTCCAAAAATAAAAGAGGATTCTTGTTAAAGCTTGGTCTAATGTGATGATTAATTTTACAGAGCTGCTCTTGACTGATGCCCCTATAGCAATGAAAATAAACTATGACACTACAATTCAGCCAGAGGGGAAAAGTTCATTAAGAAATAAAAGAAAGGACAAAATTGCTCATTAAAGTGGCTAACCATGGCTGTTTTATGAGAAGATGGATTAAAAAAAATAGAGGGTTGCCATGTATTTTAAAGAGATGAATTCAAATGTGACTCACAGATTCTGGCTTCAATAAAATCCTGTGGAATAAAACAGTTTAGTTCCATGGAAAAAGAGGGTAGTTAGTGGACCCTATTATAATATTTGAAATATTCTAACATGAAACCTGACTTGCCCACAAACTGCAAGATGTATAATGCAAGAATTGTGACAGAAAAGAATATCATTTTATTTGCCTTGAGGCAACGAGAATACCAGTCAAGAAGTTGCTATCAAAATCTGAAAGCAATTGTTTTAGAAAATTATAAATAACTATTAGCAGTAAGTAGCCTCATGGAGAGCATCAAAAGGGATTGCTTTAAAAGTGATTTGATCCATTAAAACCAGTCAATACGTGTAAAAATTGGATACTTTCCATAGCTAAGAGGAGAAAGTTACTCTAAAATTTAAGCTTAAAATATTAATGCCATCTTTCCTATGGTTATCTTTTCATTTAGATAGATAGATAAATTGATTGATTGATAGATAGATGATTAGATGGACAGCCTTTTGAGGGTTAGATAATACAAGTACGTATGTGTTACATTTTGTTTTCCAAAGGAAAACCATGTTCATTATTCTTTATATAGACAACTCTTGAGTCAAAGTTTTGTATCTCGTTATATGTTTTTTAGAGAGAATGATAATAGATGTGAATACAGTTACTATCCAGTCAAATGCAATTTAATATTTTTAAGTTCTGGATGGAGAAGACAAGAGTCAGGGAAATTTGTTTTTTACAATCTGGTCCAAATTAGCCAATCTAGCCAGCTTGTAAAGATGTTGACTTTTCACTCAAATCTTTGTTGTTATTGGTGGTGGTGGTAGTGGTGGTGCTGTTTGCCTTCTCAGTCCCCAGTATTAGACTATATTATAGTTCAGAAATTTCTGAACTCAAGTTTTCTTTTCTTTTTGAACTCAGGGCCTCACACTTCTCTACTAGTAAACCACATGCCCAGTCCTTTTTTCTGCCAGTTATTTTTGAGATAGAGTCTTTCTTCCTGCTCAGATTCATGTCTGGACCTCACCCCACCTATTTTAGGCTTTCTAGTGTAGCTGGGGTTCTGATGTATACAACTGCAACGACCCTGTGCTGCTTTGCATTCAGATGATGTCATGTGATTTTACTGCCTGAGCTGTCTTAGAATCAAGATCCTCTAGGTCTCAGCTTCTCACATGGCTTAGGCTGACAAGTATACCCCAAGGCATCCAGCTACTGGTTGAAAAGGGGTCTTAAGAACTTTTCTCCTTTTACTGACTTCGAATCATGATCTTTTTCCTTCCCAGCCTTTCAAACAGCTAGGATTACAGCTAGGAGTCATCAATATCCGGCTTTAATTTTTTTTTAATTTTAGTACATAGAAATTGAGTTTACAAAGCAATGTTTTGTGCCTTAGAACCTTTGGGAACAGTTTGTATTTAAACTAAGACAGAAACATATTTTAACGCTAGTTAGCTAAAGCAAGCAGCGAGAAATGTGTAGTATATTCTAGAACTGACTAGCCCTGATCTTGGCAAGAACGGGGCTTGATGAACAAATGTTGTCCTGAGTAACCCAAACAAACACAAAAGCAAGCAGGAAGCATCGGGTAAGTGGGGTCAGTAGGCACGTGCACTTTATGGGGCAAGAGTTTGACCAACTAATGACAAATTCACAGTGGATCCTTCTTATTAATTGCTTCATATTTCAAATGTCAAAACTATTGCAATATTTCCTTTAAACCTCCTGTGAAGTAAAATTATTAGCAGTCTAGATATGAGACTATAAAAGATGGAAAAGAGTAGGCCATTTGTTTAAGAACACAGAGCAGGATTGTCTGGACCCACAATTGCTACTGGGGCTATATTGTCATATGTAAGAAAGATATTGGGGATAAATGTGATACAGCCAGAAGAAAGATTCAAAATATGTTGATGATTGAAAGTCAGTTGGGCATTGATAGATCATGCCTGTAATCCTAGCTACTCGAGGCAGAGATCTGAGGATCAAAGCCAGCCTAGTAAGAACAGTCTGAGATACTTTTCTCCAGTTAACCAGCAAATAAAAAGAAAGAAAAGGTGTGGCTCAAGTGGAGGAATACCAGATACGAATGAAAAAGCCAAGCAAGAGTTCAAGCCCAAGTAATGGCACAAAAAATAAAAATAAAAGTAAAAAAGTAAGGCGATTCAGTATGATATGCTATTTTGGAGAGTTTAGATGTGGACAGTGAAGACTAGATTCAATTCTATTAGTAATAAAGATGAGCCCAGAAAAGAATTTATTGAACTAGTTCATTTTTGCTCATTTTAGCCCATAGATGTCTACTTTTCAGCTGTTTTTCTTGTTTATTAAAAGTTTTACTGTGGTGTGTGTGTGTGTGTGTGTGTGTGTGTGTGTGTGTGTGTGTGTGTGCGCGCGCGCACATACCCGTACACACGCACACATGAATGCTAGCTTTGAGTGATTTATCTTACAAATAAATTATGCAGCCTTTTCTCAGCTAACCAGTGGATGGGAATGATGCTGGATTTAAATCAGAGACCCTGGTTAGAGGCTTTGCTGATCACTTGTTGCCTACCTAGATTTGTCTTGGGCACAACTCCCTCTCGAAGACCCCATCTAGCTCACTACCTTACACACAGTTGCCTAACATTAACTGACTTGCGGCTTCTGGAGTACTGCTGGGAAGTTAGGCCTACTGATTTTATTTTATTTTACTGCCCATGACCCCACAGAAATGCAGATTGGCTAGGAAAAATAAATAAATAATGTGGACGAGTAAATGCTTCTGGTGCTAACTTACTCCTGCTCCTACTCTCGTCTGTGTCCTCACAGTCTCCATTCCAATTGCAATCTATTTTGGTTTCTGCTGATTATATTGTTCTTTCATTTAATTTTTCCCTTGCATTTTCCATCTACTTAGAACAGGATCCCACATTAAATGAGGCTCCAGGCTCAGTTAAGGACGTATTTTGCAAACCAAATAAAGTAAAATCATCAGTAAATTCCAAATGTTTTATTATGCTCCTTTACACATGTACAAATTCCATAGTCTAGCTATGAAGACAATTCTAAGATAATGATGTCAGATTAAATTAATAGGCTTTTTAACTATGCTATTTAAGTACATATGAAAGATCTAATATATTCAACTTTGAGGGAAATTATATTTAGAGATTATCCGGACAGACAGAAGTCAATCTACATTTGTCACAAATTGCTTAACATATAAGAAAATGCTGCAATAAGTACAAATTAAGATCTATCAGACAAAATATGGGAAATAGGCCATAGAAATAGGTTTGGAATTACTGAAGTCACCAAACCCAGTGTTCTATAATTGAAAATCGTACTGTAGGAAATTGTACTACACTTGAGAGTTCAAACACTTAATCTTGGTGGTAAGAAACTCAGGTTCATGTACGTTATTAAGTAGCCAGTTAACAGACAAAGGAAGATCATAGCCCAGGCTTGGTGACTGTTCTTAGAGTCATTGCTACCCTTTTACCCTGAATTACCTTTTCAATGCAGGAGCCAGTGAAAATTTCCAGGTCTTTTCCTTAATTCTTTTACATATTAGATTTCTACCCTTTCCATCTTTGTTGCCATCCGGATTTTGCAAGTAAGTATTTCTTCATATTTAAGGCAGTCTTTGTTATTATAATGCAATCTTTGTTATTATTATTCTGCAGCGCTAAGGGATCAAATCCTAGGCTTGTGAATGCCAGCCAAGCATTGTACCACTAAGTTATCTCCCCAGCCCCACTAAATGGAATTTTTGATGCTACCAGTCACGAAAAATCTTCACTGGAAATGTCTCTGCACCTTGAGGTCACAGCTTTCTTAATGCTCCCAGGAAGATATTCTTGTCTAAAATAATGGTCAGGATGACAAGAGCACAGGATGTCGGTACACTTGGCTTCTGCTACTCCTCAGTAGCAATACTGCTTCCAGAAAGCCATCCACAGAGATGGAACTCTTTCTTTAAGCTGCCAGCATCTGTCTTCAGGCCAAGGGAGTATTTCTGGGATTCTCACAGGCATATATAATGTGTGTATTTGTAGGTATGCATGTGTGTAAATATATATGTATAGATGGATATGTGAAATAATTTCTAAATACTGGATTAGTTTTTCTTCTCAAATTTTCATGTCACAAAGTATGAAAATAAAAACAGATCTTAACTCTTGAAAGAAAACAAACAACTAAGATATGTGTGTGCATACTTTAAATATCCATAAAAGCTGTGTTTACTGTCTGCTATTAGATTTCAAGCTTATTATATCCACTTTTATAAAACTCTCCCACCAGCGCTCTCTCTCTCTCTCTTTCTCTCTCTCTCTCTCTCACAGACACACACACACACACACACACACACACACACACACACACACACACACATTAGTTTATAATAAAGTAACCCAAGAGCTTTACTATTTAGCTTTTGTATCTGTGCCTCTTAAGTCTCTGCCTTGACTATTTTGAGTGGCATTTAGAATTTTTTCCTTCATTTTTTTATGGTACTGGGGTTTGAACTCAGGGCCTCACACTTGCTAATCTGGTACTCTGCCACTTAGGCCACTCTGCCAGCCCTCTGGTTACTTTTATTAACTATGTTCTTGTTTGATACTTGGTCTGGTCTGGTCTGGGATCCTGTTTGTCTTTTCTGATACATTTGCCTCCACATGTTCACTTATGAGCCCAGATGGACTTTTCACAAACTACTTTTTATGTGTTCACCCAGATTTGAACTCAAAACTCACATGATCCCATCAAATCTGCCTCCAAGCAAAGCTACGATTATGGACTTGAGTCACAGGGCATGGCTTTTACAAATACTATTTTCATTGCTTTATATAGTTTTTATTCTTATACTCTGTAAAGTAGATGTTGGTGTAAATTTTACATCTGATACTTAAGCTAGACAATTTCATACAAACTACTCAGGATCACTAAGTGATTGAGGACCAGAGAAGGGGGGCTCTGAGACCCACACTGTGTACTCAGACTACACTCAACCTTTACTAAAACTGGGTAGGGATGGACACCAGATTCATCTTTGAAGCTTCTAGGAAATAATGATGCTTGAGCTCGACCTTAGACACACATTCTGTTGGCCATAATTAGGATCTGGCTTTCTGTGTTCTTTAAACCTTTCTCAACTGATTACAGTGCCCAACCTTAGTGGTTTTAGTAAGTACCTATTTTCTTTCTTTGCATGGTCCTTAATATTGGGGTCTTCTTCAAATCCCTGAGTAAATGGTTTTGTAATTTGGACATAGAGTTCAGAAACTTGTGAATGGAGGCAAAATAATTCCACGGCATGTCATACCCAACTCAATAATCGAGATGAATCCAAAAGATATTCAGAAAAATGAGCCTTAAAAACAAAGCAAAGCAAAACAAAACAAAAATCTAAGAAAAGTTTGTTTGCAATACAGGAATTGAAATATGGCCCTAGGAAAAAGTAAACATTTCTTATGATCTGAGAGTATATTGTTCTAGCCCATCATCCTGTGAACTAACCCACTAACTAGTTGAGGGGGAGATTGCCTAAACTATGTTTTCAGAACAACTTGCATAATCTCTCCTTTTGCATCTTCCTTTTCTCTATATAACTGATCTCAGAGGATACTGACCATATCATGCTAAATGATGAAATATTTTTTCCTTTCAACCCAGTAAAGAAACATGTTCTTACACATACTTATTTTTAAAAGATGTAAAAGATGATTTTAAAAAAAGAGGATAAGAAGAGGGGAAATTGGATAATAAAACAGAACTTGATTAACTTCTGCCCTATGGTACTGAAGAAACATTAAAACAATGTCATTCAGGAGTCATGCCAAAAATTAAAAAAAAAAATTAAAGGAGACTTGTCATCCAAATTGGTTACATAGTCTTCTACCCCTCCCTGTCCTGAATATTTTTCCAGAAAAGGAAATAAATGCTGATGTTCTGGATGCTGCTGTGCAAGACAGATTTCCCCATCAATAATATGTGTGGAAACCCTGTAATTTCTGCACAAGGAAGGTCTGCCTCCAGGCTACAGCGGGGCTTGGGGACCTGGCTGAAATGGTTTGCAGCACAGAGTGTACCAGATGTTTCTAAGCAAGAACTTAGGAAGAGAATTCAGTGTGGATTTAGAAAAGCACCTTGCAAACTTGTTCACTTGGTACTATAAGACATTTTACATACTGACTGACCAAGTATATGTAGAAAATTGTACATATCTGTACATACACAACTGTGAAACTAAATTCACAAGCATAGTTTCATAATCTATTAGGGTGCCAGAAACTTAGACATGGCAGACAGCATTTTTTTTTTACAAAAGAATAGAAAGGAAAATATGTTTTTTATTTTGCATGTTAATGGTAAGTCCTATGTTGGGTTGTGACTTTGGTTTGGTTTGCATAATTTCCTCTGTGTGTGTGTGTGTGTGTGTGTGTGTGTGTGTATGTGTGTGTGTGTGTGTGTGCGCTGGTACCAGGGCTGAACTCAGGACCTGGGTGCTATCCCTCCTCTTTTTACTCAAGGGTAGCACTCCACTACTTGAACTACAGTTCCTGCTTTTGGGTGGTTAGAGATCAGAGTCTCAGAGATCTTCCTGTGTGGGCTGACTTTGAACTGCAATCCTGAGATCTCAGCCTCCTGAGTAGCTAGGATTGCAAGCATGAGCCACCAGTGCCCAGTTAAGTTGTAAAATGTTAAAGTCTTATGCTTACAAGTCTTTGCTACATCTAAAGAAATTAGATTGAGTAAACTATCTATAAAAGGGGAAGAAATAAATTTTTACCAACCAGTAGGTACTAGGAATTGTCAATCATTCAGGCAACAAACATATATGAACAAAAACTATGCTCCAGGTATTGTTACTCAGAAGGAAAGAAGGTAGTTCTTTGTTCAAGAACAATTCTTCATGTCTTCTCTGCCAATGGATTATACCCATCTTAATCTTATCTATTAAATAATCATGCCAGAAAGGAGAATAACAAGCAGAGATTTAGGGGAAGGTGTACAGAACTGAGAAAACTACAAATATGACTATTGAAGAACAACTTTTGCTGTTCTGTTTTCAGGTCTCTAGTTCTGGATGCCCAGTGCTGAGTATAGTAGCAATTGTTCTATTGCACTGATCCAGTGATAAGTAATGAGTGACTATGTAGTTGAATGTTTCTCAAGTATCAATGGAAAGCACATTTTGAAGACTGGTCATCTTTTAGTAGAGAAAGTAAATCACTTTTTGATCTTTACTTTTTAACAATAATAAACAGTCCTTTGTAAACTCCACTTAAAATGTCCTGGCATTAAATAAACCCTTTGAGAGTAAAGAATAATGTACCAAGGCAAAAGAGTCCAATTATCTCAAAACCCTAGTCAAACATCTTTCAATGGCTCCGCAGAACCCTACGTATTAAATAACTCTTTAGGCTGGCATATGGCCCTCTGATTCCAACACATATTACTAAGTTGATTTGTATATGATTCCCAGACACTCCAGCTGAACTAAATTACTCATGGTTTCCCATACACAACCCTCAATTTCCTGGCTCTCTGCCGTTGTTTATGGCATTGCTTCTATCTGTAACAATCTCCCCTGCTCTGTAAAACCCTGCCATCCATCAGCTCCATCCCAAAGGCTATCTCTCTTTGAAGATCTCCAAGTCTTTCTTAGTTTCTGAAATTGTGTAGTACTTCCTTGTGCCGAAGACCTCAAACATTCTAGATGAGTCTTATCATTTTATGTTGTTTGTGTCTACATTTTTTAAATCTACCTCATCCTCCTTTCTGTATTGCAGAAGCCCTGGGGCTTCCCACTGCTTCTTACCATTCTTGAAAATTCCAGTCCAATTTTGCAAATTGCTTTTACCTAAGGTTTAATTTAGGGATTAAAACATGGACTTCAAAAATAGATGAATAGTGTCCAGATTCTGTGGGGTCTAAACTGCATAAATTTGGTCATATGACCAAACTCTGATAAAACTATTTTAAACCACATTCCTTCACTTGGAAAATAACTAGGTATCAAGTTTTTTGCTTAGGTACACCTAACATAGGAGCCCTGAAATTCACAGTTCATAACAAATTGCAGGTCAAATGACAGCCTTTAATATCTAATGAAGGATGTGGATATTTTCCTAAAAAATGTTAACAAACCTTATCTTTCTCCATTAAAGAGCAGAAGATCTTAAATAATCACCTGTGTGTCCTAACAGGTCCCAAAGATTCTTTCTGATTTTTAGGGGAGGCCAAATCTATTTTTATAATTATATTCTGACTATTAACCTTGATTACTGTACAAACATTTGCACCAATGATGCAAAAATGAATAGTAAACTAAACTATTGGCCTCTCTTCATGAATCAAGTCAGCCTAGGGTATATCAACACTATATCCATTATATTCATTGTTATCATAGTGTTCTTCATTGAAGTGCACTTAAAGTGAACAGTGAAATAGTGTAAACTATTAATTTTACTAGGTCTCAAACCATGAGTCTATTCTAAGTATGAAATGGTAAGAACACAGAGTGCTTCAGCTTCATTCTGAAGTATTGTGGTTGTCTTGAAGAAAGGTAGTTGTGCCTCAAATGTGAGCTAAACAAATTGCTTTTTTTTTATTAGAGCACTATTTTAGCTTGAAGGAATTACTGACCAGCAAAGAAACGTTTTGGGTTTTTTTTAGATCATAGTTTGTGTATTTGGCAGAGATTTTTCTCACAAATGAACAAAATGAGACTCTCACGTCAAAGGGGGAAAAAAAAACAAAAAACCTAAAAGCCATTTGGTATGAAAGGTAAGATGCAAGCTTTCAAGCAAAAAATGAAAATTTTAGAAAACATATATATGCCACTGTGTGTCTGACAGCTTCCCTAGACATTTCTGATGAGATCAAAGGTGATGTTAACAAATATGATTTTTAAAATATGCTGCATTATGACATGTGTCAACATTTGGAAAATCTGCATAACTCAGTAAATCAAAATTTTCCAAATGACCAATTCAATGTGTGATGGTGTAAAGGAAGCATGGGTAAAAAACACATTCAAAACTAAATGTGGGGTCTGAGAAGATGGCTCAGTGGTAGAGCGCTTGCCTTGCATGCATGAGGTCGTGGGTTCGATTCCTCAGCACCACATAATCAGAAAAAGCTGGAAGTGGCGCTGTGACTCATGTGGTAGAGCACTAGCTTTGAGCTGAAGAACTGAGGGACAGTGCCTAGGCCCAGAGTTCAGGCCCCACAACTGACAAAAACAAACAAAGAAAACCTAAATGCGATAAACCAATAGATTTTAGCATAACGAAATTCAAAAGCTCATTGATAATGGTTTGAACCACACATGGTGGTTCTCCTTAATATACAACCATTTGTCCAATTCTTGTATATCATACACAGTTATGTGAGGGGGGCATTAATTTAGTATTCCTTTTTACAGCTATATAACTGGATGGGACCATATTTCCTTCCACTAGAAATAGATTTAAATTTATTTGAGTGGGACAAAGGGTGAACTAATTCAGCAGTGATAGTCACTAGACACTATGTTGAAAATGAATAATACAACTTTGGGGGAGGGGAGTCAGGAGGGAAAAAACTGAGAGAAAATGAGGGAAGAGGTGACACTGTTCAAAAAGCAATGTACTCATTACCTGACTTATGCAACTGTAACCCCTCTGTACATCACCTTTACAACTGCAATAAAAATAAATTTTAAAAAACTTATTTGAATGCAGCAGCAGAAATGAGAATACGGACACTGAAGAGACGTTCAAAGTTCTATTTCATGAAACATAGCTTTTCAGTGGCAGAATTACTTAAGGAAATATGAAATAAGTTGATGGTTTTATTTTAAATGAAATTAATATTTCTCCACATTAATTTCAAACACAGGAAATATCTATATCTATAAGCCAGATATGGTTCAAAATAAGTTTCAAAATAAAAGAGTATATATGGGTCTTAAGATCAAAAACTTTAAGAAATGTTTCTTTGGAATCCTGTTTAAAAGCTCAGAATTTTGTGAGGTAGCATTTCAATCTGTCTACTCAGCCTCTTTCATTTGAGTCTTCAAATGGAAGGAAACGTCCTTGTCTCCTAAATGTAGGTGACCAAAAAAAAAAGCAAAATAAAAACAAACAAAAATGCTATATGGAATTACAGAGATAAATTCCTTGGTCCTTATTTTATGTTCCTTTGGTGAGATCCTAAATTACAGGTGGAAATTAGAGTTTTTATGAATTGAAGTGTAGCTTGTGGATGAATGAGAAATGGAACAGGAGACGAATATGTTAAGAATACTCAATGAAATGAGTAATAAAGAAAATGGGTCTGGGGGGGCTCAAATGGGATGGGGAGAATGATAGAGTACGTAATTCTGACCATGAAACATTGGAGGGCTGGGAAGGTGGCTCAGTGGTAGAGCGCTTGCCTTGCATGCATGAGGCACTGGGTTCCATTCCTCAGCACCACATAAGCAGAGAAGGCCAGAAGTGGCACTGTGGCTCAAGTGATAGAGCAGTAGCCTTAGCTGAAGAGCTGAGAGACAGTGCCCAGGTCCAGAGTTCAGTCCCCATGACTGACACAAAAAAAAGAAGAAAAAAAAAAAGAAAAGAAAAGAAAGAAAGAAAGAAAGATACATAGATAGATACATAGATACATAGATAGATAGATAGATAGATAGGTAGATAGATAGATAGATAGATAGATAGGACATTTAAATCAACAACTTGTAAACCCTTTGTAGTTTAGAAAAAATAGAATAAATTTAAAAGATTGAATTGTATTTGTGTGTGTGTGTGTGTGTGTGTGTGTGTGTGTGTGTGTGTGTGTGTGTGTGTATGGGTATTATCTCATTACCTTGATTTTAAGCTTCTTTTTTTCTTGAGAAAGAGTCTCACTCTATTATAGCCTATATTTACCTTGAATTCACAATCCTTTTGTCTTCTACTCCCCACTTCTAGGTATACAGGTATGAACCACCATGTCTGTCTCTTTGTTTTTACTTTTTAATATATAGTTACATGTGTATAATTACCTTTTGGGTGGAGTACTTTATATGCATGTATGAAAATAAAATAATGAAACCTATTGAAATTGCTTTAGGAAGAGGGACGGGAGGAGAGGGAGAGTGACGAGAGGTGTACGTGTTGGCATAGATGGAAATAAATGAAACTACTGTAGGGTAATAAAAATAGTAATCAATGAAATATAAGAATAACTAAAATGAAGAAAGCACAGTCTGAGGGAGCACTCAACAAACCTTGTGAAGTGAAGACAAGAGATACTGAGCCCTCACTTCAAGACTGTATGTCTATAATCAGAGGCGTGATCCCAGATATTTCCTATGTGTAAACACATCTAGGTCAAAAGAGATACAGGAAGCTTATTTACGATTTCCGTGAAAATTTCCAATAAGGTTTTCTCAGCATCTGAAGAATTGAATACAGCCAGTTCAAAACGAGGGTCCATGCCAATAAACCTCATGAACAGTTGGCAGAATAAATAAAACCTCAGAAACGTGGGATTTACGAAGCCTTTCAAACTGACAGGGTCAACTCAATCCCTACAAACATCATACAATACTAGTTTGAATAATGTGATGTTTGAAAAGTGTCTCCTGATAGGGTCAGAAGTCCCCAGAAGGCAAGAGGACCAGTGGTTGGATAGTTTGCATTATGCTTGGCTGGGCGTGTGAGGAGGGTAAGTTGCTCAGTGGACACCCTGCCCCTTAACTGAAAACTTCTCCTGGGGACTAGCTTTGGGGCCTGGGAACCCCAGCAAGCTTCCCCAGCCATTTTTGCTCCTTGGCTCAGTATGAAATAGGAGAGGATGAAATACAGATTACTAAGTATTGTCAGTTCCAAAGCAGTTTCATGTAATTTATGCAACAAAATCCTTTCCACAGAGCAGAATCCAATTAGGCAGCCTAGGAGTTTACCCCCAATTTCATCCATATAAAAACTGAAGTACAGAAAAAAGTGAAGCTATATGTATTTATGGTTACCTAGCTGGCAAACACTACTCCAGTATCTTGGAGATTGCCTAATGCCCTTGTGTACTCTGTAAAGATGTGTAAGAAGATATGCCAAAATAAAATGGTGAATATTCTATTTTATAAATGAATGTATTTCATGAATAACCTTATTGTTAATATAAGGTATACAATATCCAGTACAAAAATTGGCATTGTAAAATATAGGAATGTGTGTGTGTGTGTGTGTGTGTGTGTGTGTGTGTGTGTGTGTGAAGAGAGTGACAGAAACGGAAGCAGACACAGAGAAAAATAGAAAGAATCCCAGATGTTATACCCTAGAATAAAGTTGTATGACATATTGGTGGCAGGAAAATTCTTATTTACTGGACAATAGTAATTTATATGTTGGCAGCAATGTTCCAAGTGCTAGAGTATAATGGAAATGAATTATTGTTGGTCTAGTCTAACAAATGACAGTCTTATTCTTCTGGTTTTGTGATCCAATTCCCCTCTAGACCTCAAGGGAAATTAACTGAGGTCTCTTGAGAAACATTTTCTTTCCTGAAAATGGCGGACCTCCTAGGAGGTGAAGATTTTGGATCATACCAGATTGAGGATATGATGTCTGGAGCTATTGCACCCATGTAAAACTTGAGGCCTCTGTCCTCTCTAACCTCCCTGCTGAAAAGCTTTCTCTTCCCCTACTATTCTAGCTTAGCGGCACTCAGCAGCTGGACAACAGGCCCCTTTCTATGAAACAGAATGAACTCCATGAAGCATCTTGCTTTCCTGTTACTCAGATAACCATGAACTGTGTACCTTTTCTGCCACCCCTCAACGGTAGCATTAATTCAGTGACAAAAGTCAGCATCACTTTGTCTAAAATATCTAAGTGCACCTCGGTGGTGTTGAGAATCATTTGAAGAAAAGTACAAGAAGTTCAATGAAATAAATGATGTAATAAATGATGAAACACTTCAGAAGTGCATAGCATTATGCTCACTTTGTGACTCCTTCTCAGTGTCTCAGATGGATTATGTAAAGAATCCTGCCTTCACATTATACTTAGGTATTATCCAAGGTTCTCCACTCACTTTGTGTGTGGTGTGTGGGTGTATTTAAACAGTATGCCTATTTATATTCAATCACAGATGGACGCTATATATGAATTAGGTATCTATAATACAGATATTTTAAATATTTGTTTACTACCAACTGTTTAACTGGGATTTCCATGAATAGACTAAAGATGTATGAGCTAAATATATAAAGTAGTTGTATATGGGTATCTGGTATAATTTACTATTATACCATTTTATTGACAAAGAGAAGAAAATGAATTTTCTTAAATAAATTTCATCATTTCCATTTCCAACACCATGAAAGAGTAGGCTCAATACATATTACACACGACTTGATAAAGAAGGAGCCCCAAATCTGAGAACAAATTGTCATCATGGGAAATTACTGTTCATTCTTTTTATAGAAAATACTTTCATGTTTATTTTGAAGTCCAACATAAATGTAAACATTTAAAGTAAGTGAAAACTTGCCAAGGGTAACAATAAACTATGTTTAAGTTGGAGGGAGGAAAAATAGCCTGCTAAGAGTAGACAGGTATATTTTTAAGCCTACTGCTTCAAAAAATCAGGATGTCAGGATGTTGCATCTTTAATTTTTCTGTTAATTATGGATTGAGCATTGTTGTGAATCTTGTCCTCAAAACCAAGCTCAGAAAATAAGAGCAGATGCTCATCCCCAGGTTTGGCTCAGATGGGAATTGAATGGAACATATTGGTTTATAATTAATGTAATTTGTTGGATTATCTTTTGTGAAGGAGCGAAGGTAAACAACCTTGCAGCATTGTGGTAATGTCTTCAGTGCTTGGAGCTTCTGTAGCTGTGAGGGAAGAAAAGAAAAAATGAACAAGGGAAAAAATATTTCCATCACATCCAAACATACTTTAATTAATTCAAAGGGAAAAATTAAGTAAATATCCTAAAAACAGATAATTACAAATTGTGTGTACCATGGGAGCCGTTCATTCTTCCAGTGGAGAATTTTGATGTTACATTCTATTTGGCTTGGATTTATTAATGTATTCTCTTCACTCTAATATCTATTGAATTAGGTATTACCTTTGCTAGACCTTCTGTGGAAGAAATACACACCATTGTTCTACAAAGAAGTCTTTGCTGTCTTTCCCACAACTTTAGAGGCAGAGCTGGTATCTTCATTTTGAATAAAAATTCATTTATGAAATTAAGTTAATATCTAAACACAAGCCAGCCAAGGCAAGTGCCTATGTCATGAGATGGCTTCATGATACTATTTTAAAGTGTAAGGAGGCCGAGTTATGACTAGACAGGTGATATTAAGTTTCTTACATGTCCAGTTTTTTGGACCATTTGTTGTAAGTTTGTCAGGCAAGGGAAGGTCTCATGTCAGTTAATTTACAAATATCTGCCATCTATTGAAAATTGAATGGCATGGGAGGTGCTGAGATACATACAGTGTCACTGTTAGGCTATGTTGCCTTCTTTGTAATTACAAGGATACATCTAGCATGCAACACCACCTACTGATAAAGGAAGTATACAATTCAATAGTAAATGGTGGACATATGGATTCCCAAATGATAGATGACCAGGAAAAAATAAAAAGAAACCTTTTAAAGGCCAAAATTATCAAGGAGGCTGTCATAAGGATCAGAAATGGATGACTTGCATAAATGAGTAAAATCTCCAGGCAGGTACTGGATGTCTTTATGGACATACTCATTCAACTCTCATTGTCCCTTTTCTTGTTAGGCATTTTATCCTTGGGTATAAAAGAAAACAACAAAGTAACTTTCTAAAAGAACACTGCCAATCAATGGTCTGTCTGTTTTGAAACTCGATTCTTTCATTAAAGCAGAGAAGGTGCAGAAAGATGAGTTTAAAATCCTCCAAGAAAGGTCAGGGCAGAAATAGATGAATGAAACTAATATAATGTCATTTCATCAAAGACAAAAAAAAGAAAGGAAAAAAAGAAGAGAGTTTCAAGAAGGAAACACAGTAAATAGTATCAAAAACTTCACAAAGGTCAAGGAGAACACATCTGCCATTGTGTTGGAAAACAAAGATGGTGACTTTTTTTCTAAGACTACAAAGAGGGGAATGGAAACTGCTTCGGAGGTAAGGAGGCAGCACAGGTGGAGGCCTGGATAATAACAGAGCAGGGAGAAATCCACAAAAGGCATGGTAAGGCCATGAAAAGGCTTTCCTTAAAGATGTCAATACATTTATTACCTAACTAGGGGACGTAGAAAGAGAATTGAAAAGAAAGACTCCAATGACCGTGAAACACTTCAATCAAGAATATTGGGGTTGGGAGATTAGTACTTTGGAGGCTCTTGTAGGCTGGGAAATATGAAGAGATGTCTGCAGAAGTAGGAAAGCAGCAGGTGAAGTGAAGTTGAAAATCAAGGAAGAGTAGACTTGATCTTTTTAAGAACAAGGTGAGCTCACTAGCTGAGAAAAGGAGCCAGGAGGTGTTGAAGGATGGAGGAGAAACAAAGTCTGTTGCAGCTAAAATGAGAAGGGTGAAAAATCTTGTTCACATAAGATCATTGACATGAATCTGATCAGATAATAGTGATTATTTGACTCACAAATTCTTTAGGAAAATTGGAGGCATGAAATCACAAGTTCTCGACAGGGGTGGGGTTGGAAAAGGGAAGAGAGGGTGAAAGCAAGAGGATGAGAGAGGGAGAAGGAGAAAGGGAAAAGGAGAGAGAGAGACAGACAGACAGAGACAGAAACAGAACCAGAGACAGAGAAGAAAAGCCGAAAAAAGGGAAAAGGTGGACAGATTGACCAATATAGAAATTTTGGCTCCCTTCCAAAGTTCCAGCATGTCTTTGACAAATATTGGAAGTATGAGCCAGATCTCAATTCAATTCTATTTTTCTGCTACACACCACTGCTTCTCATATAACATAGGTATTTGTGTATATGTTAAAACAAAGAGCTATTTTTAAAAACTATATTTTAAAATATGATGCGAAGTTTACAAAATACCTAGTTTACAGTTTGACTAGCTTCTTTATTTGGTTGTAGAGAATAATTTGTTTCTGAGCATCAAAATTTCTACCAGATGGTATTTGCAACTGTAAATAATAGAGATCTACTAACCTCTCATCTCTTTCGACATGTGCTCATTTTTTTAACCATGGAATGCTATTCAATCCCAAGTTTCTGGCTGAGAACTAAATCACACATGAAAGACATTGGACGGTGAGCAAGGGCCAGACAAATAGGCATAGTGAGCCATGTTTATTTTTGGATGTTCTCTTCGCTAGCCTATGCACATCTCACATGATCAGGAACCCAATTGATTTTCAAATTCTTCAGCCTCTGATCACCTACATGTCCCTGCCATGTTACAAAGGAATATACACATTGTAAGGAAGATGCTTTGAGCAAATCACACTTCACTATTGTCTTGATTTGGGGCATCAAATATAGCAGAATATTCACATCAAATATCAAATACTTGACTTTTTATCCAAACCAAAACAACAACAACAAACAAATGAACAAACAAAACTTAATAAACAATATTGAAGAATAAAGCCTTTGGAAAATATTTGTAATAAAATTATGAAAATTATTTGCAGCAAAGGATGAACAAATGCAGCAATGGTACTCACCAGACACTGTGTTGAAAATGAACTATACAACTTGTGGGTGGGGATGTGAGAAAAATTGGGAGAGAAAGAAGAAAGGAGTGACAATGTCCAAAAAATAAATGTACTCTTTATCTAACTTATGTAACTATAACTCCTCTGTATAACAACCATTTAAATAAAAAAGTATTTGCAGGACTCTCAATAGTAGGTATGAGTAAAGGCCAAAATATTAGCAAGAAAAATGAAGAGTTCACACTAGGAGGAGACAATTAAGAAGTAAAGGCTACCATAGCTCAAAACATATGAAAAATATTCATCTTCATTATAATAAAAGTAAAATATTTATCAATTTTCACTGGTCTAGTGTCAATAAAGTGATTGTTGTGGATAGGAAGAAGAAAACACCACTCCAATACCTACCTTTATGGTAGACAATGTGCATACCTATAGTATATATGCATATTTATTATATAACTATAAAGTATGTATTCTATAAATAATGTATGTATTGTACAAATAATATATATTCTTTAACTTGATGATGATTTCTAGTTTATATCTGTTCTGAAGGAACAATGAATCACAGACAAATATATAGAGAAACAGTTTAAGGTAGATGTGCTGACAAATGCCTGTAATCTTAGTACTCAGGATACTGAGGCAAGAGGATCATGATTTTGAGGAGAGTATTGGTACTGTGTGATAGCTGTCTCAAAAAAAAAAAAAGAACCAAAGTACAGGCAGTACAAAACTAGATTTCAGTAAAAGTTTATGACAATGAACACTGAGAAGAGCCTAATTGTTAAACAATTAATAGATCTATAATATGAAATTATTCCTTTATTAAGATGATTTGACTGTATATGTACTGTTATGGAAAGTTCTTGTTGATATGTTTTAAATCTGAATAGAAAGCTGGCAAATTTCTGTTATACAAGTATACCAAAAATCGTGTATTACAACTTAAATAGATACAATAAAAAAGATATGAAAGAAATTCGGAGCATTTTCATTTAGATGGTTCTTTGTAGGTTTGCATATCAACTGTTTTCTATTCAAAAAAGTCACTGTGAACTCAGGCAAGATGTGTTTTAAATTTTGAAAGTGTAAAAGTCAAGATCCTGAAGATGTTTCATCACTTATACTTACTAGTTTTAGGAACTCTTTTAATATTATTGTTATTATTGCTGCTTCCTTGTCTTTAGTTACATAAAGGAGCTGTCATTAAACAGAGCAGTTTATGACCAATGTCACCCTTTCAGGATTATCACCTGTCCTTCCCAAACCCTACCTTCCCTCACTTTTTGTAATTTTGTAGGATCTACATAATTCTTGAGCATTCTCCCTTACTTCTTTTCATTCACTATCCTTGACCCCATTTTACCCCTTTCATGCACCCATTTCCTGGTGGTTATTTTGTTGAACTTTGCCTTTGCCTTCTAAGGCATTACACAGTATTTGAGTTCTCCCTTGAATCTGTCGTATTTCAGTTTATGGCTTTGTATACATTTGTATGCAATACAACGTATTTACTTACATGTTTATAAGCTAATTCTAGCTTTCACACAATAGGGACTCTTTTTAGGCCACAGGAAACACATTGCACAGCCTCTTGAATGAAGCTTTAGACACAGCAATGGATTTTGTGTCCCGAATGCTAGTCTTACCATCACAAATGGGCTAAATGAAATTTTTATTCGTAACTGGGTATACAATTCATGCCATAAATGGGCATAGATGAAATTTTTAATTCTGAGATGTTTTTCTATTGAATGCAACTGCTGTAATAGTAATCACATGATAAATCTGTCCAATTTTTTTCAAGAGACTAAAAAGCATATTACAGATATGGGATGTTGAAATTTTCATATCCTTATAAATTAAGAAATACCAGCATGAAGTGACCAGATGTTCAGTCTCCTTTCCGGAATTTCAAATGTAGGTGTGCGTGTGTGTGCACACAGAAACCATTTCTCTGAAGAGAAGAGCTTTCTCATCAGGAAATGTAGCTCCTCATATGCTGTCGGCCTTCATTTATTCTCCATAGTGCTTACATTTCAACACTTTGCATTTCACATCTTCCTTTATACAGACTATGAAGATTTCAGAAGTCAGTTAGGGAGGAGGGGAACTTGTTTTCTCCCAGTAGAATGAGCACCTAGAAAATGCTAACTGAAATTTGGGGGAAACGATCCAGGAAACCTCAAAGGACTTTTAAGACATCTAATTTGCCGGGCGCTGGTGGCTCACGCCTGTAATCCTAGCTACTTAGGAGGCTGAGATCTGAGGATCGCGGTTCAAAGCCAGCCCGGGCAGGAGAGACCGTGAGACTCCTATCTCCAGTAAACCACCAGAAAACCGGAAGTGGCGCTGTAGTTCAAGTGGTAGAGCGCTCGCCTTGAGCTGAAGAGCTGAGGGACAGCGCCCAGGCCCGGAGTTCAAGCCCCATGACCGATAAAAAAAAAAAAAAAAAAAAAAAAAAGACATCTAATTTTTTCCACATCTGTATATGAGAAGTCAAAAGCCTCTGGATGAAAGCAAGAAATTGGTGAGAAAAACGTTGCTTTTGAACAGGTCCAGTCCCTTCCCTCTCCTGTCATGGCCTTTTGAGTGTCAGTTCTCCGCGATGACATAGTTTACCTGATGCTTCATGCATCAGGAAAACACTTCTCAGAAATGGAATTACAGGATAGCTCAAATAAGAATTCTAATAGCTGTAGCAAAACTTTCTTGCAATGTCCTTCAGAGTCTATATGACTGTATTAGGAAATGCATGTAAAGACAATTTTAATAATAAGCTTATAATTTAAAAAATATTTTGGGGCAGCTCAGTCACACCAAGATCTTCATGGCTTTTTCTCCTCTTCTTCCTCTTCTTCTTCCTCTTCCTCTTCTTCTTCCTCTTCCTCTTCTTCTTCTTCTCCTTCTTCTTCTTCTTCTTCTTCTTCTTCTTCTTCTTCTTCTTCTTCTTCTTCTTCTTCTTCTTCTTCTTCTTCTTCTTCTTCTTCTTCTTCTTCTTCTTCTTCTTCCTCTTCTTCTTCTTCTTCTTCTTCCTCCTCTTCTCCTCCTTCTTCCCCTCCGTCTTCCCCTCCTTCTTCCCCTCCTTCTTCCTCCCTCCTCCTCCTCCTCCCCCTCCCCCTCCTTCTCCTCCTCCTCCTTCTTTTTCTTTCTCTTCCTTCTTCTTCCTCCTCCTTCATTCTCTCTCCTCTAATTCCTCTCCTCCTCCTCCTTTGATTCATCCTCTTCCTTTTCTTCTTCCTCTTGTCCTCCTCCTCCTCCTCCTCCTCCTCCTCCTTCTCCTCCTCTTTCCCTTCCTCCTCCTCCCCTTCCTACTTCTCCTCTTCTTTCTCCTTCTCCTCATTCTTTTTTTCCTCCTCCTTCCTCCCTCCTTCTCTCCCTCTCTTTCTCCCTCCCCCTCTCTTTCTTTCCCTCTTCTTTCTCCCACACTACAATATGATGACCCAAGGACTCACCTTATCAGCCTACAGCAACCCATTTCCTTCTCTGAAATTGAAGATATGGATTCAAAACTCACAGGCATAGAAACGTGCACCTGGGATTGCCATATTCTCAGGCAGAGACCTTCCACCACACTACTGTTGCTCGAGTCTGATCCATCACTGTGACCATGATGAACCCACCTAGGACCATCCCCTCCCCCCACCACCACCGGGAGACCAGCACGGGTGAGTCAGAAGCATCCAGCCTCCCAGTCCTAATACCACTGCAACTGAGAAAGGCGATGGAGTCTAAGATCATTACTGTCCTGGCCTGTGGTTAGCTGGGCACCTGGAGCTGTGAAAACCTGGTCCTAGCTTCACCCACCACCGGAGCTTTCTCCAGAAAGCTTTCTGCAGAAACCAGAACCATCCCCACCCTGCCTGTACCCTCAAGACCCTTGCACCGCTGGTAGCAGTCAGGGACATCACCTAACCATGAACCAAGAAGCCTCTGGAGCTGCATAAAACTCAGCAAAGCAAGAGAGAACAACCCCTGCCCAAATGCTGTTGAGGCACACCAGGAATCCCAGCAACCCCGAGTCCACAAGAGCAGAAATAAGGGAGGAGGAAATGTGCTCCAGTATAACGACCCTGTCCAGGACACAGCCAGTGGGTGGGAAAACTACCCTAGACCACGAGGAAAAAGGACAGAGGATCTGAGCACGTGTTTGCAGTGAACAAACCGTCCACAGGCCCAACTAAGTAAACGGAAGGGCTGAGAACTTCTGCACCAGCTGCTGTGACTGACACACCATCTCTCCCACTCCTAAATGACCAGGGGGACGGCTGCAATACACAGATAGCAACAGACATACACCAACACATTTTAACTGGCCCATGGAACATCTCTTGAGACAGAATATCAAACATTTTTAATAGAGAATTCTTTTTTTGGTTTTCTTTTTCAGTTTACACATTTGTTCATTGTTGATGTTATTGTTTTATTTGGTTTATGTATATATATGTATATACATATGTAGGTGGCTAACAGCACCTGGTTTAGGCTGCTTAGGGTAGCCAGCACTAGGGTTTAGGGATTTAGACTCATCTCTCAATTCTGTTTTCTTCATTGGAGTAGGTCAGATGAAAAATGAAGCAAATACAACAACCACAGAAAACAACCACACAATAGAATAGAAAGATAGTGGCCTAAAAGAAATTTCACAACAGGACTAAAAGATCTACTGCTAAAAAATGATTAATTAAAAGATAGAAATCCTTCGTAAGACATTTCATAAATGCAATGAGATGAATCAAAGACTAAAGGAATAAATCATGGAGAACACTAAAAGAAAAGCTAAATTAATGCCAAAAGGTGGCAAAATAGTCCAGTAAAAAAACAGCCACTTAATTAAAAGAGATGAAGGAAGGCACAGATTAAACAAATAAATGAAGTAAAAAAAAGTCACTATAAGACCTACAAAGAGACTTTAATAGAAACCCTTAAAAATGACAAAACAGGAGGCATAAAAATGAAGTAGAAAGCTCCTGCAGCAGAATAGATGAAATAGAAGACAGTGTTGCAGGGCTTGATGATAGACTATACATAACAGAGAGAATGAATATAATTATACAGAACAAATCCAAGAAACATGAAAGGGCTTGAAAGAACTTCAGGAATTAATTAGAAGACCTAAGTTGTATTGATCCATATTGAGAAGGTAGAAGAGCAGGCAACTAAAGGGATAGGAACCATATTTACCAGAATTCTAAGAAATTCCTAAACATTTGAAAAGAAGGGCCATTCAGACACAAGAGGCCTTTAGAATACACAACAGACCAGACCAGTAAAGAACCACCAACCAACACATTGTGATCCAAACAGGATTGGTAAAGAACAAGAAGATATAGCTGTCAGAGAGGAAAGATTGATTACGTATAAAGAAAAACCAGTCAGAATAACCACAGGTTTCTCAGCTGAAACTCTACAGGCAAAGAGGGCTTGGTACAAAGTATGTCAAGCATTGAAATTGGACAACTACTAACCAAGAATACTGAATGCAGGCAAGCTTTCTTTCATAATTGAAGGGCAAATAAAATATAACATGATAAACAAAAGTGAAAACAATTTATTTTCACCAAACCAACACTACAGACGATACTCAAAGTTGTCCTACACACAGAAAATGAACATAAACATGAAATAAGCAGAAAAAAATGGATCCTATCAGATGAGCATATATAGTAAGAAGAGACACAACCCCTAAAAAATGAGGGGATAACATGATAGGAATTACCACATATTTCTCACTCAATGTCAATATCAATATCAATATACAACACAATATTAATAGGCTTAATTCTATAATCAAAAGACATAGAGTAGATGGTTGGAACAAAACCCAAGATATATCCATTTTCTTTTTTTTTAATTTTTTTAGTGTGAAAATACTGTACAGAGGGGTTACAATTACATGGGCAAGATAATGAGTACATTCCTTATCAAGCATCATAGCCTCCTCCCGTTCTACCTACAAGAGAAACAACTGACAAAAGCAATTGTCTAGGGTGAAATGCTGGAACAAATTTTTTCCAGCTGATGTCCCTCCCTGCCAGAGCAGCAACACTAATATCAGATAAAATATACTTCAAATTCAATTAGTAAGAAGACACAGAGAAGGACATTACATATTACTAATGGTAACTTCCCATCAGGAATCCATACCAAATTTAAACATCTATGTATCAAATGTGGGCACTGCCAACTTCATCAAACAAATACTAAATGACCCAAAGCCACACATAGATACAAATGCATTGATAATTGGTGACTTCAACACATGACTATCACTTTTGAATAAATCATCCTGGCAAAAACTTGGCAAAGGAATCTCAAAGCTAAAGAAATGCACTGACCAACTAAACCTAACAGTCATCTACCGAATATTCCACCCATCAGTGTCACAGTACACATTCTTTTCAGCAGCCATGGACCATTCTAGAGTAGTCCATATGTCAGGTCATCAAGCAAATCTCTTAAAAGGCAAAAAATCAAAATTGTTCCTTGTATCTTGTCAAACCACGGTGGAATAAAATTAAATCCCCAAAGCAAAATCCACCACATAAAATGCTCAAAACTCATGGAAGAAATACATTGTTGAATAATCAGTGTGGGGGGTGAGATAAAAAGGGAAATTTACACATTTCTGGAATTCAATGTAAATGAAGTCATACAATACCAATTCCTCTGGTTCACAGGAAAGGCAGTACTCAGAGGAAAGTTTATAGCCGTGAATGCCAACATCAGCATACTAGAAATATCTAAAATCAATACTCTAATGATGCACCTCAAGTTCCTAGTAAAACAAAAACAAGACAAACCCAAAACCAGTAGATGGAAAAAATTACTAAAATTTAGGGTAGAAATAAATGATTTAAAGACAAAAAAAATCAAAGAATCAATGGAACCAAAAGTTGGTTCTTTGAAAAATTAATAAAATTAATAGGCTTTTAGCAACCTTGACTAAGAGAAACAGAGAAATCACCCAAATAAATAAATTCAGAGATGAAAAAGAGCATTGCAACAGATTCAGTCAAAATTTATCATGAGGGAATACTTTACAATCATATATGCCAGTAAATTGTGGCATCTGACAGAAACAGACATATTCCTAGAAAACATAAATACAACTAAACCGAGACAAAAAGATATAAACCTACAAAATAGACCAATAACTAGTAATGAACAATAAAAGATCTCTCAGCCAAGAAAAGCCCAGAACATGATGGCTTCACAGCTGAATGCTATAAGATGTTCAAAGGAAAACTAACCCCAAGATTCCTCAAACTATTCAATTAAATACAAAAGGAGTGATCATTACCAAACTCATTCTATGAAGCCGGCATTATACTTATTTCAGATGAGTGTAAACGAGACAAGGACCAATCAAGAAAAGAGAACTCTAGAGCTTTCTCTTTAATGAACATAGATGCAAATCTTCTCAATAAAATACTGGCCAATAAAATGCAACAACTGATCAAATGATATTTATCTCATTGATGACAAGCTGTTAATGTAATATAAGTAAGGAAAAGATTCACATGATCATCTCAGCAGATGCAGACAAAGTTTTTGACAAGATGCAGCCCAGTGGCACAAAAATAAGTCTTGGTCCAATAGAACAGAAGACATAAGAAAACAAACAGACCTTCAGCCACCTAATATTTGATTAAGGGAGCAAAACCATAGGCTAGGAGAAAGACAGCCTCTTCAAAAAACGGGGTTAGAAAACTGGATCATCCACATGAAGAAAACTGAATTGGGACCCTTATTTATCACCTTGCACCAGCATTAATTCACAACGAATCAAAGATCTCAATATGAGACCTGAAACCATGAAGCTAAAACAGGAAGTTATAGAGGAAACATTAGGGCTCCTTAGCACAGGTAGAAACATTCTGAGTAAAGATCTAGAAGCAAGACAAATCAAAGAAAGAAGATAAATGGGACTGCATCAACCATAAAAGGTTCTGCATGACACAGTACCTAGCCAATAAGCTATAAAGAAAGTCAAAAGAATGGGAGAAAAATTTTGCCAGCTATACATCAGACAAGTGCCTAATATCCACAATATACATAGAGCTTAAAATTTAAAACCCCTAATATGCTAAATAAAGATTTCTCAGAAGGAGTTAAAATGACCAACAGACACATAAGAAAAGCTCAACATCTCTAGCCAGAAAGGAAATACAAATTAAAGCAACACTAAGATTCTACCTCACTCTAGTTAGAATGACCATTATGATGAAAACAAACAAAACATGCTAGTGAGGATGTGTCCAAAGGAACCCTAATACACTATTAGTGGGAATGTAAACTTTTCAACCCCAGAAATTCCACTCCTGGACATTTATCCAAAAATCACAAATAAGGTTATAGTAAAACCACCAGCACAACCATGTTCATTACAGCACTATTCACAGTAGCCAAATATAGAACCATCCCAGATGCCACTTAGTAGCTAAAAGGATCAAAAAAATGTTAAAAAAAATGAACTTTACAATTAAGGCAGGGGTTGGGGAAGTAGTGTAGTTGTGGAGGTGGGAGGGAAGGGATGGAAGGGGAAAAACAAAGGAGGAGGCAACAATGCTTGATAGGAAATGTACTCATTACCTTGCTCATGTAACAATAACCCCTCTGTACAGTATTTTTACAATAAAAAACTCATTAAAAAAGAAATGGAAAGACTTGGAAAAATTATAGTAAGTGAATTAAGTCAGAGCCACAGAGACAAAAGTTATGTGGTTTCCCTTATATGGAAGGTAGAATTAACTTCTAAATCTATAAGTACACACATTAAGTGGTACACAAAAATATTAACTGAAATTTAATAGAGTCAAGAGAGCTTAGTGTAATTCCTTTAAAAAGTTAAATCAAGGACCAACAAAATGCACAACAGGAAATCGGAACTTGCAAGATGTAGAGTGGGCCAAGGGGCGAAGGGAGATGAATAAAGAGAAGAATGGAGGGAAAAACAGCCACAAATTCAATGTATACACTACAAAATTAAGAAAAGTAAAGGAAGGGCTGAGTTAAGAGGGATGGATGAGAATATTGAAAGGGGTGGCACAGATTCAGATGCATTGTATTAATAAACTGCTTTGCAGAATGGTAATTCTTTTGTACAATTACTTAAAGATAATAAAAAAAAAAGATAAAGATGGAAAAAAGTAAAATAAATTCTTTAAAAATTTTTAGAAATCACCCCTTTCTAAAAGGAAATTAAATAGTAATAGTCACAGCATTCCTTTCCCAGAAGTATCTTGTTTGGGGGGGGGGTCGGTCATGGGGTTTAAACTCGGGGCTTGGGCACTGTCCCTCAGCTCTTCAGCTCAAGGTGAGCACCCTACCACTTGAGTCACAGTGCCATTTCCAGTTTTCTAGTGGTTTATTGGAGATAAGAATCTCACGGACTTTCCTGCCCGGGCTGGCTTTGAACGGTGATCCCCAGATCTCAGCCTCCTGAGTAGCTAGGATTACAGGCCTGAACCACTGGCGCCCGGCTAGAAGTATCTTACAATAGTCATTGCTGCTTTATTTCTAGCCTTTTTGTACTCCTGAAACTACAAATAGAACTGTAGTATTGTATGTGTTCCTATAGATCTGTCATCTGAATAATTCACAATCAATAACCACACCAAGAACCCATAGACTGTCTTTTTGACTACCCATTGCTCCATAGTTGTATTCATTTATGTATTTTTTCTTTTTCAGTGCTGGGGATTGAACCCATGGCCTTGTAATTCTTGTCAAGTACTCTACCACTGAGCTACACCTCCAACCCATGATGTAGGATATTTTCATGTAAGTGAAATAAAAAGAAAATTGAACAGCATATTTCTACGTAATATTATTCCCTTAAATAAATAAATATACTATATAAATTTGTGTATATATATTTTTCTACTATATAGTAATATTTATAGGCTCAAGTTTAGTATATAAGCTATTTAAAAATTACCTCTGTAATTGTATACAATCAAAAGACCTGTTCTTAGATATGCTTAGACTATATAGTGTTTTGGAACCACTTTGGTCACCTTAAATTTATCTTTCTCACTTACTTTTACAGAGATATCCTAATGTAACAGATATTCAGAGAAATCCCAATGTAACATGTAGATTTTGCCTATCATCTTCCTAAAGAAAATATTGTTTTTGAATGACCATAAAACAATCTGACACAGATGTTATATTACAATTTTAAAACATCTGATAAGGCAATATGATCTTCAAGTTTGTAGAAATGGAAATATTTAAACTTAAATACAAACCTGTACCAGCAGCAATCCCAGTACTATATACATAGTTGGTGTCTCATTAAGATTTTCTAGACACATGATTTTATTAATTTCTAGAACAAATAAACAAACTAATGTTCTCCAGTGTTCTTCAGCATTCCAACTCTTGAACGTTCTCAGACTGAAGACAAATTACTTCTTACCCAAACTAACTTTTCTCCTTTGTATTTCCCCTTGAACACAAGTCAGAATTATTGCTTCAATTCTTTTTCCTGCTTACGTTGCCAAGATGGAAGCTCTAAAATATCAACTTATGAAAGGAGATAAGAAGATAATGGTATATTGTTTTCTTTTTTAAAGTTTAATTTTATTGTCAAGATACAGAGGGGTTACAGTTGTATAATAAGATAATGAGTACATTTCTTGTCGAACTTATTACCCTCTCTCACTTTCCTTCCCCAGCCCCCAATTGTCCCCACCAAGTTGTAAAGTCCATGTCTAACATATTGTCTTGTATCACTGGTCTATTGTTTTTGAACAAACTTTTCTTTAATTGTTTCTGCAACAAGGTGTGTCTCAGCAATTCATTCTGAGACATATAAGTGAATACGCCATCTGGTTTTCTGTATGATTATCTTGCCCTGAAAGGAAAGATTGCTCAGAATCTAGCTAGATCCTGTTGTTCACATCAGATACAAATATGCCTTCCAGTTTTCTACTGAAATATCACTCACAGCCATTGAAGACTAATTCTGTGTCATCTCAAGGTTAGCTACTGAAAAGAGTATAGATGTAGTCTATGTTACCCTTGGGTACATCTTCACCTGTAGAGCCATTAGAGAAGTAAATTTCTTGCAGATATCACATTCCGAGATCATCAGTGGTGACTTTGAACTTGGCAGTCCTGCCACATCCTTTCTTTCTTTCTTTTTTTTTTTTTTTTTTTGCTATCAGCTATTTTTTTTCTCTAGCTACCAACCATCAGCTATTAAATGCAAACCAGTTTAAAATAGCATATCTCTCTGGACACAAAGCAACAAAGTTAAGTTTTTGAACAAGGTACCAGTTTAGACTATGCCCTAGAACCATTTTAGATTTTCATAAAGTAGAGGAGCATTGGTCAGCTATTATCTTTTGAAAGCATTTGATCTTCTGCTGGTTTATCTTTCCTTCTAAGACTAGGTGGGAAAGTATTTACAGAATAATACTAGCAAGAAAAATAAATGCTTCCTGAAAATGAAATCCTGCCAAATGTGGTGCTTTGTTTGCCAGTCACAAGGGTGGATTGCCTGTTCTAGGAAAGGCTGGAAAATGGGAAGCAGAGGAACTTGAAAGAAAAACAGATTTAAAGTCTTCTTTAGTAGGCAAGATTATTAAAAATAAAATCCTTTTGTAGCCTGTCATCTTGATGTTTTGAAACCCAGTAGTATGTTTTTTTTTCTCCCCTTCAAATGAATTTTGTTTTTAATAAGTTTGGCTAAGAGTATAAATGCTCTTGGCGAGGTCAACTTGAACTTGTGGCTTTTCTTAGCCATTGGGGTCTACACCTCAGAAAGTTTTCTGTTTTTACTGGAAGTTTAAATTTTGTTGACTGAATTGGCAGTTTCTTAGTGAGAGCACTGGAGTCCTTTAATGTTTTCTTTTTTGGTCTCTTGCTGTTTGAAAGAATGACTTGAGGATAAATTTGGTGCCTTGGATAGATAAATAAATCTGACAAAATTATAAATGACTCAGTGAAATGGAGCAGGAAGGAGAAAATAATAGTGGATTAATTCTAGAAAGAAAACACACCCTCTATGAAATGCAAGAAATCCTAACAAAGACAAAAGCCAATTGGGGAACAGAAAGTTTAAAAAAGTTTTAGTTTCTTAAGAAGTGAAATAGAAAAAATTTCCTTATGATAAAAAAATCAATCAACCAAGTGAACACAAACAAAACCATGTAAAAAACAATGTTGCAATCAAATCTTCACATCTGATATACTATAGTTAAAGGTCCCAACTTTATATTTCATGTTTCACTTATTTAGGTAATAATTTTAGGATTTTTTTGTGTGTGTGGGGGTCCGGTTGTGGGGCCTGAACTCTGGGCCTGGGCGCTGTCCCTCAGCTCTTCAGCTCAAGGCTACCGCTCGACCACTTGAGCCACAGCGCCACTTCCGGCTTTTTTCTTTTTGCTTATGTGGTGCTGAGGAATCGAACCCAGGGCCTCATGCATGCAAGGCAAGCACTCTACCACTGAGCCACCTTCCCAGCCCTTAGGATGTTAATATAGTAAAATTGTATCTTCTATTAGATGGTCATCACAAACAGATCATCAAATTTACTTATGATCGTAAAATAATGAGTCACAGAAATCACCACTTGAAACAAAGAGTTGACTTCACTGAGTGGCTCAGAGTATACAACCTTAGCTGTGGGAAAATAAGAATATTTATCTGATACACATAACACTGTGGTCATAGAATAGACTCATATCCAGGATGATTGTATCCATTGGCAAGAGATAATGATGTAGGACACATATTTTCTTGGCTTCCTTTCAGGCCGCCTACTATGAATAGAAGAGACTCATCAAAAACTGTTGCCTCAGGCTGATTATTTTCCATTTTTTTCAACTACTTTGAGGCTTAGGGTGTTCCTATTATTCAGCATTTACTGTAGGCCAAACAGAGTAACCACAATAGTTTATTCCAACACTGCCTTTGAGTTCACAAGATACCACCATATCATTTTTAAAGAATATCTAAACCGTATTTAAATAAAGAACATTTAAGTAGCTTGATCGCAAGGTAATTTTGAGAGAATTTTGATTATTTTCAATCTATCCAGGAATCCACATATCTTTGTGTGTGTATGTTTGTGCATGTGCATGAATGAATACAAAACAGAGCTAAATGCATTATCAGAATGTTGAGGTACTCTAATTACTTAGATGTACATAAACATGTTCGAAATTGACACCGTTTTCTGTTCTCTAGTTATAATAATAGTTTCCACCTAAGAAGGCTTCTGAAGAGAGATTCACATTGATAAGAACCTTGAACAACATCTCTGTATGAGATGAGAAAGAACCGATTCTCAGTCTTTCCAGCTTCCTCTCAGAAGGGAAGCACATTACAGCAGAAAGTGCACGCACTTTGTAGAAGCTTCATCCTACTTCATTTCCATTGCATCCTTCAGTACCCACAAGTTCCTAAACTAAGCCAGATTCTGAACTTTCTAAAGATTTAGCTTCCTCTTCTGAAAGAAAGAAAGAAAGAAAGAAAGAAAGAAAGAAAGAAAGAAAGAAAGAAAGAAAGAAAGAAAGAAAGAAAGAAAGAAAGAAAGAAAACTTCAGACAGCAGTGTATATCTAGCATAATGAGTGAAACATAGTGGCTTTGGTCTTTCATGTCTTATAACCAGAACCACAAGACCAATTACCCTTAGTACTACATGCACACCCAATTCGTGATCTAAAGGCACCCTTAGTCACTCTGCTGCTATATTCACTTTCCTGAGAGATCTTTAGTGTGTGTGTGTGTGTGTGTGTGTGTGTGTATGTGTGTGTTTGTGTGTGTGTGTGTGTGTGTGTGTGTATGTGTGTGTTACTGGATTGGTTTGGACTTCCTTACTCTAGGACGTAAGATAGGATATGGTGTTTAGTATATATGAGTTCAAACCCCATTTCTATAACTCAGTATCCCAATATTGAAGTTTTGATTACAAGTAAAAGTTACCATACCCAGGTTTTTCTTTGAGAAAGGGTCTCACTAATTCCCTAATCCCTGCCCAGGCAGGTCTTGAATCATGATCTTCCTATTTCTGCCTCCCAAGTAGCTAACATTATAGGCATGAGCCACCAAATTCAGCTGCAAGTATAGTTTCATTAGGGAAAAATGCATGTTTGTCATATAGCTGGAAAATCTTATTTAAAACAGAAAACTACTGCATAGGTTATTTTTTAAAAACCTATTAACTTTTGTCAAAATATAGCCCTAAAATTATCAGAAAACATTTTAAGAGATCTTTTATAACCTGCTTTCTCCAATGTAGAATTTTACTAATTTATATCACAAAAAAACCCTAAAATCAACTAGATAGCTTAGTGTTCTATATTACAACAAAACTGGCCAGAACCTTGCTTTGTCTGGATTGACACTGATGTAACTACTACCAAAATTCTTTCTGCCTCACAACACACAAAGCCAAGTAGAGTCCATCTTGTCCAAAGACAGTGTCAAAGGTCCACATCTTACAGAGGAAATTCATCACTCTGTAGGACTCCCAGTGATTCATATCCAGAATCTAGGCCACCTACAGCGGCTAGCACATAGTTAGTAAGCTATGTTTTGGAGAGGGAAGAAGAGAGAAAAGAAGAGAAGAACTGGGCTCTAGTGGCTCATGCTACTAGTTATACAGGAAGCTGAAACCTGAGGATCACAGTTCAAAGCCAGCCCAGCAGGAAAGTTTCTGAGACTCATCTACAATTAACCACCAGAAAACCAGAAATGGAGCTGTGGCTGAAAATGGTAGAGTGCTAGCCTTGAGCAAAAGAGTACAGGGATAGCACCCAAGCCCCATGACCAACTAAAAAAGAGGAGAAAGAAGGAGGGAAGGAAAAAAGAAAGAGAAAGAGGAAAGAATGAAGGAAGGAAAGAAGGAAAGAAAGGACAGAGAGAAAAGGAAAGAAAGGGAGGGAAAGAGGGAAGAAAGAAGGAAGGAAGGAAATCTTCAAAAAGAAGGAAGGAAAGAAGGGAAGGAGGAAAGAAGGTAGGGAGGAAAGAAGGGAGGGAGGGAATGAGGAAGGAAAGAAGGGATGGAGGGATGAAGAGAACAGAAGGGATGAGGCAGAGAGAGAGATTTCACTGCAATATTTGTTGATAACACTATACTACCTAATATACTACAAGTACAAGAATTTTCCATAGTGTCTTCCTTCAACAAATATACAAACAGACACACTTCAAAGGAATATATCTACTAATATTTAGAGCTCTAGTCTCTAGGTATGCCAAAGCTTCTGTCTGAAATATGTAAAAGTCAGTCACTGAATTTTATGAAGTATTCTGTTGGCTAGAGCGCTGCATTGACAGCAAAAGACTGGATTTAATACATCTGATGGCTCATAGATTCCTTCTGTTCTGTGGCCACAAACTGAATCCCTAACTCTAGCCAGATGTTTTATAAATGAGCAAGACCATATATCTATCACTTAATACAGGAAAACAATCCAAATGTCTGATATGCCAATGATAGTTCATAAATATCATCTTTAAATGCAAAATGAAAATCTCTCCCTAGACTTATTGACTGGTTTGATTTTGTTTTTCATGACACTGATTGGTTTGAAGATTCATAGGATGAGTTATTTTGACATCATGTTAACAAACTCCTTTTCCTCAACTGTCTAAAAACTTTAGCTCCATGAGATGAAAAATAAAATGAATTATATAGCTATATATTCACTGCCATAAGCAAAATACAAGTTCAAAATGGTAAAAACTGAATTAATTTTTATTAAATTATTTTTATTAAAATTATTTTCACTTTACTTCCATGATATTTTACAAGAATTACTTTTGTTCCATTCATTCTATTGAGAATATTAAAATTTGATATTGCTAAATGTTTGTTAGACCTCTGTACCGTAGTCAGAATGTATACTGGAAGTAAATCAATATTCTGGGAAGTTAATGTATAGCTGTAGAAAAATTATCTTCTTTTATCCCCAAATATCATTTACCTGATTTCAGTGTTAAGAGCCAAATTTTGATTACTGAAATAGAATATAAAAGAAACATCCATAAATTAGAAAACTCTCTTTTAAAAGCAGAAATTACAATTTAAACCATTTGCAACCATTAGAAGCATCTGGGAGTGTCATATTCCTCAATATTTACAAAAAGTCACAATATTCTTCATGAAGATAAAACAGGTAACAGGAAACTTGAATGGTACAGGATTGTGTTACATATTTTATTCTTACAATAAATGCCTGAGTAAAATTAGCTCCATTCCTGATGTATGTATACTTTTAAGGACTTGTATCAAGTCCTTAATGAGTTGAGAAAGGAACCCCATTAGCCAGATTTGTTCAATGGAAAAGTATTTTAATTCTAGGGAAAAAATGAAATCATATACAACTGGTAATTAATTAAGAAACAATATGTTTAATTTTTCCCAACCAATATTTGTTTGCATGTTCCAGGCATTATGCTGGCCTCTGGTATACACTGATGAACACAGCTGACCTGTACATACAACCCATCAGGCTGACTCTTCATCTTGGCTGAGTGCAGCCCAGTGTTTAGACACTGACCTAGCATACGTAGGCTCTAGGTTTAGTTCCTACAACTGCAAAACAAGCAAACAACGAGAAAAACTCATTCAAAATGATGTCTATGATGTTTTATGAAGGTAAAAAATTTCTTGTAAGGCTTACTTACTATAAAAATTGCCTGTATAACATAATTATTGCTAAGCACAAATCACGTGTAGAAAAATCATTAAAGGTGAATAAAAGTGTTTATTGTAATTTTCTCTGGGTGGATGGATTTTGAGTGTTTTTGCTTTTTCCTCGAGTCTTTTTTTTTCTCTTGAGGTTCTGGGGATCAAACCTTGTGTGCATGAATAAAATCATATAAAGCATGAAATAGGGATAAATTGAAACATTACTGTTCAAGGTTAAATAAGGAAAACTACAAAACTGCATGAAAGTATCCAGAAGTAGATAGGACTGAAAGGCAAGATGTTAAGTTGGTGGTGGGAACTACTGGGGTTTGACTTAGGGCCTTGCCACTTGCTAGACCAGAGCCCTAGTACTTGAGCCATGCCTACAGCTTTGTTTTCTTTGTCTTGTTATTTTTCTATCTCAGCCGCCTGACTAATTAAGACTACAAGCATAAGCCACCACTGTGTTCTTGGTTTTCATCTTACATTACATATGAAAATCTTTTCTTTGCTGTGCTGTTCCTAGGCTTGAACTTAGAGCCTGGGTACCATCTCTGAGCTCTTTTGCTCAGAGCTAGTGCTGTACCCCTCGAGCCACAGCTCCACGTCTACCTTTTCTCATAAGGTGCTGGGGATCAAACCCCAGACTTGTGTGCCTGAATAAGTTCTCTATCATTGTAATACATCCCCATCCTTTGAATGTTTTCCTTATATAATTCTGCTTCCCTGTATATTTAAAGTGTTAGACAATGAACACCTAACAACATTCTGAAACAAAAATAATAAATGAACTCTGCGTCACCCATTCACTTCTTCCTAATGAAATATTGATGAAGACCTGCAAAGGTAGAAGAGTTTCACAACACAATAGGCCTTGAAAATTGCTGCTCCCACCCACCTTGCCTTGACTGAAAACCTTTAAGGCACGACTATGGATTTTCACCTACTTGTACTGTCTCCATCTACCTCAGCAACATGGACCTCTTCAAGACAACAGGAGAAAGAGTATCTTGCCTCTACCTCTAGTTTTCTGATGTTTCAGGGCAAATTTGGCTTCCTTAGTATTTCCTTTCCATACCCACTGAGAGGCCAAGTGATGGAGAATTTCAACTCTGAGAGAGAAATCCTCTGGAAGGGCAAGACAGGGAGAGATAGTGTAAATAAGAGCAGGGCACTGAGGAATTAATTCTGCAGCCCATTATTCACCCTAGACAGAGAGGTATATTGAGTGCCTTAAAATGCTTAGGAAAAACAATCCTGAGCTTCATGTCAGGCTCCCCTTAGCCAGGAAGGACCACTCTGGATTTCTGTATTTAGGTTTGAGTTGGACACTGGGTTGAAGGAGGATAAATATAGAAAGTGTTGCTTCATGGAAGTTTCCCCTTCCTATCCCTTCCCATAATAATGCTTGATAAGAAATGTACTCGTTATCTTGCCCATGTAATTGTAACTCCTCTGTACGGTATTCTCACAATAAAAAAATAAGGTAAATTTCAGTAATAACTTCAAAAAAAGAAAAAAGTGTTGCTTCAGGCCCAAATCAGAGAGTGTATGGTCAACTAAGAGATTCTTCAAGTTGATCAAAAAACATTGTCTTCTCATTCAAGAGTAGTGGCTCATGCCTGTTTTCCTAGCTACTCAAGAGGCTGAGATCTGAGGATCATGGCTCAAAGCCAGCCCAAGAGTCTTTGAGACTCTTACCTTCAATTAACCATCCAAAAAGCCAGAAGGGGAGCTGTGGTTCAAATAGTACAGCAGTAGCCTTGATCAGAAGAGCTCAGGGACCTAAGTTCAAGCTCAGGACCAGTACACCAAAGACTTTCTTATGTAATAAGATGAAAATCAGCCACGTAGTGGTGGCTTATGCTTGTCGTTCTTGTTACTCCAGAGGCTAAAATAGAAAAATAACAAGACAAGAAAACAAGGCTACAGGCATGGTTCAAGTAGTAGAGCAACAGTCTTGCAAGTGGCAAGGTCCTGAGTCAAACCCCACTGCTTCCAACTCCCAAATTAACATAACTTCAAAATCTTAGCAAATGACAGTAACTTCTAAAAGGTAGGTAAATGAAACAAAGAATTTAAGACAATTAAATTAATATAGTGCCTGCAGAAGTTACAGCAGAAAATCCGATCAGGATTTAGAAGTAAAATATGAGGAGTCCCCCATAACAAAGGAGTCAATGCGAAAGAAATGAAGAGAAAGCAAGCTGTCACTTGAGGGAAAAAACTGATGACCTGATGATGTCACAAAACACACACACACAAATCTTACTTTAATAAGTTTAAAAGTTTTCTTGAGTCTGTAGATACTGATCTCCTCTTAATCATGTTTCATCTTTAATCTATGTGAGAAATGTGTATATTTTAGGAGGTATGGAATATTTTTCCCTCTAAACAAATAATAATTAATTTCTTGCCCTCTTGTTTCTTGAACAATGCATTCTTTTTCCAATAGTAATCCAATAGTAATAGAAACAATAGTAATCACAACATTAAAATATAATTCTAGTTTATAGTATACTATACTATCAACAAAAATCTGTTCAAGATGTGAATAGTAATAGTTAAAATTTGGCAAACTTATTTTTGTGCCACGCATGAAACACAAGATTTTCTTTGCTTCTCCCAATAATACTCCTCAGTAATTTGTAAATTATTCTTCTGTATTTTGCAAATGGTGACAAATTATTTGTCAAAGATTATTATTCATCTAGTGATAGATAGAACAGGAAATTTAACCAATGAAATCAGACTCCAGAGCCAACTTTCACAAAACTAGATGATAAAGTTTCCCCCCAAAATACATCCCAAAGGTATTAAAACTGCCCCTAGTTCATTCTTGCATATGAACATGTGGTTAATGTTTTTACTTCTACCACTTGTAGCTGCTTGGCATTTTGACATCTACCTGGATGTCTCCTTTCTTTGCTATTTTCATTTAAAAGTTATCTTGGACATTGTAATATATGTTTCACTCTAGATAAAATTTAATATCAGTTTGTCCAGTTCCATTAAAAATGCATTGTGCTGTTAACAGGTACTCATGAATCCAGATTCAAAATTATAAATTAATCTGGGGAGAAGTGAGATCTGTCAGGACTGAATATTCCCTGGCCCTATCATGATGCATCTTGTCTTTCATTCATGCCTACTTCTGGATACTTCCATGGAGTTTTGGAGCTTTCCTCATCTAAACCTTGCACAATTATTTCTCATTTTATCCCTATTTCATGCTTTATTTGATTTGATTTCTAATTGATTTTTCATTACTTTTTTTCAAGTTGATTATTTCAGAAACATACGAAAAACCCAACTTATGGAATAGTTTACCACCTTACTGCTCATTCCATGACGAAATGTGCCTATTGGGTGGTTCATTTTATCTGTAACAAAAAAATTGGGATTTTTAGCATCTTTTCAATTTCCTTACCTCACTGAATCGCCTGAAATATCAACACAATTTGGAAAAATAAAAGAATTTCACTACCTTTAATCTCATCATGTGAAATATTTTGAAGTCTATGTAATAGCAACTATAAGGGCTTGAAGTGGTTCAAATTGTAGTGTACCTGCCTCGCAAGAGCAAAGCCTTAAGTTTAAACAGCATTACCACACCCCTTCCCCACCCCCCAATAATAATATCATGATGATAGTGAGAGAAACAAATCCAATAATATGAAGAAAAATTTAAAATAATGAGTAGTTTTCCCTTTGCATGAGCAATGATCACCTTCATCTTAATTTTGTTTTATGCAACTAGAATCCTTCTAATTCTTACCACATTAGATATATCTTTTTAAATAGATACTTGTTATTAATTTTTTTTAATTGTATTTTATTTTATTTGGGAACATACTGTACAGAGGGGCTACAATTACATGGACTTGTTATTAATTAAAGGAGCTTTTATTCCTTTCTTAGGAATAACCTGAGTCTTTCAAGATGATCTGGTGACATTTCTCCTATATTCAGATTAAGTGGCCAATTACATTTTAGGTTTCCTAAAGTTAAACCATCCTTACTTGGTATCCTATTTCATTGTTAAACACACCTCATACCTATAACCCTAGCTACTCAGGAGGCTGAGGTCTGAGGATCACAGACCATGCTAGGAAGTCTGAGTTTCTTATCTTCACTTAGCTACCAAAAAAAGCTGGAAGTGGAGCTGTAGCTCAAGATGAGCAAAAGAAACTCAGGAATAGCACCCAGGCCTGAGTTCAAGTTCTAAGACCAGCATCAAAAATAAATAAAAGAATAAATAAATAAGCTCTGTAGTCATGCTCTATTTCTTTCTTATAAAGTCATAAAGTGTATTTAAGTTTATTTTTCTTAATGAAGTTTGCCCAAGATTAGGCTATTTAAATTCTTTTCAGAGAACCAGCTTTTAATCTTATTGATCAAGTCTGTTTTTAAGTTTGGTTATTAATTTCTGCTTTTATCTTTATTAACTTCTTCCTGTTTTCTTCTTGTTTACTTATATTCCTTTTTCCAGCCCTTTCAGTTAAATTCTTGATTCACATTCAGATTTATTTTTTGTGTTTCCTAATAAATGAACTTAAGCTCCTGATTTTTCTCCCTCAGCCACCATTTTTGGCTCTGCCGCAGCAATTTTTATTTGTAATACTCTCATGCTTCATTTCAAAATCCTGTTTTTTTGAATTTTTATTTTCTCTTTAATCTAATAATTATTTATTGGGTGTTTGAAGACGTTTAAGTGAACTGATTTTTTAAAAATTTTTTTTCTTTGTTCCTAATTTCAGTTTTATTGTTCTGTGGTTGGAAAACATGCTCAGTATTATTTCTGCCTTGGAGAATTTGCTTAACATCTCTTTGCGGCCTAGTGTAATAGTTGAGAACAGGCTTGTCCTTGGAGTGGCAGCTGGCACATAGTAAATACCATGAATTCAAAAACAATTTTGATGTATTTTGCATGTTTTTGAAAAGCACGCACATGATTTATTTATGTGTACTTATTACATTTGTCAGTTAAATTCTAAATCTTCACTCATATTTATGAACTTATCCTTTTGAAAACTCAGGTTACCTACTGAAGCCTCCTAACCTTTCAAATCCTATATTGCTTCTTACATTCCCGAAACATTTCTTTCCATACATTTTATTCCATAATATTTGTGGCACAAAAATATCATTTACTTCATATCTTGGTGGATTATATTATTTAAAGTCTTATTTACTTAAGCATATCTACTTTCTATTAGTATTTCTCTATTTAGTTTCAAACTTTCTATGCCATTTTATTTTTTTATTTTTCAAATAAGCTGTATATTGATATAATATCATTTTCTTCTTCGTGTAACTCTTCTAAATTGGATGTGTGTGTACATTCTGTTTTTACTCAAAGTAAATACATGTTAAAAGTTGAATTTGCTCCATTTACAATTACTGTTACCCTGATATGTTTAATTTATTGTTTACATCATAAACTTTTTAAATCTGTTGTCTTCTTACTATTTATTATTATATCAGAGCCAGTTTTTAATCTAATTCAAAGAGTATTTATTGGATCCTTACTTATTCCTTGAACAGCTTGAATATTTTACACATTGTCAACATTCACATGTCCCTCCTCCCCTTATTTCTAAAGAAACCCTGCTTTTGCTTAAGTATTCCTTCTTTTCTGCATGCCCATGTGCTTCAGGGCAAGGCGACTCCATAGAGAATGAATGATTTGTTACTGGTTTAAGTCAACTGAAGTAATATTTTTCCATTGTGATTGGTTTAACATGGCCATAAGATATAATTTCTGTCTAATCAGACTAAATCTACTCACAGTTTTTGGAAAATATATTCTTCACTGGTTAAAAGAAAATTTTACTCACCCCCCTTACCTAAGGAGTCACAGACATATTTATTTTCAGTCTATATTGTCCTTGATGCAATCATCCAAAGAGCTGATGGCATCTTTTAACTATTAGCTCATCTCAACAGAAGCCCCACCTCCTAACCCTGCTTCTCAGGATGGCAGAACTGAAAGCAGAAAGAAATTTAGTGTTTTGGTTTCTATTTATGGCACCAGATGAATGCAACCATTATTTTATATGAAAATGCCATTAACTAATTCGTTCAGATCGGTGTAGAGTTCTAGCTTTTTCAGGCATGTAAGTACAGTTTTTGTAATATCTTCCCTCAGAGCTCTGAAAATATTCTCTTTGTTTTTAACATCCCATGCAATCAAAGAAAAATGTTCACAGCATGTCTCTTATTTCTTATAAATTGCCTACTTTCTCTGAAAAATTTACATCTCTTAAGATAATTTGCTTAGGATATCTCTTGGGGTGTGTGTGTGTGTGTGTGTGTGTGTGTGTGTGTGTGTGTGTGTGTGTGTGTGTGTGTGTGTGTGTGTGTGTGTGTGTGTGTGTGTGTGTGTGTGTGTGTGTGTGTGTGTGTGTGTGTGTGTGTGTGTGTGTGTGTGTTTAGTTTATTTGCTTCTTACCTTTGGCTGTTTCAGTTTTTATTTCAATCCTGATATAAACTAGTATAACAAAGGTATCTTTTCTTCTTAGAAAAGTTCTCTTATTTCCTTGGTCATTTCTTTTGTCCATTCTTCATGTTACTCTTGTTTGTAATTTGTAGGAACTACTAGCTTCCATTTTCTCTCCTTGTGTCAAACAATTGTCATTTGTGTAACTTAACAGAAATATCATCATTTGTTCTCTGATGATAGTTTAATCTTGCAGTTCTATTAGTATTTACCTCTATTAATTTTCATATATAAAAATTTTAGGAGAAAGCAGCTGGTTAGCATGTTATATAGGGGAAAAAACAAAAAATGTATTAATACAAATATGTGGTAGCAGAAAGTATAATAAGGGGTGGAAGAAAAATGAAATGATAAATATAGAGAATATTTTTCACATAAATAACATCCAACATATACCTCTATATTCTTAGCAATTATTTGATATAATGATATCTGAAAAATCAAACTTACATTTGAATAAAATTACTATGGAGCTACAAAATGTACATATTTAAAGAAGATTGCAAAGAGAAAATACAGTGTGGCTTTAACATGCATCACCTTTTAAAATGTTATATAGTCCATGAGTCTTTACACTGGATGTTTAACAGCATTTTATTATTGATGAAAAATTGTATAGATGATTCTGTACATTATTTTAAATGATATTGTTTATAGTTGAAAACCCAAATGGCCCAGATATACTATTACAGCTCCTCTTTAAATTATTTTTTAATCCAGTTGACAGCAAAGGAGACAGTAGACAAGAAGTTATTTTACTGAAACTACTTTTCAAACACAAAAGTTTTAGACAAATGAAGTGGTGGAGAGTTCTGGCTGTCCTCTCCTTTCTTCCATTCCTCAATTACAAAACTCCAAGTTGGCTTAGCTCTTGGCTTCAAGCTCCTTGATGCTAGTATAATCATATGACCTTGTCTGGCTAATCAAATACAAGCAGAGGTAGTGGATACCTCAAGCTAGACAAGCATGACTCCTCATCTTTACTGTTAGAAAGCAGATGGGCTGGCCAGCTAGGGAGCAGTTGCTTTGAACACCATTTGGAAGTGATGTGTTAAGAATGGTAGCACACAATTGAGAACCTAAATCCTCAATCATTTTGAAACTGATCTATAACTCTAGATTGTCTACAGTTACATGCTGCAAAGTCATATTTCTATCTTATTAAGTCCAGTATTGTGTGAAGTGTTCCTTCACTTACCACCAACTTAAATAATGCAAATGGTGGATGACTCCACTCATGCCTTCTTTCTGCTTCTTAGACAGACATCACAAAGTTTTGGGAGATACTTTCAGTTTGAATACACCCATGACTTAACTTTATTCTCTTCAACTCTACTCACTTTTAAATTTTCACAGGACCTGGAGTCAGAAAACCTGCCAGGCACTTACAATGTGACTTTCAGTCAATCTTACAATGCTCTGCCCTCAGTTCTTCAATTATAAACTTGGTAAGACATCTACATACAGATTTTAAGATCAACTCCCAAGCAGGTATTATAAATGCTACTGTGTAGATAGGAAAATCTTCAGAAGTTAAATCAAGTAGTCAATATTATATACTATGAGGCAGGAGAGGAATTCAAACCCAGGATTTTCCATTGCTGATACGCCAAACACTGTGGACTTCAGACAGGCTTTATTTCCTTCCACTTCTTGTCTTGTAAACAGTAACAGAAACAACCCGTGGAAGGAAATGACTTTTTACATGGCACCTACACATTATTATGTTCCCTTCTGCTAGTGTATGTTGTTGACACAAAATATTTTGCTTTTCATTCTCCTTCATATATAACCTTACCTATGACAGCTTTGTTAAAAAAAATTAGGCTGGATGAATTCCATGTTTAAATGAAAATATCACAGAATACCATTTTACCCTTGAAGAATCCCAGGCCCCTGTAATTTTTCAACAGATTGAATGCATTAAGCTTTTGTATATACATAGACCCATACTCGAAGATATACAAAGTTAATAAGAAAATAACAATTTCTGTCCTTTAAGGACTTATAACCTAAAATATGAGGGCTCCAATACACAAATTCAAACAAACATCAACACATGAATAAAGAAAAACAGTACAACCTTTCAGTCCTGTGTTAACAGAACTGCTCTTAACATACACACGCCAATTAGAGTAATATTTAAACACACATCAAAAACTTGATGACTGGGTTGGATGGAGAGTTTTTCTGAAGAAAAAAGCATCCTTCCCCCAATCAGGTTTTACATACGGAGATTTCTCTATGAGATAGATAAACAGTGTCAAAGAAACAAACTTTCAGAGGCTGGGGCACTAGCCGTGTTTGCACAAACTATTCAGCAAAATGGTCCCATTAAAATGAAGACATTTTTTAAAACAATACAAAAACATTTAACTAATATTTTTCACCTCCCCTAAAAGTAAGCTGTGTGCTAGTGGGTTATGTTTCTAACCCTTGCTACTCAGCAAGCTGAGATCTGAGAATTGACATTAAGTCACAAAAGGTAGGGAAGTCTGTGATACTCTTTAATTAGCCACCAGAAAGTCAGAAATAGAGCTGTGGCTCAAGTGGTAGAGTTCCAGTCTAGAGGGAAAAAAGTTAAGAGACAGTACCCATTAATAAACATTAAAAATGTAATATGCAAACAACAAAGAAAGAGCTTTATATCTGGCTTTAATATTTAAAGGCCCTCCACCAATTAGGTACTGATAAAGTGGGAAAGATGTTTAGAAAGAAACTCAACAGTAAAGTTGACAGTGTAAGGACAACTAGTATAATTTTAAAGTAATCTTGCCTACAGAGTCATAACAATCAGCTGAGATCAATGCATCCTAACATTGTTTTTAATTTTCTATGAAATGCATTCCTGCCCCATTGCTGGAATGTCAAAGCTATATATCCAGGATGGTTCTGCTTAAATCAAACATCCTTCATCCCTATTTCTTTATTGCTCAAACTCCCTCTCCCAGAGACTAAATTTCATTTAGGAAAACTTTTCACAATAAATTTAAGTTGAGGAAACTCTTTGCCTCTTCAAACCTTGAAAGAAAAGTTGCGGTTGCAGCCTCTGGCCAAATCTACCATCCGTGTATTGATAGATTAAAAAAAAATCAACATTAAAAAATAAAACAAAGCAAAAGTCTACCTCCACTTATAAACTGGCCGGTAGATTAACCTGAAAATTAGTGTAGGATAGGTCCTACTGTGATTCTGGCACTGAATATAAAGACAGCCTCAAGCTGAGGCTTTTCATCTTCACCTGATTTATTCCTTCCTTTCCTCCATCCATTTTATTCCCAAAGCAATGACTCAATCTTTTCTCCTATTGAAGTCATTGAAGGACTGAAATCTATCTTATCCAAGCAAAACAATTTGATTCATCAAACTGTAGTCACGTCAATTGGAAGTTAGCGGGTGAAATAAAACACAGAGAACTACCCTGTTGATCCATGAGATCTTTTCTGAGAAGTTAAGTCTCATCTCTACTATTGATTTACTTACTTACCAAGTGTTTATTAAATTCCCATCAAAGGACATGCACTACTGTACCAGGTATTTGTTATTTATTGGATAATTTTACTGATACAGACATATACTAGTTGAGTATTTCATCCATGTCCTTCCCTTCTAACAAAAACAGAAGGTCTTTGAGAATAGCAGATGTCAGGGAATTGGGGCTAGCATATAGCCTAAGCCATATTTTCTCAATAAATATTTTGTATATTAAAGACCATGCTTAACCTCCAGGCTATTTCTTTTTTGAAGCCTCATAAAATGCAAACTATCATGGCCCTTTCTCAATTAAGATTTTTGACATTTCTTCCTGGCCTATAGAATGTAATGGGTATTGCTTACCTCTATGAGTTAGGAGGAAATTGAGTTTCTGTCTTTGGGGATTCACCTACATTTCAGACTCTGGCAGATGTGCTGGATACACATGCCTGCTTTGTGGATACAATGAGTCCAACTTATTTTATTGACTGCATTAAAACAATGGCTAATTTTATTCCAGACTCCACACAGTGCCACACAACTGTATCTACCATAATGATGTTATAAGAACTGGAATACTTTAGTGCAAGTCTTGCCAACTTGAAATACACCTTCAGTGAAGAAGATTGGCTTGAGACTACTGATAGAAAGAAAATATCTCTTCAACCCTCTAGTCTCTGATTTTCTACAAGTATAGGATTTCTCTGTACATCCCCAAAATATACGCTGCAAGGTCAAGGAAGCTGTAACATTTCATTAATGTATATATAGTACAGAATGCAAAATTGAGACATTGTTCTCTTGGTTGATAATGAGTTCCCAAAACATATAATAAGCATTAAGTTTTGAAATGTCTCTCTATTTTTTGAAGCATAAAATTTTTTATGTCGGATTTTTTTAACATGACAGAAATATTGGCTTTGTCACCCTTAACCTATATCTACTTCAGGACGGTGGTAAACAAAATACAGTAGATTAAGATATTTCAATGATCAGAGAATCTCTATGGAACAAATTATTGGGGGAATTTTCTTTTGTTGCCTGTCTTTCCCTAGAGAGAAAAAGGAGGGACTAGGGATGGTCACACACATCTGTAATCCCAGCTACTTGGAAGACAGAGACAGGAGGAACATGGTTCAGGACCAGTAGTGTCAAATTTAGTGTGAAGCTGGGAGCCGGTGGCTCACATCTGTAGTCCTAGCTACTAAGGAGGCTGAGATCTGAGGATTATGGTTCAAAGTCAGCCTGGGCAGGAAAGTCCGTGAGACTCTTATCTCCAATAAACCACCAGAAAACCAGAAGTGGCTCGGTGGCTCAAGTGGTAGAGCACCTTGAGCTGAAGAGCTGAGGGACAGTGTCCAGGCCCAGAGTTTAAGCCCCACAACCAACAAAACAAACAAACAAACAAAAGTTAGTGTAAAAACTTATCTGAAAAAAAAAAAAGATTCTGGGAGCCTGGGTCAAGAAGGTAGAGCAAGAACAAGATTATGATTTCCATTCCCAGTATTGCAAGCAAAAACACAAACAAATAACAATGACACAAAATCTTTCCTTGTCATCAAACACTGAGCTTTTTGGGGGAAGAATAAGTTTATGAATCGCCTGGAAAATTTGAGATGACTCTTCCATAATTAAATATGGATAATTCCTACTTCAAAACAATTAAAAGACTGAAGCTGTCTCTGCTGGAAAAAATAAGAAAAAACAAACAAAAATCCAGATATAATGTGAGAACATTTTGTCTCAATCAGTGGCAAAGGCTTAGCTTTGAAAGGGATTTGGCTTGAGCTGGATTGAGTCATTCATTCTAAATACTAGAGCTAAGTTACTCCAAGTAGTCTATGAGCTGAAGGAAGAATTTGTGCTTCTGCTAGAAGGAACTTCTTCAGTGAGTCCCCATGAGGAAATGTGTCCTGAATGCCCACAAACTTGTCTCAGATGTTTGTGGAGGATGAACAAGGTATTAGCCATCTTCCTAACACAGAATACTAATCCTAGGATATTCTCTAACCAACTCACTTCGACTCTCTCTCTCTCTCTCTCTCTCTCTCTCTCTCTCTCTCTCTCTCTCTCTCTCTCTCTCTCTCTCTCTCTCTTCCCCCACCCCATCTCTCTGTTACTCTCTCATCTCTCTGACCTAATCTTAAAGGAGACCAAAAGCAATGATGACTACGATACCATTCACCATTTTTCTCTTGGTATAGTAATTTGTCAAACTTTATGAACTTTACCACTACTTTGTGAAGAAGTCCAAGCAGCCTTAGGAGAGTCCTGTGCAGACAGCAGCCAAATCCTGGTGAAACTGCCAGCCAAGGGTGAACACCAGGGGGAGAGCTGATGCATATGGAGCCAGAGATAAGCCAGCCTTGGGAGACATTGCATTTTATTTTTTTTTTATTTTTATTTTTTTTGTCGGTCGTGGGGCTTGAACTCTGGGCCTGAGCGCTGTCCCTCAGCTCTTCAGCTCAAGGCTAGCGCTCTACCACTTGAGCTACAGCGCCACTTCCGACATTGCATTTTAGAATGGATTATTAATCTAAGAGAACAGGAGAAGCTTCAAGTCATAAGACACAGTAAAGCTTTGGTAATAGATGCACTGTAGTTTATCATACTGGAAACTAATTTAATAAGAAAGTAGAGATATTAGAAAATATAATGATAATTTTAGAACATTATAGGTGAACCTACTGCATAGTTTAATCTATCCAAAACTCAGATTCTCCTATACCAAGTGAGGATAATCATAATAATTTTCTGCTTCAGTGTCTGTGTGGATTCAATGGTGCAAACTAACTGTAATATTAGGAATCTCCAATACATGTTAATTCTAAGTATGTTTTATTATCTTTAAGTGGTTGTACTGAGTTTCCGTTTAACAAAGTAGTTTATGAATACAGTGCATCTTGATGAATGTCAACCCTTTCAACATTCTCACCCATTCCTCACATCCCGCCCCTCCCCTGACTCTTCTTAATTTTGTAGGATGTGCATTAAGTTCTTTACTGCATGCATTCCTCCTCTCTTGCCCTCTTCATTCATAAACACTATTCTTACTATAGGGCCGGGAGCCGGTGGCTCACGCCTGTAATGCTAGCTACTAAGGGGAGTTGAACTCTGAGGGTCCCCAATTCAAAGCCAGTCCAGGCAGGAAAGTCTGTGAGAATCTCATCTCCAATTAACAACCAGAAAACCGAAAGTGGCATTGTGGCTTAAGTGGTAGAGCACTCACCTTGAGCTAAAGAGCAAAGGGACAGCATTCAGGCCCAGAGTTCAAGCCCCAGACATGGACATAGGAAGCCAGAAGAGCCAGTAACAGGAACATTTGTGTTGGTTTTTAAGACAAGAGGAAGACCTCTCAATGAAAATGATAAATTGGAGAAAGCTGAATACAGAATCAGGGGGTGCTGTAAGCAAAGAGATCATCTTTGCAAGGTTGAAAGACTAGAAATAAGGAAAAAATATACCTCATATGAAGAACTAGCTGATGTCAATAGCAACATGTTGCTCTGTTTAAATGTGAATGAATTAACATTAAATAAGCCTGAAAGTTCAGCTGCAAAGCCACATCGGCTACATTCCATGTCCTTGATAGTCACATGTGGCTATGTTACCACATAGAACATTTCTGTCATTGCACTGAGCTTCATGGAAGAGCACTGAACAAAAACATAGAATGGCTTGAATTTGAGGCAGTGGTAGTTTCTCTGGAGAAACAGTCAGGGCCAGAGATTATTGCTTTTCTTTGTGAGCCTTGTTAATGTATTGGGATATTTTTCTAAAAGCAATGGAAACCTTTCTTTAACAAATCATACACTTACAAAAATTATAAATTAAGCTAGATACCCAGGACAGGAAAAAAGTACATTAAGTAAAATTTTATTAAGTAAAATTATTATTTTTATTCTTAAAGTCTTTGCATGAATTGTTTTTTTGTTGTTGTTGCTGTGGTTGTTGGTCGTAGGGCTTGAACTCAGGGCCTGAGCACTGTCCCTGAGCTCTTTTGCTCAGGACCAGTGCACTACTACTCTGAGCCACACCACCACTTCTGGTTTTCTGGTGGTTAATTAGAGTTAAGAGTATCACAGACTTTGCTTCCCAGGCTGGCTTCAAACCTCGATCCTTAGATTTCAAACTCCTGAGTAGCTAAGATTGCAGGCATGAGCCACCAGTGCCCAGCTCATAAAGTGTTTAATTGCTGTCTTTACAGTATATGTTCATGACACAAATGTTCTCTCTGGAAAACTGAAGAGCTAAAGATTATATTTGTGTTTAATGAAATATAATACTCTGAGTTGTAAACCCTAAAACGTAGGATATAAACAACTAGTCAAAGTAGAATATAAGTATATCTTGTGCTCAAAGGAATCTTTCACTAGCTATATGCTCATTACATATTTTTGCTTACTTTCAAGCAATAATTATGAAAGATACTAATATTTCTATCTATATCTTTCATTTAAAAATAAACACTGATTTCAGAAAACATGGAAAACAGTTTTGAAAAGAAAGTTGGTTTTTTTTCAAGTTTACTGTCTATGAACAGGCGATGGTGTTGCCCGCTTATTTCCCTAATCAAGGTCAGTTAGAGACACTTCTGAATGGATAATCAAGTAACCTTGAGAAAGCTAAAATGTTGGCACAGTTAGGAGTGGCATTGAGAAGTGTTGGAAGACATGTATGAAGTCCAGTTCACACTGTCCTTGTGTGATGGGCGTCTTTTAAATTATGATGTAGTCTTTTATTAATGAACTTTACAAGGTGAAAAAATGGTGCTATTCTGTTAGCAGCATGCATTCTTTGCATTATTAATCTATCTCCTTCAGGTCCTCCCAATCGAACTATAAAAACACTCCAGCAAATAATAGAGCCCAATAAAGCTCGTCATTGCAGAATCTAAGAGAAGTGCCACATGAGGTCCAAGACAAGAATAAAAACATTTCCTATATTGTGAGGTAAACAGCATTCATATTAAAGCCAATTTATAGTAGGGTGGTTTATAGGGCATTGTTCATTATTTCAACTTGGCCTTCTCAAGAGCTTGTGAAGGTTAGGATGCTTATTCACAAAAGACTCTTCATTATAAGTGGAGTGATATGTCAGCACCAACAAAGCAATTTGCAAATTATTAGGCATGATATTCAGCCACATAGTTATAATGTACAGCCCTCAGAAATGTTGAGGATGGATGGCATATTCAAATGAATTGATTAAATAAATCATTTACTAGCTGAACACTGGTTTCACATTATATTTATTTCTTCAAGTTGAAGTTTCGGAAGACCTCCAAAGTCTAGGTCCAAACCAAAACCATCAAATTCACTTGAATAAAATCAAATGCATTTAAATTCCTTTATTCAATTTTCCTAAAATATTATTTCACAATCCCATGTATTTATTGATTTATTGCTAAGGCTACAAATATCCATTCACACTTTCCAAACAAGGCTGATTAATTTTAAAAAGAGGTAATGTCCTCACATTGCACTATTCAACAAATACCATATCATTATCAATTCTCCATAAATTAAGTCCTTCTTGTAATTATAGAGCTGTACAAATAGGCTAAAATGTTGGCATCCAGAAAGAACTTTCACTAGAAAGAAATGAATAGTTGAGCTCTGAAGTCATTAATAAAGATGACAGACTTCTGGGCACTTGTGGTCCACACCTGTAATCCTACCTAGTCAGGAGGCTGAGATATGAGGATCTCAGTTTGAAGGTATCCTGGGGAAGGAAAGACTGTGAAAGACTTATCTGCAATTAACTACCAAAAAAGATAGAAATGGAGCTGTGGCTCAAGTGATAGAATGTTAGACTTGAGCAAAAATGTTCAGGAATAATGCTCAAGAACTGAGTTCAAGCCCTATGACTGGCACAAAATGAAAAGACAAAGTAAACACTTCAAAATTCTGACTTTAAAGTGGGTATGATTTCTAAAATGTACACTAAAAATTTGTCTCTCTATCCATCGTGTTATTTATGATGTAAAATCAGGGAATCTAGAGTTTACAAACTGTTGAGTTATAAAGCACCTAAATCTGTGTTATCAAGAGGGTATTGAAGGTTAGATAAGAATTATTTGTATCATGACACCTTTTTAGGCTCCATCCATTTTCAAGTATTTTGATATAGTTGTGTAAATCCAAAATTGTGTCTGAAGGTCACGGAGATTTCCATGGAAAAAAGTTCCATCCATTCATTTACACATGTTTTTTGTTGCCTCCATGGAGTGGATAGTTGGGCACCAAGGAAGCGGAAGGAGCAGATGGAAAAAGTCGCTGCTGTCATAACTTTTTAACTAGGGGAAAGTTAAGACAAGGGTGACATTGTCCAAAAATGAAAAGTTCTCCTTACCTCACTTATAAAATGCTAATCCCTCCGTACAACACCTTAATAACAACAATAAAATTGTGTTTAAAAATAACAAAGAAAATGCTCTGTATTTGATCTTCTGACCTGAAAAGCACTAAGAGCAATCCTTTCTACCCCTGGCTGACTGAACAGCAGCCCTGAGAAGACACACTTGTACTCCAACTATATTATTACTGGAAATAATTTTTATTTGAGCAAAGTACATCCGCTTCTAAGTTCAAGACTAATATCTATGTGACTTATTCAGCTTAAAAGTAGATGATTTGTAAACGTGCTTAATTATCAAAGAATCCATATAATCTAAAAGCTAAATGGGAATTTATTTCAAAATATTCTTGTTAGTTTTCACATGAGGAAATTTAGGACCATTAATCTAACCAGATCATGCAGCTATCTTGAAATAAATTAGGATAAACAAGGTCTGATTGCATCAGAGATATTTCCAGAATACTTCATTATACCTAAGATGTACAAAGTTTCATGCTTCTATAGCAACCAGGATGTTACCTGAGAGCACAAACTATCATCAATATCCTCTCTGAAATACATAGCGTTCTATAAAATAGCCAAGAATCTCCTTTGGAAACCAGGTGAAAATGAAATTGAACCTGCATTAAATGGAGGTAATATGCTTCCTTATATTAAAAAGAGAATCACAATGGCAAAAACATTTCACATGCATTGAAAAGAATAAAATATTACTAAAATTGCAATTATCTCTGAAGAACAATTATTCCCTAGCCAGCACCTTTGGAGAAATTGATTGTTTATTTATGCCCTGTGTTTATACATTTTTCTTAGACTTAATGGCTGACAAGTGACCATTTCATTACCATGAGATGCTCCTTTCTTTACCAGAGTTGATTCTTCTCTTCCTTGTGCTTAACAGTAGCCATAGTGTTTATAATTAGATGCGCTTCACTTTCAATCTCAAAGTGACTTTGCAAGTGATTTCATGACACTATCCCAGTTTCTCACACATTTTGCTGTGGTAAAATTCCATGTACAGTAACTCAAATGCACATCACGTAAGTTTGTCCTGTTCTCTCCTGGAGATAGTGAAGAGTGTGTCTGTGTTTCTAGGTCAATAAAAGAGAGGAGAATTATGGCTACTAATACTTCAGATTTATGATCCACCTACAAAGCTGTATTTTGGTTTGAGGAAGATCTCTGTTCATATTATCTTCATTCTACCTGGACTTACGACAGAATAGAAGTTAGTTGGGCTTCTTTTTTCAATGTTCAAATAGTTTAGAACATAAATATGAAAATAAAACATTCCAAGTTTGAATCCTAGCCTATACAGTCTTTTGCAAAGTATTTTACTTTTGCATTTTAATGACCTCACTTTAAAAATCTAGATATTAATATTTTTCCTATGTCATAGGCTTCTTCTTGTAATTAAATGAGCTTATAAAATAAAGTAAGAATTAATTTATATCCAGGATTTGTCTAAAGCAATGTAAATCACAGAGTAGGAATACAAAGCAAGATAGCTACTGGTGTTGATTCCTATCGTTTCATCTGGAAATCCTTGATATTCACCAATTTTCTTTTGATATACTATGTATGGGCTTGTCCTTATCTAGGCTAAATAGTTACTATCTCCAAGACCAGGTACCTTCTCTATCCTTCACATATAGGATAATTACTTGGTTGAAAGTAGCATTTCTCTCTGATGCTTCGATTCAGAGTACAAAGTAAAAAGTTTGATAAGACTCAGGTGAGGGAACATGAAAACAATAGCTAACATGTGCCAGGATGACAGCTGCTCACCTACACAAGACACATTATTATTGTATGAGCCTGGTAGTGCTTAGCACTCCATTGTACGGAGACACAGGGGAAAGCATGATACTTAGGATCAAAAAGATGGAGAGAGGTGTCTAATGCTCATAGACTGGCTCTTCATTATTACTCAGCTTCTCATTGTAGAAATTCTTAAATTAGGTCTGGGTGAATATGCTTCAATAGAATTATCAGTACCAAAGGAGGCATATGTTTTTATATCTACTATGTAAGAAATTTTCACAAGGATACTTAATATCCCAAGTGTGGGAAGTTAATCACAGACTATTTTTGTGATCCTAATAGGTATACAAAACTATTCTAATAACTAGGAATAAAACAAATCATTATGTGTGTATGTGTATATATAGAAAGAGATGCTTATATATGTATATGTGTGTATATGTATATATAAGTATGTATATGTAAATGTATAATTATGTCTTTAAAGTCTAGATTCAGCAAATGATAGTATTTGACTTTTTGAGTTTGGTTTACCTCACTCAACATGATCTCAAGCTCCATCTACTTTCCATCTAAATTATAGCATTTCATTTTTATTTATGGCTGAGTAATATTACATGATCTGTGTGTACCATATTTTCTTTACTCACTCATTGATACTTGGATACCTCAGCTGATTCCACCATTTGGCTATTGTGTTAAAAAAAACTACAATGAGAATGATTGCAGATTTCTTTCTTGTATTTTGATTTACAGTCATTCAGAAATGATCCCAAGAGTGGTATTGTGGATTCAAAAGGTAGACCTATTTTTAATTTTTATTTCAAAAGCCTCCATAGTTATTTTCGTAATAGTTGTGCTGGTTTATATTCCAAGAGTGGATAAGCAATGGCATTTAAGTTCCCTTATCCTGTATCTTCATCAGCATTTGTTGTTGTTCTATTGATGATTGCTACTCTCCCTGGGGTTAGATAGAATAATATTTGAATTCCTTCATGACTAAGGACATTGTGTATTTCTTCATCTATCTATTATTCATTTGCATTTCTTCATCTGAAAATTGGGTCATTCATTCAATTGTACAGTTTATGGAGATGAGAGGTGGAAGAGAGGGAAAGAGAATAAAGGAGGGTAAATAATAATGAAAACAATCTAGCTATGAAAAAGATGGCATAAGAAATGTCACTAAAAGCTATTGAACAATAGGAGGTGGAAGATCAAGAAAGAATGGACAAGAGGGTTATTCTTAAATATAACATATCCATGTTCCAGATGCTATGGTGAAACACCTTGACATAATTAATATATACTAAAAAAAGTCAAAAAGTAAAACAGGTCATAGAAAATCATCAGTACCCTACAACAAGCCAATACATCCAAGGGGAAGTATAGATACAAGCCCTTCGTGCACCAAATGATCTTGCAGGCCTTCTGCAGCCCAACAGGGGTGGGGAATGAAACTCTGCAAGTCTAATGTAAGATACAGGGAAAGAAAATATGGCAAACTTCAAGGATAACACTTCTGCTTTGCACCCAGGAGAGAACTGTCTGCAGCACCACATGAAGCCTTGGCTAATGGCAGGTGGCACTGGGGAAGGATAGAATGAAGAAAATGTTAACAATTTACTATAGATGATTTTTCAATTGAAAAAAAAAAACAGGAAATGTGCCAGCAGGCTGTGGATCAGAGGTCAACACCTGCTCCTCCCTCCGCGTGTCCACAGATTCTGACATCTCATCTGCTGGGAAATCAGATGCACGGAGATGCCAGCCAAGCCAGGGAGCACCAGGGTCTTTCTGCCAGCGACTGCCAGGTCTTACCTCCCAAGTGCCATTCAGCAGCATTGTGCTTCTTGAGATGACTTACACAGCCCATATATTGTGGCAAAATAAAGACTGAGTGTGACTACTTGGGGAGCAGATGCCTTGATGCTTCTCTGGTATATGTCACAAGTGACATATGTAATGCTTCACAGCAAGTGTGTACTCTTAGGAGTCTTTGGGAATGGAGGAGAGAGAGGCGTGTTCCTTTGTAAAATGCTGAAATAGTCAGCTATTTGCTGGTAAACTCTAGCTTCTAGGAGGTAATTTTTTTCTCAAAATCATAGAGGAACAGCAAGCTTTCCTAGTGGCTTCATTGGGCTAGGATAATTTCCCCAGAAATCCAGCCATACATTGATAGCTCAAGGTGGTCTGATTTCCTGTACTACCCTTCCTGAATAGAAATCAATACATAAGAGCACAAATTTTAAGGTCTATATTGGGTTTCTATGCCCTTGTAAATTAATCAGCCTCAACCCTTGTCTTACTTTGAAGCAGTATTATTATTTTCTATTATGTGTGTGTGTGTGTGTGTGTGTGTGTGTGTGTGTGTGTGTGTGTGACCATCTTGACTTTGAACTTAATTAACTCATCTTCTTGAGATGGAATCTTGCTAATGCTATCCAGGCCAAACTCCTGAGTTCAAAGGATACTCATCAAAGGACATTCCACCTCATCTTTTGAAGCACTGGGATTTCAGGGGCATACCATTGTGCCTAGCTTTCATTAATTTCTTTTGTATTTTTATTTATTTAATATTACATTGTTCAATTATCTGTAATCAATTCAGTAAATATTTAGTTCATTTGTGCACATTACCTCAGAGGGAGGTTATTAGGTACACCTTGAAATTTTCTTTTGCAAAATCTCAATAAATGTAAAATTATTTCAGACTTAAAAATCAAAGATATTTAAATTGTGTTGAAAGGGGTGACATGGATCAAAATGCATTGTACTCATAAACTGCTTTGTTTAATAGCAACTCCTGTGCACAACTACTTAAAGATAATAAAAATATGAAAACAACTGGGTGCTGGTGGACCATGCATATAATCCTAGCTACTCAGTTCTGAGGATTATGATTAGTTTAACACAATAATATTAAGAAAAGAAATAGATACAGGCTGGTTCCAGTTATCAATTTGCTAGATTTAGAAAGTTTAACCAGAAGCAGGATATTTGCATGTATGTACAATATGTAGTAATTACAATGCGAAAATTGTAATTTCATCATAGGTAACCTCAGAAATGTGTACCAAGGTCAGTATCATATTGGAATGTTAACATAGATGCTGACACTTTTCATAGCCCCATATGTAGTGAGAAGAGTGTATACGCTCAGAAATAGGCATCAGACTAATCAGGAGAACTTATGAGTCAAACTCAACTGGAGAGACAATTCCCAAAGTTAATATACTTCAACAGCATCAAGGCTGAGAAAGGGAAAGAAAGGTGCAGAATTGTCATGGGCCAAAAAGACTGAAGAAGCATAACGCCTAAATGTAATATGGGATCTAAGGCATGATTCTATAACAGAGAAATCCAATAGTAGGTAAGACTGGTAAGTTTCAGGTAAGTTTTGTCTACAGTCAATGGTACTGTGTCCATTTTTTAACTCTTATCATTTCTCTATGGCTATGTAAGATGTTGGCATAACTTGGAATTCTTGTACTATTTCTAACATTTTTATAAGCCTAATAATCTCAAAATAAAACATTTAGAATAAAATCACAGAAGGCTTTTTTGGGGGAAAGGGATTAAAAATAGCAAGCCAATTAAAGAAATTATAAGGGAATGTGGAAACACTAAGTGAACAAAATAATTTTGAAGAAGATAAAATTGGAGGGCTTATGTTACCTGGGTTTTTGGATACAAAAACTCTCCATGTATAGAATGGGGTGATATTTGCAGGAGATAGAAATATACATTAATTGATTGATAATGACGACTAGTTAAGTCAATGGGGAAGTAAAAATCTCTTCTAAAATTGTATCTGGAGCGACTGAATGCTCATATTCAAGAAATTAAAACAATTCTTACATCACATCATTGGCATAAATTATTGTGACATGTTTCCTAGACCCAAACTCAAAAGCTAAAACTTTAAAACTTCTCAAAGGAAACATAGTAGGAATTGTCACAAAATCGAGGTAGGCAACATTTTCCTAAATAGAACACTAAAAAGAAATGTAGCTTAAAAAAGATAAATTGGAATTCACCAAAATTAAAAATATGTACTTTTCATATGTATAATTAGAGAAAAATGAAAACACATGCCATGGATTAGCAGAGAAATGCATAAAACATGCATGCAACAAAGCACTTGTTCCCAGACTAGATAATGATCTCTCACTGCTCAATTTTAAGAAAATAAATGACCTAATAAAAATAAACAAAAAAATGAACATACTTTACAAAAACAGGCACAGGCTTTGCCAGAATGCACAAAAAAGACATTCAACACCATTAGCTAACATGGAAATGGAAATTAAAACTAAATTGTAATACTGTTACAAGCCCATTAGAATGATAAACATTTTAAAACTGAAATTTTTAATTGGTGGTGAGAAAACAAGCAACTGGAACTCATATACTGGTGTGCAACAGCACAACTTTCCAAAACAGTATGGAAGAGTTTTACGAAATTAACCATGTATTTACTATATATCCCAGCAATTCCACTTCTAACTCTCAAAAGAAACGATAACCAATATCCAGGTAGAGACTTGTATATAAATGCTAATAAAAATGCTTCTCTAGTAGTAGTCCAAACCTGGGAACAACCACTCAATAGCCATACTATGGTATTTCCATTACATATGAGAACAAACAACTTTGTCTTTACTCTTTTAAGTTAGGTAGCTAAAGTTTTCAAATTAAACTGACAAAACAGAAGAAAAGAAAAAGTACATATATTTATATTTTATTTTGAATGTATGGGGCTTTACAGAAGTCAAAGACTAGTGAAATTAAACTAGAAAGTTACATATTATTTATCAAAGCCAGCAAGTTGAACAGAAATTAAACAAAGGAAAGAGAGGTTGACACGAAAGTTTCTAGACAGAGTCTGTGGATACGTATGGAATTGTCTTGATATGGTGGACAAAGTTATGCTAGTAAGGGTTGTCCAGCACCATGATGGTACTTACTCTCTGTCTCCAGTCACCATGTCATCCTAGTGCAGGAATGGGGAAGAAATTTTATTCCACTATCACAAAGACATTTATGCCCTGTTCTTATTCAGATAAAAAGAGGATAAAGGACTTTTCTGCATGTGCTGATCCTCATTTTCTTGAGTTCAATGCAATCGTTCTACCAAAAAAAGGTATATTTAAAGGCGACACATTCAAGACTCCCATTGCCATAAAATAATGATGCAATGAAAAAATGGTCTGAGTCTGAATGTCCAAAGATCTCAAAATCTCAAATCTCATAATGATTCTTATTTTGTTGAGAGGAACAACAGAACATGTGCTATTATTTCATTTATATGGCTTACCTGAAGAGTTTATCAAAAATGCTTTGAAAGCAGATGAGTAGGTGGTATAGTATATACTAAAATAACACACTTTTTACATTGGATCGAACACTTTTACTTCAAATACTAGTCAGTGGTACAGTCCTCTTATCATTGTTTATTGGTGCTCTGGGACATTCTAGTACTTGTAGGACAAATGAGAAATTTCCTTAATTTTACTTTTTAAAATGAGACATGGCCAAATAACAACTGATGCCACAGATAGCTTCAATGCTATACTTAGCCTTACTAGTATAATGATTAATGGACAATATAGGAGAAAATACAATATTAACAAGTCAACATCACTAGGAGATTTTTAAGGTTTTACTCTCATTCTTCTCTCATTTAATTTTCAATCAAAACATTACCTAAACATAAATCCCTGTAACTAATGTGCTAAAATATATATTGAAGCTAAAATGCATGTCAGCCTTGATTTTTCTCACTCCATGACATGGTCTGAATCTTAAAACCTTGCCAAGAACAACTAGTCATACTTCTGCATAGCCATGATGCCAATGGCACCATTTCCATGGTAACTTTAATGCTTGAAAAGGAAAAAACAGAAGGAGTCTTAAGAAAATTGCACAAAGTGAACAAAATAAATTATTAGAATGAACATATGTGGCATAAACAAAATATGGGGTGCAGTTATTAAAAATGAATTGCCTTTTTAAAAGTGAAAACAAGCACAATTCAGGCATGGAGTTCCAACTTATGGGAAATGTGGTCATCCTAATCTCAGAGCAGCAAAATGATCCCACTACCTCTGACGGTTCAAAATTGGGAATGCACACACATCTAATACTCAATCATCCTTCTGTGTTGGATGGCACAAACATTGGTGTAACTCTTAACTATTAATAAATCAACAGAGCAGAATTTAATGTATAGTCATTCTATTTATACCTTTAACAGAAATATTTATTTTATCATAACAACACAAAACATGCATTTGATATTATCTTAAGATGTATCCCATTCAAGTATTATTGCATAAATTCTAAGTGTACTATTCAAAATACTTTCATTGCACAAATAATCTAAGTGTATTTTCAGCTAATTCATGAACATTGGAAGAAAAAACAGCAAATTCAATAAGCTAGTGACAGATACAGAACTAGGAACACAAGCCACTTTGTAGTTGGTAAAATATTTTTTTATGCGGTTGTCATCTGAACTAAAATCAAGCCATGTTTACTTTTTGAAGGCATTTATTTGCTCACAGAAGAGTATCTTAGGTTTGATTAAATCAATTTTATGGACTCTATTTCATTAAGTCCTTAGTATGCAGTTCTGGCTTGTTCAACATCTTTATATCTGTTTCTATCAATTCTGAATGTGTAGGTGAATGAATTACATACATACCACCAAACAACTCTAGAAAGCGAGTTGATGGAGAATCAGTGAAGACACACTTGGCCTACTTTATCATGTTGCCTTAGGTCAGCTCTAAAAATATTAATGCTCTAAACTGAAAACTGAAATAGATTTTCAATTGTTCAAGGCCTCTAATTCAATCTAACCATGAATAATAAGATGTGATGTCTTCAGAATTATAAACTAAAATTTGATTTTCAATTGTTTTTTTTTTTCATTCAAATGATGAGTGTACTGCATGTCTAATCCATGAAAAGGCACTGTCCTTGGCACCAGAGACACAGACAGAAATCTGGGATGGCCTCTCAGGAGTTGGTTGTTTAGTGAATGTGAGAGGAAGATATACTAAAAGCAGTTTACAGTATGATAAAGAGGAATAAGCCTCACCAGAGGAAAATGATGCCTAAGGGGTATGTGTGTGTGTGTGTGTGTGTGTGTGTGTGTGTGTGTGTGTGTGTGTGTGTGTGTGTGTGTGTGTGTGTGTGTGGTGAAAATACCATACAGAGGGGTTACAATTACATGGGCAAAGTAATGAGTACATTTCTTATCAAGCATTGTTGCCTCCTCCTCTGTTTCCCCTTCCCATCCCTTCCCATCTCCTTCCCCCTCCCCTAGCCAAAGTTGTAAAGTTCGTTTTTCGACATAACGACTTGTACATCTCATTGTTGCAATGGGTCCACCTATATCCCTAGTTAAACCATTTGTTTTTGCCCTTCCCCTCCACAAATTATAACAACATCAAATACAATGAAAGCAGGGGTTATACCGTGGGGGAGGGACATACAAAGCAACAAAGAAATCATCTTATAAATATGTTAGAAACAATCGCTTTTTAAGGTTTTTTAATCTAGATTTACATTTTTAGTAGCAGAAATCATCTGGTCCACTCCCTTTATTTCCCATCCAAAGAAATTGATTATCATAGACTAAGTATGCATACGTGTGAATGTTCCTGTATGTTTTTCAGGGTACTGTAAACGTATAAAGAGAAATGATGCCAGATTTCACTGTTGCAATGTCTATGTACATACACAGACATATATGGTATAGTGTACCTTCACAGAATGTTCATTTGACTGGGAGTCTTAAAAAGGGTTCTTGTATAAGTCTGCTTTCTACTTGTAATGTAAATCAGGATGTCCATAAAAAATGTATATCAGAAAAATCCCATTTTTATGAACAGCTCTTTAAAGTGAAAAAGAAAGCCAGAGGAAGTTATTTAAAGAGCTAAAACTTTACCTGTATAATGGGTTCATAAATGACAAGCTGTATCAACTTGAAGCATCATGCATTGATATTTAGATTCCTACATAAATTATACTCTCTTTATAAATAAATATATAGGCTTGTTCACCTGTTTTATATTTTTGCATAATACTTCATATTCTAAAAGGAGCAAAGTTTATCATACCAGGAAAGACTATGGACAATTCTCTATAAATTCTGAAATGAGTAAACACCCACTGGAGTTACAAGCTGACTTTCAATATCAACATTACTGCTATCTTAATTTATGTGGTGAATTCAACTATTCACAATATAACATTGTACAATATTGCAGCTGACCTAGTCTCTCAGGCTTACGCTCTCCAGTAAATAGCCCATGGGCAATGAATTGCTATACTGACACACACATACTCACCTAATACCTCCCTACTATATTATACTTTCTTCACATATGGCAAGGAAATCCCTTGAAATTCAAGGATATGAGCCCGGATGGAAACCAACGCACTGCACGCATATTCTATTCTCCCTTCTTCCTTCGAGCCTTTCCTTACCAATTACTCCCCTTTCAGTTTTCCTTCCATTATCCTCTTTCTGTGGAGGACTTACAATGGTCTTTTGATGGACCCCACATAGCACCTATTTTGGCAATAAAACCACTTCCAGGTCCTCGATCCTTCTCTCATTCTTCTCAGTTTCCTTCACTTATATTAGTCATGGTATCTGCCTCATCTTCATTCTCTTCAATTGGAATGTTTTGCCTGAGGCATCACTCATCCCTAAAGCATCAAGCCCAATGAGTATTCAAAAGCTTTATTTGTACTGTGCTGTCTGTGGCATTTGATGAAAGGGCTATTTTCCTATAGGAAACGATTCCTATTCCATCGTGTAGCTTCTATGAGCTCATACTCACAATAGTTCTCACTACATTCCTTTATCAATTTTGCCAGTTCCCTTCAGATAACTCTTTTCAGAACTCTGCAGAGATCCACCCATCCTGGACCATCTCTTTTCCTCATGTTAAATGCCATTCTTGCCTGCTGTGACCAATTCTTACATCTTAACACTGACACATTTGTAAATCTGAAGACTGTGACCTTAGTACCTTCTGAATTTCCTGTAAGAACTTCAGGCTAACCATGTCCTGAACCTAACTATGATGACAAATGTTATGTGTCATCTTAGCTAGGTCACAAGAAGCCCAGACACAGATATACACAGATTGTGTTTGTGTATATGTGAGGGAGAGTATTTCCAGAAGCTATGAGCATGGGAACTAATAGATGAGTAAAATTTCCCTCACCTGACCTAAAGTACATCCTCATATGTAGATGTTAGATCTAAATTATAAATACATAGGTAAACATATGCTGGGGTGTATACATACACACACGTGAATTAAAGTATGGCATACGCAGAAAAGAATTCTAGTGTGTAGGGAGCCGAGGCGAGACTCCGCCCACTTGGTGCTTGGCGGGATGCCTGGGCTGTGCCAGGAGTCTTCTCAGATCACGCTTTATTGGAGAGCCTTTTAGTTGTAGGAGAGCTTGGGCGCGAGAGAGCGTGCACCCGAAACACAGCCGCTTATATAGGAGAATCGGAACGCGGGTCTTTCTATTGTTGGTCGCCTGCCTTTCACCGTCACCAGGTGTCATGGGATTGGCTGGGAACTCTACCTGGCTCGTGCACGCGCACAGCCCAGGCGTCCCGCCAAGCACCAAGTGGGCGGAGTCTCGCCTCGGCTCCCTACACTAGTGGTGTTACTCCTTAAGGGAAGGGTTGATGGAGAAAGTGCGGGTGAATGCAGTCATAATAGTCAATATACATATGTGAAAGTGGAACTAGATGAATTGAAGGGATGGACAGACTTGGGAGAGTTGAAAGAGAATGATAAAAAGGGTTGACATTATCAAGATGTACTGTACTCATAAACTGGCATGTTGAATTGAAACCCCTTTGTACATCTTTTAGGGATAACTAAAAATAATGTGTGAGCCAACTCCTTACAAGAAGTATCTGAGTTTTTATTTATTTATTTATTTTTGGTCAGTCATGAGGCTTGAACTCTGGGCCTGAGCACTGTCGCTCAGCTCTTCAGCTCAAGGATACCACTCTACCACTTAAGCCACAGTGCCACTTCCGTGTTTTTCTGGTAGTTTATTGGAAATGAGTTTCACAGCTTTTCCTGCCTGGCCTGGCTTTGAACTATAATCCTCAGATCTCAGCCTCCTGAATAGCGAGGATTACAAGTGTGAACCACTGGTGCCTGGCCTGAGAGTATTTTTTAATAAGAAATACAAAGCATATACACACATATATTCTGTTGGTTCTGGATCTTCAGATAACCTTAATTGATCTACTTACATCTTCCAAATATTCTTCATATTTTCCAGATAAGAATCAGAAATATTTTCACTCTCTCATGTATCAGGACTGAAACCTAGAACATACTTTTGTTGAACTCATTTATTTTAGTCAACATATCTAATTAATTAGTTAATATTACTAATTTTATCCACCACATTCTCTCAAGTCATTTTGATATACATGCTTTGGTATATGTGTGTGCTAGTACTGGGGCTTGAACTCATTTCTCCATACCCTCACTTGGCTTTTTCTGTTTAAGGTTGTTATTGTATCTTGAACAACACCTCCACTACCCCAACATATATTTTCGTAGACTAATTTATCATAATCTTTTGATGGACTCCCAATTGAGTACTTTAGTTTCTAAAAATGTTTCATATCCTTTTCCTGCTATTCCCAAACACCTCCAAGAGGAAAACTCTGGCCATGTCGTTTCCTGTTTGGAGCCATTGTGATTTGGCCCATTGGCCTGGGAGGCAAGATTCTCACAATGAGGTAGGTTCCTGTCTTCTTTCAAGTCTCTCCACCTGCTGCTGATCATGAAGTATGGGGTGCTACAACCCTGAGACACTTGTAAAGCTCTGGGCACTCCCTTTGAAGCCATGTTGATGCTCTTCCCTCTTCCTTCTGTATTCTCTACCTCTGTGGTAAACTCGACTCATCATTTAACACCCTTCTAAACATAAAGGCCCTGCTTTCTCCCTAAGGTCCCAGCAGAGTTAATCACTATGTAATCTACAGTTTCTCTAGCTTGTATACACTTGAACTATTACATTATCTCTCCAATTATAATTATTTATCTGCACACTTGATTTCCCTCCAATGAATTATAACTTTCTCAATACCAGGGAATATGTACTATTCATCTTTTTATCTTCAGGATCCCTACAGCCTTGGCACTCAGGAAATAGTTACAGAACTAAACTGAAGGGATTCATGGTTCTTGCAGTATACTTTGTTTTCTTCATAAAAGCAGTAGAGTTTAAATTATATAATTGAGCTTCCAGTTCCAGATGAGCAGAAAAATCTTACACGCTTATTTCTCTTCAAAACTCAATAAACATCACAACACAAGAGGGGATGAATTAAGGATTAAACAGATTAAAGGACCTGAGTCCTAAGAAATTGAGATATCATGACAAATTTTTTGTCTATTCATTGTAAGAAAAAAATACATTGAAGAATAAAAGAGAAAGGGAATCGTGCACAAAAACAAACAAATAAACATAAAAAGAGACTTTCCCCCTCCCACTCCTTTCCTGAGGTAATAATTAACATACAGAAGTTTGCCTGGTGCCAGTGGATCCCATATCCTGACTTCTCAAGAAACTGAGAGAGGATTGAAGTTTGAAGCCAACCTCTGCAGAAAAGTCTATTAGATTCCATCTGTAATTAAAAAGCAAAATGCCAAAATAGAGGCATGGCTCAAGTGGAAGAGCATTATCTATAAACAAGCAAAACAACGAAGAACCAGATGGTAAGGGCCAAAAAGAAAAAGGAATTATTTGTAGAATTTTTAGAAAACCATTTCTTACCTACCAGATAATATAGCTTATAAATGGAAGTGGATATCTGGCGATAAAGATGGTGTGCTTTGGAGCTGCTAGCATTCTGCAATGAATACTTTTTATATTGGATTTTGACTAATTTGGGGCCTAATTACTGTGAATTTCTTACCCATTCACATAAGTAACCTTGTCTGGAAATAAACCAATAATCTTTCCCTTCCGGAGGGAGAACTGCTGAGAAAGTTCTCTCACAAGTTCTTTTCACAAAGAAGGGAAAAATCTAAGCTGCTTAGGATATTCAATCATGTATTTCTTTGTGTATATTTATTAACAGGTAACATCTATAATTCTGTATTGGTACTGGTTTCATATATGTTATATGAACTTAAGGCCTTGCATGCTCAGTTTTCTTCCTCATGACTGGCACTCTACTAATTGAACCACAGTGCCAGTCCAGCTTTTTGCTAGTTAATTAGAGATTTTTTTCCTGAGCTAGCTTCAAACATTGCTCCTCCAGGCCTCAGGCTCCTGAATAATTAGAATTACAAGGGTAAACTGCGGGCATTTGGCTATATATTTAAGAGAATGTAAGCACAAATAAGAAAGACAAAAAGGAACTAATAAAGTTTATCCTGGGATAAGCAAAGAATGGGACAGAAATTTGGGAGGCTACCATAGATAAAATTGGAGATACTGGTATAGCTTATTTGTGAGGCAAAAGCATGCTGTTGTAATGATTATTTCTTAAGAAGCAAAATTATTGGAAGCTAAATTTCTAAGGTAATTGAAGTTAAACATAAAATAGTATATAACTGACAAACTTACAAGCTAAGATGAAGGGTGTGGCTATTCAGAGAGTATGGCACAGTTACAAACAGATGATAGCAAAGCAGGAGGCTATGTGGAGGCTACTCAACATTTAACTGAATATGTAGAGAAAAACAAAGAAATCTTGAGGACATACCATAAGGTGATATCATAGAGCTAAAAAAAACTCATGAAATTTAAAGAGCCTACCAAGTAATAAACTACATAAATGAAAGGTATTGACATGTACACATCTTGTGAAATTTCAAAATATTACATTGGAGAAGCATTGCACGAAGTTTCTAGAGGAAATGAATTTAGAAGAGATTTGTAGATGCTAGAAGGCAAAAAAGCAATTATCTTCACAGTTCTGAATGAAAATGATGTTACCTGAAATTCTATAACAAGTCAAATAACCAATTAACAGCTTAACTGGCAGAAAGTTAACAGCTAATGTTCTAAAGTTTTAGGCCAAGAGAGAGATTTAGGTACTACTTAAAGTTACAAAGTTCAATAGAAATTGAAATTTTAAAAATCTGGCAAAAAATGGAAACCAGACTAGAATTGTAGCTCAGCATTAAGGTGACTGTCTCCAAGGTCCTGGGTTTGATTTCCAGCCTTGGGGGAAAAAAATTCAGGTAGGAGGGGTATATGACAAGTTAACATACATTTTCCATAGTTCCATGAAATTGTAAATAAAAAATTTTAATGTAATGGATAGATGCCACTCCTTTCATATTCTCACTCCCTGTTGTATTCAATAAACTTCTTTGTTATATGACAAAAATAAACAGATGTATAAACTAAACTATGGTAGGTTCAAAGGGCTCAAATGCTGTTATTCCTTAGAGAGGCAAAGTTAGAGTTCAATAAAATGTACTCCAGGAACCTGGTACTTGAAAGGGGTGGAGTCATGGAAGGAAGAGGTAGACAAAGGAAGAGGAGAAAGGGAGAGAATGCAGTCAAGAAAAAAAAAGAATTCAATGTAAATCCCACAAATTAAGAAAAGTGCCAGATGGGATGGGGTGGGAAAGATAGTGAGAATGTTGAAGGGGTAACATTGATCGAGGTGCACCATATTCACAAACTGCTTTGTTGAATGGCAAGTCCTTTGTACAACTACTTAAAGATAATAAAATATTTTAAAAAATTGATAGCCAGGTGCCATTAGCTCAGGCCTGTAAACCTAGCAACTCAGGAAGGCTGAGATCTGAGGATCACAGTACAAAATCAGCCCAATAGGAAAGTCCCTATGAGACTCTTATTGATTCACCACCCAAAAACCAGGAGATGTGCTGTGGGTCAAGTGGTAGAGTGCTAGCCTTGAGCACAAAGAGGCTCAAAGACAATGCCTAGGCCCTGAGTTCAAGCTCTACAACCAACAAAAAAAAATGATAAAGATGACAATTCATACAGTTAAAAAAAGAGACAAGTAATAAAGGTTTATTCTGGGAATTGAGACCAAAAGTGAGAAGTAGAATATATTACTAGATCACTTGGTTTTTAAGTTTGAAGCCCTGAGCTCAAACCTCAGTATTGTAAAACAAAAAGAAGAAGGTACTTATTAGATCTTTCTCCTCCCTTTCAGTCAAATCTACTAAAATATTTCAATTTACTACCACATATATAATCATGTTTTCCCCTTTTATCTTTAGATCAGTTGTGGGGCTTGAAGTAAGGAAGGCCTGGGTGCTGTCCCTGAGCTTTTATGCTCAAGACTAGTGCTCTATTACTTTAAGCCACAGTTCCACTTGTGGTTTTCTGGTGGTTAATTGGAAATAAGAGTCACAGACTTTCCTGCTTGGGCTTGCTTGGAATCATTATCCTCAGCCTCCTAAGTAGTTAGAATTACATGTGTAAGCCACCAGTGTCCAGCTCACAATTAAAATTTTAATTAAAAAAGTTCAAGCCAAGTACTCGTGGCTCATGCCTGTACTCATAGCTACTCAGGAGGCTGAGACCTTGGGATCATAGTTTGAGAGCAGGCTCAACAGGAAACCCTGTGAGACTAAACTACCAAAAAAAGCTGAAAATGTAGCTATAGCTTAAGTGGTAGAGCACTAGCCTTGAACAAAAGAAGCTCAGGGACAACACCCTGAGCTTAATAACCAGCACCAGCACACACATACACACAAAATATTCAACATGAAGCCACACATAATTGTACATGCCTGTACTCTCAGCACAAAGGAAGCTAAGGCAGGAGTATCATTACTTTGGGACCATCCTGGGCCATATAGTGTGTTTCAGGTCAGCTTTGGCTATATGACAAGATCCTATCTTAAATATCAACAAAATAATAAATTGGAATAAAAGTGAAAATACAATTGAAATATCAAATTGATTTTAGTGAATAAAAGATTAAGAGAGTGATAAGAAAGTGAACAGGAAAATAAACTCCATTCTATTAGAAGATAGAGAAGAAAGGAGTTTTAAAACAGGCAAAGTCAGAAGTGAACTCCAAACATTTGGTAATTTCTCCATAGCAGAGGAAGGGAAAGGGAAGGAGAAAATGAAGGAGAAGAACGAGAGGCAGAGAGGAAAAGAGAAGGAAATGCTACATAAAGGAGTCCATGATAGCAGGAGACATGCTCACCTTGGGTCTTGAAATCTAGAACAGTGCCAGTCACGACCAGTCTTTAGCCTCAGAGTGAGAATAAATTCTGATTTAAAGGTGATTTAAGAAATGTTATAAAGGAGAGGCTGGGACGGTGGCTCAGTGGTAGAGTGCTTGCCTTGCATGCTTGAGGCCCTGGGTTCGATTCCTCAGCACCACATAAGCAAAAAGAAAAAAGCTGGAAGTGGCACTGTGGCTCAAGTGGTAGAGTGCTAGCCTTGAGCTGAAGAGCTGAGGGATAGCGCCCAGGCCCAGAGTTCAGGCTCCACGACCGGACCCCCCCCCCCCAAAAAAAAGATTTGTTATAAAGCATATGACTCAAGGAGATAATTTTGAAGAATTAGGTGAAATAAACATAAACATGTAGATGAAGGAAAATAAAGATAGAAATGATTTGGGAATTTGTTGAACAAATATTTCTCAGAAATTATATCAGACCTTATTGGTTTTATTAAAAGAGGTTCTTTAAAAGAGCTAAAAGAAAAACCTATCCTTTTAAGCTATCCAGAGAAAAAGAAAATTTCCCAATAACTCTACTGTAATACCCACGAAAACATCAAACACAACTAGAGAACAGAAACCATACTCAAGAATATGGATACAAAACTCTAAATACAATATTAGTAAATTAAATGGAGCCATGCATTAAACGAATATACCATGACTGAATAGATTGATCTTCTGCCAAAATGCAAGCAAGGATTAGCATTAGTTAGACATTCTGTTAATGTTCTTCTACATTACATTCATAGATTAAAGAAAAAAATCATATATTAAGACATGCCCAAATTTTTGAAAAAATTTAATCCAAGAATCCTAAAGTAGAATACTTTCTATTAAAAAAATTATAAGTTAAAAATACAGTAAATTATAAAAAATAAATATATATCAGTAGAAAGAATAATAAATAAAAAAACATGTTTCACAATAAAGAAAAATAAAGCAAGATTTCTCTTACTGAAAAGAACAGTGGTAGGAACTTTTGTGTGTAATCATTGCAGAAAAACAGTCTTAATGGAGTCTTTACCATCATGGCTTATAGAAAAGTCCATTGAGAGTGGGTATTGAAGTTAGGCAATCTCAGAACCAGAATACTATTTCCTTCCTTAGCTGGTTGAAGCAGGAAGTGATGCTGTCCAACACAAGAATTTTCCCCATGAAACTCAGGCCAGTAAGATAACATTCCTCCATTGCTGTAACCTTGAGCAGATAGCTTAACACAACTGAAGTTCCAGTGTCAGAAAGTCTAAGATCTTCTGGACGTAACTTTCATGGGATAGTATAATACATAAAGGAGGTACCTTCATGCTTGATATTGAGGGAAAACATCAGGATAGAAAATAGCATTCTCTAAGATTCCAGGGCTAGGATGCTAATTCTCTATACACAAAATCACTCTCCCCCAAAAAGATGAATACATCCAGGTATTGGTTATAGCATTGTGTATCTCCTATGTAGAATTCAGGATACATACAATACAGTGTAAGAAAAGCAAGTGTGAAGGATTTGGGGAAGTAGCAATTGAAAACTGAGTTGAGAAAATCTTCTGCTACCTTCAATGCATTGTAAGATGTTGTATACCTGTATCTTCAATTTAGAGAAATCTATAGTAAAATTAGTTTCTCTTCATGTCTTCCAAAGTTATTGCAATGTCTTTAAAATCAATCACAATTCACAGGTTAAACCAGGATTCTGGATTTGATTTGCAAATTAATGTCAGTCTCATCTTTTAAGTCTATTATAAAAGTTATTTTGATAGTTGCTTTCATGAATCATACAAAGACATGCAGCCATGTAAACTACACACATATCATCATATAATATTTGTCTTATGACAAGTATTTATGACATGTATGTGTAATTTATAGTTATAAATTCATCAAATCCTATTAAGACATTCCTTCTTCCATGTTTAGATGTGTTCCTTTGCTCTTTCCACTTGTCCTTGCAGTCTTCCCCAAGCCCCAGCCTGCTGTCTTCCTGTCTGTTCACCTCTGAGTCAACCTTCTGGTAAGTAAGAGGGCACAGCCCATGCTATCACAACTTCTAAAACCCAGGCCTCCTGACCCTTTGGGGGTAATTTCACTTTTCAGCAGTGCATCTCTGACTGGAATAAGAGAACATAGAAATATATCCACATCGAAGTTGCAAAGTGCTAGTGACATAGGCCTTTATTTAAAACAACCGGAGATAAAGTATTCTTTGGTGACCAGGGATGATGGGAGAGGCCAAGTGACATCTATACATTAAGGCAAACAAACAAGAAGTCAATGCCATTATGATTCCACCCTGGGAGTTCTGGTGACAAACCACTCAGAGTCTGACTTCACAGTACATGTCACCACCAGCACCCCTCAGTGGAATTATAACCTTGCATTACAGGGTTGCTTGTCTGTTATTATACTCAGAAGAGTTTAGAAAATATGCCCAGTGTTGTTGAAATGAAAAGTGGAGGCAGCCAGGCAGAACTTGCAATCAAGATACCCCAGGAAATGTTCCAGGGAGCTTTGATGGGCTGAGGTGCCTGCCACATGGCTTTGCTTTTTTCAAAGAAGTTCATCTTCCATCGGGTTGCTTCTGTTCCTCGCTGGCCCCACAAGTTTGATGGCTTCTAATTCCTTGTCACTAAACCATGAGACATTACTGACAACTCCATGGTGGTGAGAACAATCCTAGAAACAGACCATTAGACTAAATTCCAAAGTTCTTACAATAAGGTCTGTAGATAATGCCACATGCTCTGTGAGCCATGCCTATTTCCACATCGAAAACTAGAGATTTGGGGTTAAACCAAAATCTAGTAGTAAGTCATATTTGGGTCAAATTTCTTGGTCTTTTTCAGAAAGATTATTCTTAAAGGTTGTCAGCATGGATGTTTCCATTGTCCTAGATGATCTATTGCCTAGACTCACCAAACAATGGGAACAGGGAACAGGTTGATGACAGTAGTAGGAATCTTTCATTTAATTCCGTGCACATTTAATTAGGGTAATAAGTGATTGTAACCCTCTAGATATTCTTCAGTAGAATATATAATTAAGCAAATTTGGACTGCAAGAGATATAAGATCATGGATAATTTTCATGAAAATAAAACTTGAATTGAGACATTATTTAATCCTTATTCCTATATCCCTGCCAAAGTATAGTGTCCTACAAACAGTAGTTCTGCCAAAGATGAATAAATATTTGAAACGTTCTCCATTTGGATAGATGGATAAATAAATGGATGGATGGATGGATGGATGGATGGATGGATGGATGGATGGATGGACAGGTGAGCAGACAGATGTTTCTAGCTTATAGCCAAAATCATCAAGAAAGAGAGAACATTGGATTGGACATTGAAAACCTACCTCATAATCAAGGCTGAGGCTTGTTCTTTCCTATATCCTCACCTTGGCAGACATACTTATAGATCATACCATTCATTTATTCCCACGATTGGAATCTTTAGATTCTAATAAAGGTCTCCAATCACAGAAGGGCCCTTGAGATAAATTCTAAAATTTCTAACATTTGCTTAACTAACATTTTGTCCCCAAAGAAGTGGCATTTCAGGAGTCCAGTTAGAAATAAGTTGGATGGTGAGAGTGCTCAGCTTTCAATATAAGGACAATTGCCTGCCTATGCATAGGAGCTTGGACATTTTTTTCCCAGCTAAGGTTACAAATGGATACTTAAGAAATGAGTCAACTAGAGCTCTCATTACACAAACTGTCCTTACAGCCTAAAAAAAATAGAAAGGGAAGTTATAAAAGAGGAGAAAGAAAAGGCCCCATACTTCCCAAGATACCTCTGAATCTGATGATAAAATAGTTTCCTCTTTTCCTATTATTTAGGCAATTCAATTTAACACAGTAATGGATGTCAAAGAACAAGTGGAAAAGTAAGAAAGTTGGATTAGGCAAAATGAGGCAAGTAATTTGGTATCATTAACAAAACAAAAAGCAAAACAATTTGAAGAAACTTAAATAGCTCTTCTTAAAGTTTCTTTTATGTACCACAGAACCATTCCAGAATAATTATAAACACTGTAAAGTCCACACTTAAGGTTTAAAACATATCTCTGAGAACAGCATTCTGTGATACCAGTTTTTAGACATTATATTATTTTGGCAGTTCTTTAATTAGTTTTGTATTCATTGGTAAAAAGAAAAAGATAAGTAGAGTTTGGGTTCTTGAATTCCTTTTCTGTCTCTGAGAATCAAGAGCTTCAACACTCCTTCATATAACTTTGAAGCAGAGCTACACAGCCCTCCTTTATGATTTTTGGCTCGATTCCTATTTCATAGTTTTTGTTCCTATTAGAAACTTCTTGTTGCTTTGTAGATTTTGGAGAAACTAAAATAAAACTTTTGACTTTTGTTTAATGATCATCTTATTCTCTTATGTAGTAAAATGTTACACGTGATTCAGACTTTCAAATGATCATTTTGACTTTTCCATTCCTATAATTACACTTTTTTCTTCCTCTTGTCTTAACAATACTTCCTAAGACATTTAACACTGTATTGAAAAGTAAATATCCCTTGCCAACTTTGTGATCTTGGCAAATTACTTAACATCATTTGTGCTTTAGTTTCCTCATCTGGAAAATTGAGATAATACTAATATTTAACTAATTGAGTTGATATAATCCCATAAATCCCTTAGAAGAATATAAGTGCTTACTTATGTAGAACTCTAATTATCATTTAATTATTATTGGATAGAAACACAAATATTTGAATGCAATATGCATGTCATTGGAAAGGTGATATAATTGCTCTTTCAACTGAGTTTCCTCAAAAGTTATTTGAGAAACTATTTTAATTGGCCATAAACATAGAATTAAATCAGTCACTTTTATCAAAATTACTATAATTATTTTCTGTGGCCTCTTTTTGCCAGTGACAAATGCTAGCACAGGCATATATAAAAGTGAGTTCAATAAATATAATAAAAAAAAGTTGAACCAGGTGCTGGTGGCTCATGACTGTAATCCTAGCTACTCAGGAGGCTGATATATGAAGATCACGGTTCAAAGCCAGCCCAGGAAGGAAAGCCGTGAGACTCTTATCTCCAATAAACCACTCAGAAAACTGGAAGTGGTGCTGTGGCTCAAGTGGTAGAGTGCTCGCCTAGAGCTGAATTGCTGAGGGACAGTGCCCATGCCCAGAGTTCAAGCCCCACAACCAAAAAAACAAACAAACAAACAAACAAAATAAAAACAAAAACCCAAAAAACAAATAAAAGTTAATATTAAAAGTTAATGATTTTTGAAGATGGAAGGGACCTTTAATAATAAATAGGTAGTTTAATTTTATACATGAAAAAACAGAAACAGAATTTCTTGAAGATTTTGTGGTATTTGTAGGAAACTGTGAAACATTTGATACAACATTGCTCTTGGTTTGAGCAGGACATACCACTTACTGGTTAATTAATACATAATTGCTGAGCCTTCACTATTGGAAAGAACTGAATATATGGCATTGAATAAAATTATCCAATAAATAGGAATGGTATTCCAGTGATAGAAACTAATCAACAGTACTATGTTCTGAATAATGCTGAAAAGGCTTTGGTTAGTATCTGTATACATCAGTTAATATAGCCATTCATTTTGTATTAGTGCTTAGTAACTTACCCTAGTCTAATCTAATAGCATCTCCCCTGGACAATGACAGTAGCCACTCACATACTCTCCCTGACTCCATGCAGTTAGAGCACTTTTTTGCTGCTATCCTAATGAGATCTATCAATCCAATGGCTCCCTCTGTAGTATCAGGAATGTATAGTGTGCAATAACCTTAGTATCTGAAAATAGCTCTCATTTATTCTTTCTCATGTGTATATAGGTTCAGTTGGTCCATTCTGTTTATCTGAACCAGACTTATCTTTACTTGACTCTCATGTCCCTGCAATCAGGTGACAGTTCAGCTGGGGCTACTGACCTCAGATGGTTTCATATGTTAAGTGCTTGACTGGTTGTTGGCTAGGCTAAGGGTGTGGCTGGGCTACAGAGGAGAGTTACCAAAATGCTCTACAAACACTACTGGTAAACAAGTGAATGAAAAGTTTGAAAGCCTGCAAAGAACTCTGTGTGAGCATAATAGGGAAATGCATGGGTGTGATGAGGCTAACCAAAGATTAACACAGGAATTTTGAAAGCATGAGGAGGCTAATCAAAGATTAATAGAGGAATTGCATGAACAGGATGAGAATAAACAAAGATTAATAAAGGCATTCATGGAATCCACAAACAGAAAACTGGAGGAATCCATGGAGGCCACAAAGGCAATGCTGAATGAAGCCCAACAAAAGAAAGGGAGTCCAATTCTATAACCAATCAACTAAGGGATTTGAGAACGAACACTGAAAACCAAATTAAGGATG